>NC_134087.1:44633570-44940407 GCF_000715075.1 Nicotiana tabacum
AACCTCCCGAATATAGATCTCTACCAACTGCTCTGAAGGGTAGGTAGTACACATAGGAATGAAGTGCGCAGACATGGTCAGCCGATCCACAATCACCGAAATAGCATCGAACTTCTTCAAAGTCCATGGGAGCCCAACTACAAAGTCCATGGTGATCCGCTCCCACTTCCACTCTAGAATATCCATATGCTGAAGCAAGCCACCTAGTCTCTGATGCTCATATTTCACCTGCTGACAATTGAGACACCGAGCTACATATACCACAATGTCCTTCTTCATTCTTCTCCACCAATAATGTTGTCTCAGATCCTGATATATCTTCACGGCACCCGAATGGATAGAAGACCGCGAGCTATGAGTCTCCTCTAGAATCAACTCCCGAAGTCTATCTATATTGGGCACGTATATCCGGCCCAGCATCCTAATACCCCATCATCACCAATAGTCACATCTCTGGCATCATCGTGCTGAACTCTATCCTTAAGGACAAGCAAATGAGGATCATCATACTGGCGCTCTCTGATACGATCAAATAAGGAAGACTGAGAAATCATACAAGCTAATACCCGACTGGGCTCCGAAATATCCAACCTCATGGATCGATTGGCCAAGGCCTGAACATCAACTGCAAGAGGTCTCTCCCCAACAAGAATATATGCCAAACTCCCCAAACTCACCGCCTTCCTACTCAAGGCATCGGCCACCACATTGGCCTTTCCCTGATGGTACAAAATAGTGGTATCATAATACTTTAGCAACTTCAACCACCTCTGCTGCCTCAAATTGAAATCCTTCTGCTTGAACAAGTGCTGGAGGCTACGATGATCAGTAAACACCTCACAAGACACATCATACAAATAATGCCTCCAAATCTTCAACGGGTGAACAATGGCAGCCAAATCCAAATCATGAATAAGGTGGTTTTTCTCATAGGGCTTCAACTGACGAGAAGCATAAGCAATAACTCTACCCTCCTGCATCAACACACACCCAATACCAACTCTCAAAGCATCATAACACACGGTATATGAACCTAAAGTCAATGGTAAAACTAACACTGGAGTTGTGGTCAAGGCAGTCTTGAGCTTCTGAAAGCTCTCCTCACACTCATCCGACCACCTGAATGGAGCACCCTTTTGAGTCAACTTAGTCAAGGGTAATGTTATAGATGAAAATCCCTGAACAAACCAACGGTAGTAACCCGCCAAACTAAGAAAGCTACGAATCTCTATGGCTGAGGACGTTTTGGTCCAACTCTGAACTGCCTCTATCTTCTTCGGATAAACCTGAATACCCTCACTGGACACCACGTGCCCCAAGAAAACCACTTAACTGAGCCAAAACTCACACTTGGAGAACATTGTATAAAGCTTCTCCTCCCTCAATCTCTGCAACACAACTCCCAAATGCTTCGCGTGCTCCTCCTAACTACGCGAGTACACCAGAATATCATCAATGAAAACTATGACAAACGAGTCGAGATAAGGCTGAAACATGTTGTTCATCATATGCATAAATGTTGATGGGGCATTGGTCAGCCCAAAAAACATCACAAGGAACTCATAATGACCATATTGGGTCCTGAAAGTTGTCTTAAGAATATCTAAGTCCCTGATCTTTAGCTGGTGAGAACCTAAACGGAGATCAATCTTGGAGAACACTCTCGCTCCCTGAAGCTGGTCAAACAAATTATCAATACGAGGCAAAGGATACTTGTTCTTGATTGTTACTTTGTTCAACTGCATGTAATCAATGCACATCCTCATCGTGACATCCTTCTTCTTCATAAATAGAACTGGTGCACCCCAAGGTGACATATTAGGCCTAATAAACCCCTTATCAAGAAGTTCCTGAAGTTGCTCCTTTAACTCCTTCAACTCCACTGGTGCCATACGATATGGTGGAATAGAAATGGGCTGAGTGCCCGACACCAGATCAATACCAAAATCAATATCCTTATCCGGTGGCATGTCTGGCACGTCTGCAGGAAACACATCGGGAAAATCCCTCACAATAGGAACAAAATCAATACTAGGAGTATATGCACCGACATCCCTCACAAAGGCTAGGTACAAAAGACAACCTTTCCCAACCATTCGTTGGGCCTTCAAGAACGAAATCACCCTACTAGGGACAAAATCAGTCGAACCTCGCCACTCAATCCGTGGCACACCCGGCATAGCTAATATCACTATCTTAGATGATAGTCCAAAATAGAACGACACGGAGATATCCAATCCATGCCCAATATCACATCAAAGTCTACCATACAAAGCAATAACAGGTCCACTTGGGTCTCCAGACCCCTAATAGTCACCACATATGACTGATACACACGGTTCACAACAATAGCTGACTGGGTGGGTGTTGGTGAAGTAACTGGCGCTGAAGTCGATGGCTGACTCCTTTGTTGAGATGAACCTCCAAGATAGCGAGGACACTGCCTCCACATATGACCCAACTCTCCACGCTCATAGCAACTCTCGAGAGCTAGATACGAGGACTGAAGGGAACCCCTAGCACCGAAATGACTAGCAGATGCACCTAGCATAGAAGAGCCCTGAACTGATGGAGCACGGGACGAACTCTAGGATAGAAGGCACTGAGTGATGAATGGCCCTACTGAGAACTGTGAGATCCATGACGCGATGATACCCCATGATAACCTGGGCGAGCTGACTGAGCATGCCTGAACGGATGGCCTCTACCGTGCTGAAACTGACCTCTCGAAGGAGCACCACCATAACTACCAGATCCCCGAGGCCTCTTGGCCTCTCTCTTATCTCGCTTCTGGCGACGAGTTGACTCAATCTCGCGAGCAATGTCAACATCCTCTTCAAAAGTAGCACCAGACACCCTCTCCCTGATCATGAGATTCCGAAGCTGATACGTGATGCCATCAACGAACCTCCTAATCCTCTCTCTTTCCGTAGGAAGCAACCAAACAGCATGACGAGCTAACTCCGAGAACCTCATCTCATACTGTGTCACAGTCATATCTCCCTGACGCAACCACTCAAACTGCTTGCGTAGCTCCTCTCTGCGAGACTGTGGCACATACTTCTCCAAAAAGAGAACGGAGAACTACTGCCAAGTAAGGGGTGTTGCACTAACGGGCCTACGCCTCTCATAAGCCTCCTACCAAGTGAAGGCAGCTCCAAAAAACTGAAAAGTAGTAAATGCAACCGCGCTGGTCTCCAGAATACTTGTTGTACGAAGAATCCTCTAACACTTGTCCAAGAAACCCTAGGCATCCTCGCCCTCTGTACCACTAAAAGTCAGTAGGCTGAAGTCTACCAAACCTCTCCAACTTGCGCTACTCGTCCTCTGGCATAGCAAGAGCTACATAGTCCTGAACAGCTACAACCGGTTGGGCTAGAGGTACCCTCGGTGTCTGAATTCCCTACACGACCTGCTCAGGAATGCGAGCGGCTATAGTCTGAGTGCCTCCTCCGGCCTGAGAAGTAGTTGCGGTTGTAGTGACTGAGACCGCCTGAGCTAGGCTAGTGCATACTGATAGAATCTGGGCCAGGGCCTCTTGAAGACCCGGAATCACAATGGGCACAACTGGTGCTGAGTTGGTGTTGTTGGAGCGTCCACAACTAGGACCTGATCATGAACTGGGTAGCTGGTGGATCTGCAGGTGCTGCCCTAGCTACTGTGCGGGCCACACCCCTGCCCCTACCACGGTCTCGATCGCATCCTCAACATCTAGCTGCCCCAACTGGTGGTACTGGTGGTCATCCGTCCTGACTGGTAGCACATGTCCTCACCATCTGTGAGAGAATAGAATGACATAAATTTAGTACTCGGATCAACAGATTCGCACGACAAGAATTTCAAGAATATGAAGTTTTCCTAAAGGTTCTGGAGCCTCCCAAGTATAAATACAGACGTCTCTGTACCGATCCACAAGACTCTATTAAACATGCTCATGATTCGTGAGACCTATTAACCTAGGTTCTGATACCAACTTATCACGACCCCAAATCGGACCCGATCATGATAGCGCCTCTCGTGAAACAAGGTCAGCCGACACCAACCTCAAACCATTTAAGACAGTTATAATAATTGATTTTAAGTCATAAATAAACTATAAATCCCAAAATAAAGAGTGAAATAGAACAATTGCGGAAACAACATAGTCCGTCATCGGGGTGTCACCAGTCATGAGCATCTAAACATCCGTCTAAGAGTATGAAAAATGACTACACAGTCTATTACAGAGCTAATTCAAAGGAAAGTAAAGATAGGATGGAGAAGCACTGGGCTGCGAACGCCGAGAAACTACCTAGTCAACTCCGAATAAGCCTGCGGTAGAAGAAAATCAACCCTCGCTAGCGTGGCTCGAGACTCCTGAATCTGCAAACAGGGTGTAGAGAGTAATGTGAGTATGACAACTCAAGAAGTAATAAAAGTAAAGGCAACTGAGAGATAAGAAAACACATGAATCACAGCAAAATGCTTCAAAGAGGCAGTATAAAACCAAAAACAACATATTTAAATAGTAAAAGCTCATAGAAATATCTTAGTTCAGTAAAAACCTCTTTAAAACATCGTTTAGCAGTTTACACTAGTAAATGATATTAGGGAGAAAAGATAGATACATAAATCAGCCCCTCGGGCAAGATCACAATCACTCGTATCAGCGCATCGGGCAATAACATGGAACAACATCAACCCCTCGGGCTATAGCACATCTCACACTGGGTGCCCACGCTCACTGGGGTGTACAGACTCTGGGAGGGGGCCCTTACGGCCCAAGCGCAATAACAAGTCATCTCGTGGCATAATCAAATAGGCTCTCGGCCTCATATCAAGCCACCTTGTGGCATAACAACTCAGGTCATTGGCTTCATAATCATGAAATAGCATAATACCGCTGCGGCGTGTAGCCCGATCCTATAGTAACCTCACAACACAGGCCCTCTGCCTCACTCAGTCAGAAATTGCTCAAAGCCACTCGGGCATAGTAAAATATGATGCTCAGCCCAAAATATCATTTAAGATATCAAAACAGAGTAAATATGGCTGAGTTGTGAAAACAGTAGAATACAGCATGATTGAGTACAAATATGAAGTCAAAATAGTGAGAAATAGTAGTAAAAATCCCCTAAGGGTCCAAAACAGTTGGCACGAGGACCAAATATGGCATTCAGCTTAAAACATGATGATAGCAAACAGTTTTCAATTAAATACGCGGTTAAACAATCATACGGGATGGACTAAGTCACAATTCCCAATGGTGCACGACCTTACGCTCGTCATCTAGCATGTACGTCATCTCAAAGTAGCACAACGATATGATATCCTGGGTTTCATACCCTTAGGACAACATTTACAATCATTACTTACCTCTATCCGGTCCAAACTCTAGCCCACGATACTTTGCCTCTCGAATCGGCCTTCGGATGCTCCAAATCTAACCAAAATCAGTACATAACCATCAAAATATGCTAAGGGAACAAAGCCCACTCGAAAGTAATCAAATTACAAGACAAATCCCAAAATTTACCAAACCCGACCCACAGGCCCACGTCTCGGAATCCGACAAAATTTACATCAATAAAATCCTTATTCCCCACGAGTTCATTCATATCAAAAGTACCAAAATCCGGCAACAAATGACCCCTCCAACCCTTAATCAAATGTCTCCAATCTCAAGCCCTAGTTTCTTTAATATTTACCCAAAAATTTCCATAATCTTCAAGCCTAATCAATGAAATAATACCATAGGAATGAGTTTTATATTCAAAAATCTTACCTCAATGAAGTTCCCTTGGATTCCCTCTTCAAAATTCCCCAAAAAGCTCCAAAATCGATTTAAAAAATGGTGAAGAAAGGCTGAAAATCGCGAATAAGGGTTTATATACTTTCTGGCCCAGCCTTCTCGCACCTGCGGTACCTATACCCCACCTGCGATACCGCATCTGCGGCCCACTTGGCGCTTCCGCAAGCCCGCACCTGCAGTCCCCAAGCCACAAGTGCGGTTATGACAGACTTCAGCAGCTTTAGCCGCAAATCCTTAACTCTAACTTTTCCGCCAACCATCCAAAATCACCCCGAGGCCCCCGGGACCTCAACCAAAAGCACAAACAAGTCACATTCCACTATCCGAACTTATACCAATCTTCGAAACACCTAAAACAACATCGAGTCAACCAAATAACATCGGATTCCAGCCTAAGGTTCCAAAAACTTCCAAATTCCGCTTTTGATAAAAAAAAAGTCCATCAAACCTCATCTGAATGACCTGGAATTTTGCACACACGTCACAAATGACACAATGGACCTACTCTAACTTCCGAAATTCTATTCCGACCCCTATATCACAATTTCACCAATCAACCGAAAAATGCCAAAATTCCAATTTCGCCAATTCAAGCCTGAATCTACTCCAGACCTCCAAAACATATTCCGAACATGCTCCTAAGTCCCAAAGCACCTCCCGAAGCTATCCGAACCATCGAAATTCACATCCGAGCCCTTTTTCACATAAGTCAACATTCGGTTAACTTTTTCAACTTAAGCTCACTCAAAAGAGACTAAGTGTCTCAAACCTTACCAAAACCTTTCCGAACCCGAGCCAGCCAACCCGATAACACGTAATATAGCTGGACAAGACAATAAGAATAAGAAATAGAGAAACAGAGCAGTAACTCATGAAACGACCGGTCAGGTCGTTACAGGATGATTATAGGCAAAGAAGGACATCAAAAGGTCCATAATAAGCTCACAGCTTTATGAGAGTCAAGGGTCCGCCCTGAGTACTACAGTGAAAGACTAGTTGAAGAATAAGGAAGAACGCTTCAACCAAAGCATAGTGACCTAAAGAAGAAATAGTTGTGTAACAACAATCTAACTACAAAATTGTATGTACTCCAAAAGAAAGTTGCACCTACCATGGTTAATAAGCAGGGAGTAAAACCAAAAGTAATGTTTGAGACCATATGAGTAGCACAAAAACTTTTTCATGTGTGAGAACTCAGATAAGCTAAGTATGCACGCAAAAGGGCATACAAAAGGGGGCAAAAAGACTAGGAAAAGTAATTGCTTACGTTTGAAGAAAGCTGAAATGGAACGAAAGAAATTATTCGATCAATGATCCGGAGTTAGTTACATTATGAATGCACTTATGTTTTTGGAGTATTATTCATGCAGTATACATATCGACATTCATACAGTCGTACAAGACTTCGGTATAAGTTAAAAGAAAGGAATTTGGGCCCAGGGCATAGATAAATAATTGAATTGTTAGAAGATTGTATCATGAATATTCCATAGCATCCATGAAAGGCTAAAGTAATAACTAATACCATGAACCACAGATCGAGAGATAGCTTAAGCCTACATAAAGACTGATCAGAAGGAGGAGGAAACTAAAAAGTTACATCAACTAAGTAAATTAGGAGTTTGCCTATTGGACCCAGAAAGTTACAGACATCATAATTGAAAACATTGTAGAATCACTCTTAATATCAGAGGTATAAGAGAAATAGTACAGTAGCCATATTCTATAACATCACTACGATAAAGCCAGTTAGAAGTGTCCCAACCTCATAAGAAGTTAGTATGAAGCTCTCACGAGATTGTGTAAAGAGGTGCATGTATTATAATAGAAGATCAAGTTGGGGATGTGAATTATACCTATGTGGAAGAGAGGTTATGAAAGAGATAGGAAATGTGATGTGAGATTTTAAGGTAAGTAAGGTAAAGGTGAACAGTGTACGAGATACTTAGGTGCAGAAGATTGTGAATAACCCATACTTCATATAAAAGGCTAGAAGTGCTGAGATTCATTATCTAGGAATGATAGCAGCATCTCCAGTGGCATATCTTCCAGCTTATAGTTTCTAGGTACCGAGAGATCTAGCCAAGAGAGTAAAGGAGAGTTAGAGACGATGTGATGTCTCGCTTGATGTTCTAGAATAACATAAGGGAATCTATGGTACAAGAAAATTGAAGGAAGGATGGGAATAATATAAATAGATACGTAGAGGTCGCAAGCTAAATTATAGTAAAGCGACGAGGTTTTATGATAGGAGTAAGAATGAAGTTTGGAAATTCGATTGAGTAATGATTTGAAGAGGATTTCACGAGTTGTACAAGATTAAAAATATCCATGTAAGGCGAGTCATATTGGGATGCTATAAAATACGGTTATGGAAGTATAGTATCGCCCTAGATGGATCAATTTAATTACTCCAAATGTCCCTAATGAGACGTGAGCCCTAGTGGTAGTGTTACATAAAAGATCAAGTTATCAGTGGTAGATGATGGATCAACATTAAGGTGAAGCAACAATAGATAACAGTATGAGATCAGATTAGACCATCAGTCTTAAGGATGAGCAACGAGATTAACCTGGAGTTGGTTGTAGACCTTAGTAACGATAAATCGAAGTAAGAGTTACGGTATAATATGACCTGCGTAGATGCAGTAAAGTCATACAGATGGATAACCAGGTCTATAAAATAAGAAATATCCATATTCACAAGTTCTACAAAGTACCGAGCAAAGAACTTCAGTACACTTATAGATGCCCAGAGAGGCATCCTATTAAGCTTTGTGTATGTTTACAAAGTAAGGCCTAGAGGTTGGCTAAAAGCTGGAAGAAAAAGGAGAGGAGAGTCGCATAGGCACACTTACAAGGTCAGCATCATAAAGGTCACATGATAGAAGGTAGCAACAGTTACGAGATTGAAAGCAATTCGATCACAAGTCATGGCGTGGGAAAGAGACCTAAAGGGGGGAGATGCCCTGGCCTTTTGATTTATTCACAGAACAGTTGCCTAAATGACAAGGAGAGTATTAAGGTATTCACAAGAGCTATAAGTTATGAAAATTATAAGAGCATCAGTCAACATTCGAGGATGAATGTTCCAAAGGGGGGAATAATGTTACACCCCACAATATTACGTTGATATTACGTCCTGCAATACTATATTATGATGATGTTACATTCCACAGTACTACATTATGATGATGTTACGTTTAACAGTACTACATTACGATGATGTTACGATTCGCAGTACTACATTGCACCCTGTAGTGTTGTACGTTAAAATTGTCGTAAGGTAATTGACATCAGTCTAAGAAAAAAATTATTTGGATATTTTAAAGATTGTGCTATTTCAAACAAGTAATGAGTAAATTCGTGAAGGTGAGAGGGGGAGCAAGTCAAAAAAAAATGAATTTTCGTCCAAGTTTAGCATGTTGGGATAAAATTCGGGTCGAGTATTAATACCCGATATTTATGGAATAGCACTATAAAAGGTACCACATGTCCATGATAGAAAAGTGTATAAGGTGTGTTAAAAATAAGTAGTACTTTGAGTAATTTGGGATAATTCTTCATTAGGTGGGTAAGTGGTTAATTATTGGATAATGAGACATTAACTAGTTAATTAATAATTAGTGGTGGATAATTAAAGTCTTTTGGATAAAGACCAATGAGTCTCACGTGGCAGCACATTAAGCATAAATAGGTGACTCTTACCCATTTTAGCAAGGTGTCACATTAATGGAAAGTTGTTGGTTTAGTCATCAAAGTTGGTGCCACTTAATTGCCACTCTAACGTCACATTAGGTAACTGAAAATTGGCAGCAACATTGTTCCCCTTTAGTTGCTCAATATCATTCTTGCTACTCATATCCATTATGTGGAATTGAATCAAATTTACACAAGCTAAAAAAAGACAATCCAGGAAACAACCTATAACATACAAATCAAACAATTGGCCACTTTTACAAGTTCCACCAACGTCCAAGAATGCAAGTGAAGATGCAATGGGATTTTGTGATTCTAAGGAAGTATGGTGTAATCTTTCCCAAGAATTTCTCACGGATTTTTCCCCTACTCTGATCTTGTCGTCATGTATTTTGTCACAATTAACGTGTGTTAGAGGGATTGTCAAGATAATCGACTCAAGTATGTTAAGGCTATCTCTTCTTTATTTTTGGCATGATCTATACGAACGAACGAAACGAGCAAATGCACAACTTCCATAAATGACTCTATTCGTAGAAATGCTAGAGATGTGTATGTTCTTGTTCTCCCATGTGTCATATTATTCTATCATCTGTTTATGGGTCTCAAAAATACGTGAGTTGGTAAAGTTTATTTCATGATAATAATCAGAGGCATAATGGTCTTATGACGTACCGAGAGGTTTTATTAACTTATTTTCACGTGCATTTCATGCATTTACATATGCACATTGAACCATGACCAGACGGTGTTATATACACATATATATATGTATATTATATGTATATGAGATATGGGAAAAGGTTATGGTGTTATATACACACCACCACCTGATCAGCTGGTATACGTTGATGATTTTGCCCATAGTGACCGATATGATATGATGGGATGCCCTCAGAGGCCTGATGATGTTATGAAACATGTACCTATGCATTACATGGCATTTATACGCATATGCATGACATTATAAATATTTGATGATTTACTGAGCTATCTAAGTATCTATACTTACAGGTTGAGTCATTTACTCTATATTTCTTCCATGTCTGTTATGTACTTATTTATGTGCCTTACATACTCAGTACATTATTCGTATTGACGTCCCTTTTGTCTAGGGATGCTGCTTTTCATGCCCGCAGGTCTCGATAGATAGGTCGAAAGCCCTCCAAGTAGGTTATCAGCTCAGCGGAAGATGTTAGTGCGCTCCATTTGCTTCGGAGTTGCTTGTTTAGTTAGTATGATTTAGACATATATTGTTTTGTATGGTGGGGCCCTGTCCCGACCTTTATGACATTTATGTACTCTTAGAGTCTTGTCGACATATGTCGTGTATGTGAAAGATTGTACGGCCTTGTCAGCCTATGTTTTGAGTTTATAAATGATCATGTTGACCTATTAGGCCCGTATGTCACGTGTATATGATGATGTAATAAAAAAACGTTACGTGGGTACTCGATTGAGTAAAGTATCGGGTGCCCGTCGCGGCCCATCGGTTTAGGTCGTGACATTGACAAACGCCTTTTGGGCAGAAGTTATCTCTACAACTTATTATATTGTCAATCGTCTCCTTCTGCAACCTTGAACTTTAAGACTCTAGAGGAAATGTGGTCAAATATTCTTTCTAATTATTCTGATTTTAAGATATTTGGTTGTCCTGCATACATGCATGTAAATGATGGAAAATTAGATCCAAGGGCTAAAAAGTATATTTTTCTTGGGTATGCATCTAGGGTGAAAGGATACCGACTATGGTATTCTGATCCCATGACACCAAAATTAATAATTAGCAGAGATGTAACCTTTGATGAATCCTCTAAGTTACATTCCAAAAGGAGTTTTCTAGTTCTTGTAATACAGATAAAGGGAAGAATACAAAAAAGCATGTGGAGGTTGAGATTGGAATTCCTTTTGAGCCAAGCTCACCAACTTTGGAGCAAAATACAGTTGAAACTCTTAAAGTTGAGCCAGAAGCTAAAATTTCTGAAGTTGAAACTCCTGAAGTTGAATTAGAAGAAGAGGAGTATTCTATAGCCAAACATAGACCAAGAAGAGAAAATAAACAACCACTAAGGTTTGGAGATTATGTTGAATTTGCTTTTTTAGTTTCACAAAAAACTGAAGAAATTGGAGAACCATCAAAATATTCAGAAGCAGTTTCCGGTGTTGATTCAGCCAAGTGGCTGATTGCAATGAATAAAGAAATTGAGTCTCTCCACAAGAATGGTACTTAGTCTCTTGTGAAGCCGCCATCAAGAAAGAGAATTGTTGGTTGCAAATGGGTCTTCAAGAAAAAGGATGGAATTCCAGGGGTTGAAGATGCGAGGCATAAGGCACGATTAGTTGCAAGGGCTATAGTCGGGTACAAGGAGTTGATTTTAATGACATTTTCTCACCTGTTGTTAAACATAGCCCTATTCGTGTCTTGCTTGCCTTAGTTGCCATGTATGATTTGGAATTAGAACAATTTGATGTCAAGACAACTTTCTTACATGGAGAACTTGAGAAACAAATATACATGCATCAACCCGAAGGATTTGAAATTGAAAGAAAAGAAGATTATGTTTGCTTGTTGAAGAAATCCTTGTACGGATTAAAGCAATCTCCAAGACAATGGTACAAAAGGTTTTATTTTTTTATCTTGGGTCATGGTTATTCAAGGAGTATGTATGATAGTTTTATTTACTTCCGGAAGTTAAATGATGGTTCATTTGTGTACTTATTACTATATGTTGATGACATGCTCATTGCTGCTAAGGATTTGACAGAAATTCACAATTTGAAAAGTCAGCTTAAAAGTGAATTTGAGATGAAAGATTTGGGAGCAGCTAAGAAAATTCTTGCCATGAAGATCAAAAGAGACTGGGGAGCTAACAGGTTACTCCTAACCCAGAAGAAGTACTTGGAGAAAGTTTTGGAGAGGTTTGGCATGAAAGATGCTAAACCAGTTAGTACCCCTCTTGCTGCCCATTTTAAGTTATCAGTTGCTCAGTCACCGCAGTCAGAGGAATAAGAGAGGTATATGGCACAGGTACCTTATTCCAGCAGTCAGCAGTAATATGTATGCAATAGTGTGCACACGTCCAGATATTTCCCAGGCAGTAAGTGTAGTGAGCCGATATATAGCTTGCCCTGGTAAAGCACATTGGCAGGCTGTGAAATGGATTCTCATATACTTGCAAGGTACTTCAAACACATGTTTGGAGTTCAGGAGAAATACTAACTCTTTGGTTGATTTTCTAGACTCAGATTATGCAGGTGATCTTGACAAAAAAAGATCACTAAAAGGCTATGTATTTTGCATTGGTGGTTGCGCTATTAGCTGGAAGCTACATTACAACATGTAGTAGTTTTATCTACTACTGAAGCAGAATATATGGCAGTGACCGAGGCTACTAAAGAAGTCTTATGGTTGAAGGGTCTATTTGTTGAACTTAGTTTACACCAAGGTGGTATTACTATTTTTGTGATAGTCAAAGTTTCATTCACTTGATTAAAGACCAGATGTGAGGACGAAGCATATTGACATCAAGTATCATTTTATCCGGGAAACCATTACTGATGGAAAAGTCTATGTTCAAAAGATCAACACTAGAGACAATCCTGCTGACATGTTCACAAAGCCTCTTCCAGTTGGAGCTTGAACTTGATTGCTATTTATGAAGAATGATTTAGCCCATGTGGGCTTTTGCGGAGAGGGTGGAGCAAATTTACTATATCACCCAAAATTACGCCAAGGTGGAGATTTGTAATATGGCCAATATTTTGGCTAGTGGAATCCATATCACATAAGCATAAGCCTATTTGCAAAGTAGACTTTGTTGGCAATATTTTTTGGGACCAAAGTATTGCATTGTGTGGTGGATATCATTTGCAAAAGTTATATCTTTTCTTTTACAGCTTGGAGGCCAAGACTTTTTTGCTTATAAAAGGAAAGACCATTAGTTCATTTTCAACACACCAATAAGATTTGAGTCTTTATTTATTGTTTCTTCCTCTCCTCAAGATTTGAGTCTTCATTTTTTTGTTTCTTCCTCTCCTCCTTTATTGAGAGTTGTTTGTAAGAGAGATGAGTGTTGGAAAACACTTGTGTGATCCCCTTTCTTTGGAGTGATCTTGTGAGGTTATTCTTTCGGAAGGGTATTTGGGATTAATTAGAGTATTTACTCTAATTTTGTACTCTTATTGGTATAGTAAATTTGTTCCTCTCCGCTTGTGGACGTAGGTCACTTTAACCGAACCACGTTAAATTTATGTCTTCTTTATATGCTTTAATTGTCGTTGTTATCAACTTGCATTATATTTTTTATTGTTATTATAACATTGTTTGGCTAAATTCTGCACTACCCGATTTCCCGATCCTAACAATACTAAAGGAATTTTCAGATGGTGAAGAGGAAAGGAAGAAATAATTGTAAAGGAAAACTACATGCCGAGTTGGCAGAAATTGCAGGCCTTTTGATTCACCAGTTGAATGAAGCTAACCTTTTGATTCCACAAAACTTGAAAATAATCAAACCGAGTTCTGAAGTAAAAGGGACCTAGTTCTAACAAAATCAAAGCTTTGGGTAAAAATACAACAGGCTCTTATTTGGTGCTTGCTTATTGATGAAAGGTCATTCTGATCTTACAGTACAGAAGTTCTAACATATCCTTTTTATGTTGTAAAATCTGATGTTGTAGTTATATAGCATGAGAAAACCATTGCATGTATATCCTATACTCGTAGGTCATGACTGAAGTTGGATTGCAGAAACAGCTGCAGTGATTTCCTTTGCCCGAGGATCATTGTCTTCCAAAGACAAACCACGAGGATCTTCTGTCACTAGCATAGCAAGAACATTGAGCGAACTCCAAGCTTTTGTAACATTTTTGCTTGAAGCCCCCAAAGTGACAGCAAAGACTGCATCAAATCCACCAGCACCAGGAACACCAGCCAACAAAACTCCCTCCATACTCATCGTTGTATCCAGAAGGTGAGTTTGTGATTCAGGTTCTATCTGTGAAATTGATACATGGTGGAAGACTGGTCAAAAACATGGGAGACGGAAGCAATTGCAGCTGTTTCCTAAGAGCTTTTGATCATATTAAGTCATATTCTTATGTTATTTTATGGTATGCAGCAGCATGCCAAGCCATAACATATGTAAGAGAATTATATTCTTTTTCGTTTACTTCATTGTAACGCTCTCTTTTTACTTTCTTGACATTCAAATGAACCATAAGGAAATGGTCATCAGTACATCAAGAGAGGTAGCGTTTGAGGATAATTCTTCAGAAACAAAGCTTATAGACGGGTTAAGAGTGATGTCCTAATAAATTTTTATCTGACGTAATTCAAATCTATGTGAAGAATGAGAGAAAGATGAGAGAAGATAGAAACATTCAGTTACATGGTACTGACAAACTTACCGGAATTCCTGCAGCCTCTCCCATTTTACGCATATAATACCTGATTCCAAGCATGGCCTCTCGGGCTCCTAATAACTCTTTAACAATTTCTGCTTGACTTGGTTCGTTTGCTCTTTCAGGCCACTGTTCATGGTGAAAACCAGAAGAAACTTAAACTTTTCGAAGAAAATTTCACACTGCGGAAGGAAAAATACATAATCCAACCAAAAAATAATGATACTTGATTTAAAGACACAAATATTTACACGGGAAGTACTTGGAATGCCACTTTGCACAGTTTCTCTGACATTTTAGCCAGTGTAACTATGTCTAACTGAGAAAATGATCATTCAGACAGGCAAAAAAGAGAAGAATTGAATAACTTTTTTAGATAATTACTGCTTGCCTCTAAAACGCGATGGTATTAAGAATTTTTTCTTCTGCTCCTAGACAACATAATGGAAGCTTCTCTAAGCAAAATGATATAATAAAAGTGCTAAGGGGGAAGAAGTTCCAGCTAATGGCTGCAACACACGATTTGGAGGACTCAAAGAAGGATGCTTGAGGAGGAGGATTTTGACTCTGAACAGAAAGAGTTCCTAAGGATTAACTGGATTAAAGTTCAGAGGAAGGGGGTCCGTGGCCTCAGAAAGACTTGCCAATCTATTATATTGGAACTAGAAAGTCATCCTTTGCTCTATTGATATGATTCAAGGAACAAATACAGTTAAAAATTAAAAGTTGATCTGGAAGTACTGAAAAGAGTTTAGGAATCTTTTGGAATTTATTTTTGATAAAAATAGGAAAGGATAAAACTTCTTGATTTGGCTATGACAGGAGAGAAGAAAAAAGGGGCAGAAAGAGGGAGGCAGGTACATAAAAGGTTGGTAGCACTATATCATGAAAATAAAAGGAATTGAAAGAATGAAAAGAAAACCAGAACAGGGAGAAGAAATTCCTTATCCGACATGTCTTTAGCTTGCATTTGCAGTATGTTTGTGTTAGCTCTTAGGTAATGCATTTTTCACCTATTAAGGCAGTAATAAGTTTTCTGTGGTTTATTAGTGAGGATGACTTATCAAGAAGGTAGCGAACCCCAATTTGCTTGGGATTGAGGCGTAGTTGGTGTATGATTATCAAGAAAGTGAAGGTAGTCATTGCTATGGTGAGGAATCAAATCAATAAAGTTGAATGAATTTTCAGCGCTTCAACACACATGGATACTTAGCAAACTAAGCCTTTGCAGAACAAGATAGCAGCTAAGCGCATCAAGGATAACTCTACCTGCCGCTAGGGATAAAATAAAGCGAAAAAAAACTTATTAAGGATAGTTAGCAGAAATTTCTACATAATACTAGATCTTGAACTTCCTTTCCAGTTTTGACCAAAAGAGTTTTACCTTTTCTGCAGTAAGCAGGCTGCAGGCATTGATGACGCATTCATAAACATTGTAGTTCCTTTCTGCCAACTTACATAAGGTATTAAGGTGCATTTCCAGGGCAGAGTTTCCTTCTGACAACTTTCTCCATGTTTCTAGAGAACTCTGAGGATCAGATTTCTGCCATCTCTTAACAGCACCAACCATTGATGGGGTAGAAGATCCTCCACTGCCTGGTTCTCCAAGTAACTGCAAGACGCTTAGCAATCAATTTCAGCAACTTAAAAGAAGAAACAACATGCACCACAGGCAATTGACATAGTAATGATGAGTCAAATTCTGTGGCAGTAGAGTATAGTAGAGTGCCTCCAAAAAACAAGACAGAATCCATAATAGTAGGCTAGCATAAGGTCAAAAATTTTTAGACAGGATACATCTTCAATCTTAATGTTTATACGGCCACGGCAAAGAATCCCATTAAAGTGGCTAGTAAAAGCATGATAAGTAGCATCAGTGACCTTCCAAGAAAAGATAAAATAACCACCACAGTTGAAGAAACACTTAATCCTAACGAAACAAAATTTGTGTGTTTAGCCCTAGGCACCATTATCTCCCGGAAACAGCCTCTCTACCCCTCCGGGTAGGGGTAAGGTCTACGTATACTCTACCCTCCCCATACCCCACTAGTGGGATTCTACTGGGTTGTTGTTGTTGTTGTAGCTCTAGGCACCAGCAAAAAGTATCTATATTTAACAACAACATTAAGGAGTTGACGTATGCAACTTGTTTGTTGTTCGAGCCTGATAACCAATCTTATGTCCAGTCAACAACGAGCATGGAGGTCAAAAAAGGATGAAAAGCTGTTCAATTAGAAGTAGTGGTACTTGAAATGTATGATTAGCAGGTAAATCAGATTTCTTTTATCATCCAGTTTACTGGCAGCAGATAAGAAATTGCTCACAGTCAACCAGACAAATGTTCAAGAGAATATGAAATATCATTTATCAGACTCACTAGAGTCATCAGTGGAGGCAATGAAAACTTGGTCCTCTCATGGTCCCACTTGGCTTTTAGGACATCATCAATGACTTCTGTTAGTGGTGTTGCCATACCTGCATTCTGCAAATCCAAAATAGTTAACAAGTCAGAACAGTTTGAAAACTAGATTCAATAAAAATAAGAAGCAAAACTTGCAGTATTTCTTAACTCCATACACTACTATCTTTTCATTACTAAAGCTTTTCCTTTATGCTATTTTTCCTGTATGGTTAACCTACACCTACCCATTCCCCATCTTCCCTCCCCGGAGTCAATAGTGGCCCTTCCCCACTTTGCTCTTTTGGTGACTCGAACTCCAATATTGAGGTCGGAGGTGGAGGGTCTTCCACTTGAGCTACTCCATCTTGTCAACTCTTCCTTCAAGTTAAAGCAAACTACTAATAGGAGAAGGCATCACATGTCCCATAAGCTTCGCCTGGCACGTAAGCTATCATTCCTTAATTACTGTGAAGGTATGAACAGTTCAAATAAACAACTAACAACAGAAATCCTTGCTCCAGACCTTTGCATTTTTGCCACAGAATGAAATAAAAAATGTAATCTCTCACCTGAAATGACAAGCGTCTCTGTTGGATCTGCTGACAAAGAAAACTGATCTAGATGGATGACTTTAACCAAAGTAGTTTGGCAAATAGATAAAGAAAAGGCTCGCGTATCATACAACTGCCCCTCACCCCCGACATTAACTTTAGACTAGATACCAAAATGGCTGACCTTTTTAGGTACTTTGTAAGACCAAATCTGAGATTCCGTTACAGTTTTGGTTAGAGGTGGTTCTAGAAACTTACTAGAGAGTAGGTCATGTGAATTTCTGACTACTGGGCTTGATGTATGCAAATGACCAACATCTCCAACAGCGGATAATATCTTAATTTCAGCTCCCTTCTAACCCTTTTTGTTCTTTTAATTCAAGAAAATAACCATAGATAATTATAATTCTGTGGGCATAAACAGAGCCTCAAGTGACCACGCTAGTTTTTTGCCTTAGCACCTATGTCAATAGTCTAAAGGAAGTTTTACCAGGTCTCTGAGTTAAAGGCTTAAAGGCATAGAGGAACCAAGGGGTTGTTCTCAAGTCAACTTAGTTCCACCAAAACTTTACTTTGCAAGGAAAGAACTATTGTCAGCTTATACTTTGGTACCACTTCCTCAAGACTTCATGCCTAGCCCTGCATTAGTTTTGCACCTTGCTGTCCTTATTTGTGCCATGACTAATCCGAACAGTGTCATTCTATCAAAGTTAACAATAAACAGAAGAATAGCACCTTCTGGTGCTAAAAACAGCACCTGAACTATGTAATTTATGTATATTTTTATATGAAGTTATCTCATTTTGTAAAGAGTATCAACTTTAATTATCACTTCTCAGTTCAATAAGGTATTTGAGTTCTGACATGGACTTACCGTGAACTTCAAAGGAGAAGAAGTCTTTGGCAGATTAAAATTTAAAAAATATATCAACCTAGGCCCCACTGTTTTCATTTTTCCAGTTGCCAACTTACACTCAAGCCTAAATTAGAGCATATCATCCCTTCTATTGTTAAACGGTGATACTGAATTGATTAAAAAAATCGGACAGGCGAGAAACACCTGAGCAGAAGAAAGCACTTCAGGTGAAAACCGCACATAGCGTTGGCTGCCATAAACTGCAGAACTAACGTCAAACCCGCTGCCAACTTTACCCTGTGCAATGCAGTGGGCAGTTTGAGCTATCACATGAACAATATCAAGATTACTAGCATCTTTCCTTCCGTGGTATTGATCCTCAGTGAAAGAGGAGAGATTAACAACACCAAGATAATGAAGCAAAGCAGCAACAACTGCTGTTGTCATAGCTGCTGATGACCCCAATCCAGTTTTTGCAACTTCAGGCTTCCGATTTTCTCCAATTGAATCTTTTGCATTAAAAGTGATTGAGGTAAAAGGTGGAAGGGAAGCCAATGACTCAGGTGTAAGAGGGAGCCCACGCGCTTCAATCTACAAGAAGTATTTAACAGAATAGTGTCAACTATCTTACAACAAAAAGAAAAGGAGATAATAAAAGCTTTTGCTATGTCTTTTATTAAATTTTAACTTGTGCAACTGAGGCTTCCAAAAAGAAACTTGAACCGATTCAGTCATTAAACTATGAAAAAGGATGCATCCAAGTTGATGAATCCCAGCCACAGTAAAATCCCCATATCAAAGACCACTGCTATTTCTTGTACTATGCTCATTTATTAAGTAGTACCAAAGAAGGAAGGAAGTGGCATCAACCAAATTCAACTATTCTAGTTTGACTTTGATGTAAAATGCATGTGATTTGAACATCAATATTTTATTTAATCAAGCAGGTCTTATGTAACTAAAACCATTATCTTCATAAAGGTAACTGAAACATTATAGCATAGCACTTTTTGACTTGTCTACCATTTTTTAACATCAGAATATTTTTGGCCAAACATTACTCGAGCAATTTGTCTGTCTGATACAAATATTTAACTTAGATTACTTAATTTGGACTGAGCCATCGAAGTAGTACCTTTTTCTTTGAAACCATCTGAGCAATTTGGCAAAGCTCAGATTGCACAACTAATATGGCAATATGGCAGTGTTTCAATACTCCCTCCATCCTGATATATGTGAGACATTCTATTTTGGCAAATCCAGAAAATGTTTGGCACACTTTTACACAATAGTTTGCTATGCGACATTCACATCACTCAAGTATTCAAAATCAATCAAATTTTAATTTCAACAAATGATTTGATTTTTTTTCCTTATCATCCGACCAAACTTTTAACTACTACTACAAGAAGAAATGTAAGCTTAGGCTCGAGTAAAGATTGTCGCGGGACAAATGGATCAGAGGGTGTAATAAAGAAATTTGTTGGACATGAATCTTATGATTCGACAGCTTCCACAAACTACATTATAGAATGTCAGATTATCCGATTTTACATTAAGTCCATGCTAAAATAACAACCCAAACTCACAAGTAATAAGTATATATCTCTAATTACATGTCATATTGGGAATATGTAGGCTGCAAAGGAGGACTACCTGATTCCGATACGAATAGAACTCATTGCAACCCAAGATTGTTATATCAAGACCTGCATGACTAATACAGTTGAGAGATTGATTTTTCAAAAAAGGAATTTAAATCCATTGATCAATCTCATCTTCAGGAAAGAAAGGCAAAAGAGTAAAGTGTCAGAAGTTACCTCTCAGAAGTAGTTTATGTAATATATCCTTCTTATCTTTGTCAAATGTTGCATGGGCTGCTGCTATGGCATATTCCACTGCATGTTCTACAAAGGGGTTTCTTGATTCACTGAGATTAAACAAACATAATAGTTATTGCATTACTGGACATTTATTTCTTGTAATAAGGAAACAGATCAATCATTCAAGTATCAAATGTCCTTATTACTTAAATAAAAAATCTCATTGGATTCAGAAAGAAACAGAACAAAATAATGATAGATCCTCCAATAGAGAAGGTATGAATTCTGAGATTTACACTACTTGCCTGGAAGAGACAGCTTGAAGTTTTAAATGCTTAAGAGACAATTTGTACATAGTTTCTCTGGCCATCTGAGGAGAAGTCAATTTAACATCTGCCCATGCCTGAAAAAGTATAAGAAAGAAACGGGTAGTTTATACTCTACTTTACAGAGGAAAAACTAATGCAAAAGAGTTTCTTGATAAGAGAAAAAGAAAATTATTGAACTGACTTCTGATCAATGATTATCCACTTTAGTGCGGAAAATATCACTCACCCATGCCCAACTTTCAGGTTTAATTTCCTCGTAAAGTGGCTTCACAATAGCATAAAAACGAGCATTTGTACTCAGTACAATACCAGCATTTGGCCTCTCCAAAACAAGATAACCTCCAGTCATTAGAACCTTTCCAGGAGCAGAGGCCACACTAGTTAACCATAAACAGTATTTCAATCAGACACATTCTTGTGCACAAGTTTATGTACAAACAGACACGTTCGAATATCGAGTAAACACACACTTACACAGCCATTTCTTTATAATTCTCTCTTGGATGAATGACAAACTGCTATTTGACAGAGATTAGCTGCAATTCAGAATTACAAAGTTCTTAGTCATAGTCGAGAAAAGATAAAGGGGAAATGAAACACAGAAAAGACGGCGTTCTTAATACTCTTATTTTATTGTGAAGAACTAAATAAAAAAGAAAAACAAAAGAATGATATCAATCATTCATTTAACAGTTCGATCCAAAAAAAAAATGTGGGGGTCGACTATATGAATCCTTTGGTACAATTTTGCTCTTTGCAAGAGCAATTAATGCCAACACTAAAGAACTAGAGTATGATTCAAAATAAAAGGAAATGGAGATCCTTGATTTCACTACAATAGCAAATATGATGACTTACCCAGTTTGGTTAACTGGTAAAGAAATCAATGCTTAAACCATTTAACGTCTACTTCCGCTAAAATTGTGAAAGAAAGAAAGAACACAAAAAAGCTGAACTTTCCTGCCTACATAATCATCTGTCCACTAGTATGTACATTGAAGGCAGTAGGTTCCAGCCCACGCGTTCGGCTCGAACCCTATATATAATCGAAAAAGTTCTTAAGAATACATTTATACTCGCTCAGTTTCAATTTATGTGACAGTAGTTTGATTAGACAAGGAGTTTTAAGAAAGAAAGAAAAACTTTTGGAACTTATGGTCTAAAACATACCATGAGATATATGTGGCTATAAAGTATATAATTAAATGTAAAACGGAAAGTTTAAAGTTAAATTCTTTTTCAAAAATAGAAAGGTGTCAATCCTTGGAAACGGACTAAGGAAATAGTGTCACATAAAATATGATAGGGGTAGTACTAAATTCAAACCCATTGTGGGAACTATATTTATGCTATATTCGAACCCATTTTGGCAAAGGAGTAGAGAGAGGACCTCCACACCTACTAACTTTAGAATCTCGATCCGCCTCCGCCCATGTCCATAGTTACCAAAAAAAATGGAAAAATATATAGAAAACTGAAATTGGAGGAGAAAGGATCAAATCTTTCATAATTTACAATGTCAAATGAACTCAGTAATTCTCAGTTCTGTATTTCTACAGTCCCATATGAAGAAACTGGATTAACTTCAAATTGACAAGTAATCAGTGATATTAATTATCTCATTCACAAAAACTCACTGAAGAAAATATCAAATTGATAGTCATCTAGCACACATGTTTTCAATCACCAAAGAATGGAAGAATAATAGTATAGACAACTGAAATTAGAAGAGAAAAGATCAAATCTTTAACAATTTACAAATTACAATATCAAAAAATGAATTTTGAAAAAGACCCACATCATTAAATTGGATTAACATCAGATTGACAAGAGATCAATACTGCCAAAATAGAGAGAAGAGGAAGAAGAAGAACATACAGTTGCAGGAGTGTGTGTAGAGGAAGCTACAGAATTGGAAATGGATTTGAAGAGGAAGAGTAAAAGGACTATGGCGGCAACATCTATGTCAAGCAGCAGTCCAGTTTTGACATTCTTATTAGTGTTCAAAGTTGCTTCATACGAGGAAATGTTAGAAAAAGATGTGATTAGAATTGTTTATATTTCTTAATTTTTTTTTTTAACAATTAACAATACATATAGGAGGATGGTAAAAGAAAGAAATATGACCTTATTTCTTTTCCTATTTTAATTTTAAAACTGAATTTCACCCATGAAAAAATAGTTAGCATGTCATTAATGGATTTGTATTGAAAGTTAGCCAATTAAATCCCCTAAAAGAAGTTTTTCTTCTTTAAAAAAAAAAGACTCCTTAGGTCAAAAAAAATCATGAGTTAATAGGATTGAATTTTGCACTCCTGAGTTCATTTGTAGTAGTACTATATTCTTCTTTATTCCATAAAATAACATTGATTTACTGAGACAAGCTCTTGAATCTAAGGGTTTCAAGCTTAGCAAGACAAAGACGGAATACCTGGAGTGTAAGTTCAGCGCTAAGCAGAGGAAAGTGGGCGTGGATGTCCCGAGTAGAGACAGCTTCAAGTACCTCGGGTCGGTTATCCAGGGGGACGGGAGATCGACGAGGATGTTACACACTGTATCGGGGTAGGATGGATGAAGTGGAGGTTAGCATCTGGAATATTGTGTGACAAAAGAGTGCCACTGATACTCAAAGGTAAGTTCTATAAAGCGGTGGTTAGGTCGGCCATGATGTATGGGACTGAGTGTTGGCCGGTTAAGAAATCACATATCCAGAAGATGAAGGTAGCAGAAATGAGGATGTTGAGGTGGATGTGCGGGCATAGTACGATGGATAAGATTAGGAATGATGATATTCGAGAGAAGGTGTGCGTGGCTCCCATTGATGACGAGATGCGGGAAGCAAGGCTCAGGTGGTTAGGGCACGTTCAGAGGAGAAGCCCAGATGCTCCGGTAAGGAGGTGCGAACGGCTGGTTGTGGAGGGCTCGAGAAGAGGTAGAGGGCGGCCTAAGAAGTATTGGGGGAGGTGATTAGGCAGGATATGGTGATGCTTCAGATTTCCGAGGACATGGCACTTGATAGGAACATGTGGAGGTCGAGTATTAGGGTTGTAGACTAGGAGGTAGTTGAGTCTTGCCTTATGCCATAACTATGGGAGACTAGTTTGGTAGGGATACTATTTTGCTTTTGCTTTGTATCATTCTTCTTGATTTCATGTTGTTCTTATTTTTCATATATATATATATGTCACACCCCGAACTTGGGGGAGCGAGACTGGCACCCAGTGCCTTACCTATCCTTGCGTATCAACTTGCAACTAAGGGACTCTGAACATATGATGTCATACTTTTGGCCATGGGCCACATTGCAAAACGACAACGAATGCTAACTAAATATGAACATAAAGCTTGGCCAACAAGGCCGTCATATTTATTACAACTAACAAACCAACAAAATATACATACAAGGCCTAAAAGCCCAACATACTACACTAACTGACAAGATATGTCTACAAGCTTCTACTAATGGATATACTGTGATCGGAACGGCTATCTGACCTACTCATGACATATATACGTATATATACAAGATATACATAAGGCTCTAGACCCGAAAACTCCGAAAGACATGGAGCTTACCGATCAAGCTGAGCTCGGGCAACACTTATTGAAGAGGCCTAATCGTCTGTCTGTCTGACCTGCACGCATGAAATGCAGCGCCCCCAGAAAAAGGACGTCAGTACGAAATAATGTACTGAGTATGTAAGGCAATATACTGAAAGCTAAAACTGAACTGATAATATAATAACTGCAAGTAGCTGGAACTCAAAGATAATCTGAAGATATGTTTACCTGCTCATACTGACTCAACTCTCTCAATATAGTAAGTAAAATAGTTGTCCGGCCCTATAAGGCTCGGTATACATATATATCTACTCTGCCATAGTAGGCTCGCTCATAAGCGCTCGGCCATACTAGGCTTTGTATCTCGACCAACTAGGCTCGCTCATAAGCGCTCGGCCACAGTAGGCTCGGTATATATATAACTGCTCTACCGTAATAGGCTCGCTCATAAGCCCTCGGTCGTACTAGGCTCTGTATCTCGACCAACTGGGCTCGCTCATAAGCGCTCGGCCACAATAGGCTTGGTATATAACTTACCATCTGATCAGAGGTTGCCCAATAGGGGCCTGCCCATCGATTATAGCTCGATGGTAATGAAAATACTTTTAATACTACATATATATATATAACTTCTCTGCTCTCTTGACTGGAAGAATGAAATACTCAAATGAATATGAAGTCCCGATAAGGAAAATATTATAATTTACAACACTAGGGAAATATACGCAATTTGCGAGACTAGCAAAATATACGTAAATTCCGGGATATGAATGTAAAGACGAGATCATGCCAAATGAAAGAAGAGCTTAGCATTAACATACCTGAGCCGGTTTTCTTGACAATCTCTCTAACACTCGTCTTTTGTGAAGAACACGTAATGGCAAGATCGGAGTAGGAATAAAATCCGTCTTCGTATGATCAAAATATTTCCAACCTTTATCGAGCAAACTAGAATGTTTACAACTTGATAGAAGAGCTATAAACGTTATTGCATCTGGTTGGACGAGTGCTTGTCTCATTTTATCAAAGACTGAAATTGTTTTGTGCTAAGGCCATATATGGCAAATACGGTGATCATGGAATTCCAAGAAGTTAATGATTTGCCCTCAAATCCTTGGAAAATCTTCTAAATATTTTTCTAAGTTCTCACACTTACTGTACATGCTTTTAAGAGTGGTAAATACATACACATTACCTATAAAATTATTTTATATACACAAGCAATGTATCTCTTTCCCGATATGTAACAAAGAGAAACCTGCACATGCTTGAAGTAAGCTTACCTTGTCCAATTTTTTTAATCCATTTCTCTTAATGAATTTGATCACGATGTTATTTAACTTCTCTTGCTGAAGCCATCTATTGCCTATCACTTTCATATAAGACCTCTATTTGAGAGGTTTTATGCTTAAATGGAGTGGCCCCACATGCCAATGACTAAGCCACAAGATCAACTATTGTGCCACCTTTTAATTTCTAATATAAGAGTCACCAATTTTTGGAATGGGGGCTTCCATGTTCTCACCTTAGTATTCATCCAAAAAATTTAATTAATTTAATTAGATAATATCCCGCTACCCGGTAATTAATCAATTACCCGTATAATTTAAAAATTGCATCAAATTACTTAAAATTCTACTTATTTTTAATATACTTTATACCTTATACTACCGTGTTCATATGGTATCTTGCATGGTACTAGTATATAATTATCGAGTATTATCGCTCAAAATACCGTTCGACCCGTATTTTATCCCAAATGCCAAACTTGGACGAATATTCGTTTCCTTTGAATTGCTTCCCCTATCACCTTCATGAATTTACTTATTGCTTGTTTGAAATAGCATAATTCTTATAATCTTCGAATAATCTTTTCCTTGGACTGATGTCAATTACCTTACGAAAAATTTCACGTACAGTACTACAGGGTGCAACATCATCATAATATAGTACTGCAGAATGTGACATCTCACTTCCGGGCTCTCATCAATTTATTTATGGCGCATTTTCACGTACGAAAATATGGGGTGTAACATTATTCCCCCCTTTGGAACATTCGTCCTCGAATGTTGACTGATGCACTTATCGTTCTCATATCCCATAGCTCTTGAGAATACTTTAGTAGTCCTCTTGCCATCTAGGCAACTGTTCTGTGAATAAGTCCAAAGGCCAGGGCATTCCCCCATTTAGGCTTCTTTCCCATGTCATGACTTGTGATCGAATTCCTTTCAATCTCGTAACTCTTGCTACCTTCGATCATGCAGCTTCTACGATACTGACCTTGTAAGTGTGCATATGAGACTCTCCTCTCCTTTTTCCTCCAATTTTTAACCAATCCTGAAGTTCTTCGCTTGGTATTTTGTCGAATTTATGAATATTGTTATATCTTATTTTATAGACGTGGTTATCCATTTGTATGACTTTACTGCATCTACATAGGTCATAATATGTCATACCTCTTACTTTGATTTATCATTATTGAGGTCTGCTACCAAATCCCAGCTTACTCTCATTGCTTCTTCCATATGTATAAATTTAAGTCCCTTAATGCTTCCTCATTACTGTTCATCTTTAGAATGACGGCCTAATCTTATCTCATACTTTGTAACTTATGTCCATCCATTGTTGATTCACCTCAATATTGATCTACAATATACCACTGATAACTTAAACTTTTATGTAATATTGCTGCTAGGATTCACGTTTTATCGGGGAACGTCTAAAATGATTAGATTGATCCACCTGGGGCGATACCCTGCTTTCATAACCGTACCTCACAGCATCCCAATGCGATTCACCTTGCGTGGGTACTTTAATCCTGTCCAATTGATAAGATCCGTTTCTTTTCTTCGTTGAATCATTACTCAATCGAAGGCCCAAACGTCATCATTTATCTATCACGATTACATTATTATTCTATTACCAGGGCATCATTTCATCTCTTCTAAATGCTACTAGTCTTAGACTCTTTTGAGTTCATTCAGATTATACTGAGCTTTCTATAACTTATAGGAATCATCAACTCCCTTGTTTTCACGGGCTTAATCCCGAGGACTTATCCATTTTCGTCATCTTCTCACTTGCCCTTCTCTTATCCTTATTCTTGTCTTTCTAAAACCTTATTGTTACATCATACTTAAGCTTGCGACCGATTTCCTTGTGCCTTTTTGGAACATCGAAACATCACATCGTCTCTAACTCTTCTTTCAATCTCTAATTAGACCTTTCGGTACTTAGAAACCATAGGCTGGAAGGTATGCTACTGACGACGCTGCTATCATTCCTGGATACTGAATCCCTGCACTTCTAGCCCCTTTTCCACAGTATGGACTAGTCATAACCTTCTGTATTTGAGTATATTATATGTTGTTCACCTTTTCTTTACTTACCTTAAAATATTGCCTCACATTCTTCTATCTCTTTCATAACCTCCCTTCCACATAGGTATAATTTATCTCCACAACCTGAAGCTCTATTATAATACTTGCACCTTTGGTGCATACGCAATCCGGTGGGAGCTTCATACTAACTTCTTATAAGGTTGGTACTCTTCAATTGGCTTCATCGTAGAGCCGTTATAAAATATGGCTACTGTGATATCTCTCTTACACCTCTGCTATTTAAGAGTGATCTTGAGGTCTATAATTCTCTTGGTCCCTCCTGTTTTGTTTAGTCGATGTAAATCTTTAG
Source organism: Nicotiana tabacum (assembly GCF_000715075.1). Lineage (NCBI taxonomy): Eukaryota > Viridiplantae > Streptophyta > Magnoliopsida > Solanales > Solanaceae > Nicotiana > Nicotiana tabacum. Next base: position 44,661,675 of record NC_134087.1, read on the forward strand.
TTTCCTCTTCTTTCTAATCAGCCTTTATGTAGGCTTAAGCTATCTTCTGATCTGCGGCTCCTGATATTAGTTATTACTTTTGCCTTTCATAGGCACTGAGGGATATTCATGATAAAATCCTTTAACACTTCAATCATTCGTCTATGACCTGGGCTCAATTCTTTCTTTTAACGTATACCAGAATCTTCTACGGCTGTATATACTGCAGGTATAGAACTCCAAACTCTTAAGTACATTCATAACGTTACCAACTCGGGATTATTGATCGAGTAATTCCTTTCGTTCCTTCCTAGATTTCTTCAACATAGGCTATTACTTTTCCTAGTCTTTTTTTTCCTTGTTGCATGCATACTTAGCTTATCTTAGTTCCCATGCATGCCAGAGTTTTCGTGCAACTCATATGATCTCGAGTATTACTTTTAATTGTACTTCCCGTTCATTAACCATGGTAGTTGCCATTTTCCTTTGGAGTGCTTACAATGTTGTTGTGAGACTATTGTTACACAACTATTTCCTCTTTAGATCGTTGTGCTTAGGTTGAAGCCTTCTTCCTTATTTCCTCAGCTAGTATTTTGTTGTATTTCTTAGGGAGAACCCTTGACTCTCGTAAAGTTGTGAGCTTATTACGGACCCTTTTGATGTCCTTCCTTGCCTATAATCATCCATAGCTGCCTACCTCCATACCCTTGTTCTTGTAGGGTTGCTTATAAACTGACATTTTGATTGCCTTCCCAGTGGCACTTTCTTTTATCCTCGTAACACTCGTACAATATCTTTAGTTACCGCGACTCTTGTTTGAATATATCTCAAATATTATAATGATATTCTTCGAGGCTGAACTCTCCATGTTGGGTTCTACTATGTTTATCTCACACGATCTGATGACTCGTCTGTAACCTCTTGTTTAGCCATAACTAGGATCTTCCTGACCAATTACTAACTACTCGTTGGCCCATTCTCATATCAATATTCCTCGTAATCATTCTTGGATTATCTTCTTTGTCTTAACTTACATATCGCACTGGCTTCTTATTTATTAATAACAGCTCGGGCAGGAACCTTTACTTCCCCTCCTTGACGTCATGCTTGCACAATATTCTTGAATTGTAGCGTATCTGTAAGACTTGGATAAGTGCCATCTTATTCCTCTTTCATTTATCGCATTCTTTCTTTACCATTCCATAGTCACTAGAACCACTTAATTCTGACTTAATGCCATATCACTCCATATTCCCTCCCCCCCTTCAGGGGTGTACTAAAAGCTTAAGCCATGAGGATCTACCTATAGATGTTTTCTCTCTTCATCCTTGGCGTCGTTTCTCAACATCAATGATCCTTACTCGCCTTGCGGCAATTCTCCTGTAAAAAGGATGACAAATTCCCTTACTCGCGAAGGTGACACATAGCGTAACTGGCACATACAGTCTCTTAAGCTTAACTTTGCTCACATTGCTTGCTCTAAGGAAGCTTCTCCCTGAATGACTTTTCTCTAAATTCATCGTGAATCTTCTTCTGTGGTCCATTCTATTTCCGTCGGAATGAAATTTGAAATTCCCATGATACTGAGTACTTTCTAATCATTTAGTCCCTAATTCGTATTTAGTTTATTTTGTTTACCATTCCATACTGATTTATGTTACTTTGGGGATTAACTCTCCCCTCTGGTAGTCGCGTTGGAGTCACGAACTTATTTCTCCAAATGAGGATATAACCTTATGGCATATACTTTTTCGTTGTCTTAAGGCCCATCACCTTTCGTCTCTTCCTTCATTTGACAATAGGTTCTGTAACACTCTACCGTTTTCATCAATGTATCACACCTTATTCATAATGCTTCCTTATCTCTCTTCTCATTATTCTGCTAATATTTCTTCATATCCCTTTTCTTGTGAAAACTTCAACACGACATTCTTTCGCTTTTAGATTCCATTTGCTCCATCCAGTGGCTCTTCAAGTTGCTTAATGTTTTCGCTTTACTAGGGACGCGAGCCACACTAAGGTAATATTTATCCCTTCAAGGCTTAAAGTGCAAGTCTTTGTAGTACTCATATCTGGCTGCACTACTTTAGAGTGCACCATTTAGGTGTCTCATAAAGAGATCTATTAGCACATTTTCAATATCCTACAGAAATGTCAACTGACGCAATCAATTCATCCATCATATCTTCTTATACTACTTTTGTTAACCCCTATAGGACATATCTGGAAAGGGTGTGACTAATTATATATACCTCTATTACTATTAAATATACTCAAGAAGCATATGTTCCTCTGCCTCAATTATAAACGTTGTTAACCTTCATTAACTAGGTACCTCGTATCATTTTTCACCTTGCTCCTTTTACTTGCCGAAACTTGTACTTATCTTCTTAATCTCTCATTGTCCTTCACCATAAAGATGGATAGGCATTCTTGCCTTAAGGCTTCTTATCAGGAAGCTTACCCATTTCAGTACACCCATGATCTGCTAAAGACCTCATATTTACTTATCGTAGGCATCATACAAAATTCAATTCCTCTGACTCAGTTCTTCCACAACTATCTCTCTTTCCAACCTTCTTTCGGGAAGTAGGCATCGTCTTATTACGAATAAAATAGAATTTCAGAACTTGGATTCTTATAAGTGAGCTCTACCACACGATCTAGAGTAAGAAGAAAGAATGACAATCCTAAAAACCTTGTAGCCTCCTGCTTATAAGTGTGGTGCACGACACACCCATAAACAAGACTCTACTAGACATGGCTTGTAGACTCCCTAGGACAGAACTACTCTGATACCACTTTTTTCACGCCCCGAACTTGGGGGAGCGAGACCGGCACCCAGTACCTTACCTATCCTTGTGTACCAACTTGCAACTAAGGGACTCAGAACATATGATGTCATACTTTTGGCCATGGGCCACATTGCAAAACGACAACGAATGCTGACTAAATATGAATATAAAGCTTGGCCAACAAGGTCGTCATATTTATTACAACTGACAAACCAACCAAGTATACATACAAGGTCTGAAAGGGCAAATTACTGCACTAACTGACAAGATATGTCTACAAGCCTCTACTAATGGATATACTGTGATCGGAACAGGTATCCAACCTACTCATGACATATATACGTATATATATAAGATATACATAAGGCTCTAGACCAGAAAACTCCGAAAGGCATGGAGCATACAGATCAAGCTGAGCTCGGGCAACACTTATTGAAGAGGCCTACTCGCTTGTCTGTCTGACCTGCACGCATGAAATGCAGCGCCCCCAGAAAAAGGACGTCAGTACGAAATAATGTACTGAGTATGTAAGGCAATATACTGAAAGCTGAAACTGAACTGATAATATAATAACTGCAAGTAGCTGGAACTCAAAGATAATCTGAAGATATGCTTACCTGCTCATACTGACTCAATTCTCTCAATATAGTTGTCCGGCCCTATAAGGCTCGGTATACATATATATCTGCTCTGTTGTAGTAGGCTCGCTCATAAGCGCTCGGCTATACTAGGCTTTGTATCTCGACCAACTAGGCTCGCTCATAAGTGCTCGGCCACAGTAGGCTCGGTATATATATAACTGCTTTGCCGTAGTAGGCTCGCTCATAAGCGCCCAGCCATACTAGGCTCTGTATCTCAACCAACTGGGCTCGCTCATAAGCGCTCAGCCACAGTAGGATCGTCATATAACTTACCATCTGATCAGAGGTTGCCCAATATGGGCCTGCCCATCGATTATAGCTCGATGGTAATGAAAATACTTTTAATACTATATATATATATATATATAAACTCTCTGCTCTCTATATATATATATATATATATATATAACTTCTCTGCTCTCTTGACTGGAAGAATGAAATACTCAAATGAATATGAAGTCCCGATAAGGAAAATATTATAACTTACAACACTAGAAAAATATACGCAATTTGTGAGACTCGCAAAATATACGTAAATTCCGGGATATTAATGTAAAGACGACATCATGCCAAATGAAAGAAGAGTTTAGCCTTAACATACCTGAGTCGGTTTTCTTGACAATCCCTCTAACACACGTCTTTTGCAAAGAACACGTAATGGCAAGATAAGAGTAGGAAAAAAAATCCGATTTCGTATGATCAAAATATTTCCAACCTTTATCGAGCAAACCAGAATGTTTATAACTTGATAGAAGAGCTATAATAGTTATTGCATCTGGTTGGACGAGTGTTTGTCTCATTTTATCAAAGACTGAAATTGCTTTGTGCTAAGGCCATATATGGCAAATACGGTGATCATGGAATTCCAAGAAGTTAATGATTTGCCCTCAATTTTTTGGAAAATCTTCTAAACATTTTTCTAAGTTCCCACACTTATTGTACATGCTTTTAAGAGTGGTAAATACATACACATTACCTATAAAATTATTTTATATACACAAGCTATGTATCTCTTTCCCGATATGTAACAAAGAGAAACCTGCACATGCTTGAAGTAAGCGTACCTTGTCTAATTTTTTTTAATCCATTTCTCTTAATGAATTTGATCACAATGTTATTCAACTTCTCTTGCTGAAGTTATCTATTGCCTATTACTTTCATATAAGACCTCTATTTGAGAGGTTTTATGCCTTAAATGGAGTGGCCCCACATGCCAATGACTAAGCCACAAGATCTACTATTGTGCCACCTTTCAATTTCTAATATAAGAGTCACCAATTCTTGGAATGGGGGCTGCCACGTTCTCACCTTAGTATTCATCCAAAAAATTTAATTAATTTAATTAGATAATACCCCGCTACCCGGTAATTAACCAATTAGTCGTATAATTTAAAAATTACATCAAATTACTTAACATTCTACTTATTTTTAATATACTTTATATATACTTTATACCTTATACTACTGTGGTCATATGGTACTAGTTTATAATTATCGGGTATTATCGCTCAAAATACCGCTCGACCCGTATTTTATCCCAAATGCCAAACTTGGACGAATATTCGTTTCCTTTGAATTGCTTCCCCTCTCACATTCACGAATTTACTTATTACTTGTTTGAAATAGCATAATCCTTATAATCTTCGAATAATATTTTCCTTGGACTGATGTCAATTACCTTACGAAAAATTTCACGCACAGTACTACAGGGTGCAACATCGTCGTAATGTAGTACTGCGGAATGTGACATCTCACTTCCGGGCTCTCATTAATTTATTTATGGCGTATTTTCACGTACGGAAATATGGGGTGTAACAATATATAAATATATATATATTTCATATTATTTCTGTGGTGTTACTAATATTATCTTCTTTTTTCCTTTTGTCTTCTTGAGCCGAGGGTCTTTCGGAAACAGCCTCTCTACTCCTTCGAGGTAGGGGTAAGGTTTGCGTACACACTACCCTCCTCAGACCCCACTTGTGGGATTTCACTAGGTTGTTGTTGTTGTTGTTGTTGTTGTTACTCATACTATTGACTAACAAAGCAAATGAGTAATTAGGGTCCGTTTGGCAATAAAAAAAGAATCTTTTTTTCATTTTCTTCATTTTTTTCCGAAGTCGGTATTTGACCATGAAATTTTGTAAAAATAGCATGGTATAGCTAGTTTTCGGGCTGGTCATTCAAAAATAGTCAGCGTTTACAAAGTCAATGAAAAATAGCCACTATTTTGCTGCAACAGAGACCGGTCCAGCATAATATACTGGAGTTTGGTGCACCTGTGTATGAACTCCGGGATATTATGTTGGACCGGTATACTTTGCTGACTCCAGTATAATATACTTGAGACTGGAGCACTGGTGCTCCAAACTCCAGTATATTATACTGGACAATTATACTTGCTGCAACTCCAGTATATTATGCTAGAGTTCTAGTGTACTTATGTTGGACCTCCATCATATTATGCTGGAGTTCCAGAATACTTATCCTGGAAATCCAGTATAATATGCTGGAGTTCAAGCATACTTATGTTGGAACTCCAGTATAATATACTGAAATATTTTTCGGGTTTTGAACAGTGTTTTCGCTCAGATTTATCTTTACATGAAAAGTGGCTAAATTTCGATTACTTTTGAAGTTAGGCTATTTTTGAATGACCAGTTGTAAATCTGGCTACTTTTGAATTTCTCTCTGAAATTTTCGATTTTCACTTGAAAATGAATTTCGAAAATTTGAAAAACTCCAAAAAGGCTATTTTTCAAAATTTTCACTTCAAATACTCACAAAAATTCAAAAAGGGCTCAAAATTATATTCATGTCCAAACATAACTCTAATTTTCAAATACCTTTTTCACTAGAAATTTTTTATCACTTTTTGACAAAAATTTTACAATTGTTATGTCCAAACGCCTACTTAGTCTTCAAATGTTAGAGGATAACTTTTAGATATATTTGTAAAAACTAGCCCTAGGCACTTGCCTAGTGAATTACTAAAAAAAAAACTCCTATTATTGAAGTTTTGACAAGTGAATATTATTTTATAGATGAATTGCTAGGTCAGTGTTCAAATTTGGGAGGCAGCTTAATGTTTAGTAGGCGTGGCAAATGGGCGGTTTGGGCTGAATTTGGATGGGTCAAGATGGGTCGGGTCAATAAATGGATCATTGCCCAACCCAACTCAAAGTGTATTTGGGCTAAGATGGGCTAAATAACGGGTCATAGCCCAACCCGCCGAACTTGACCCATGTTTTAGAAACATGTTCATCTTACATAAACAAAGTGTTTTACCTTTTATACACCTATGTATATAATGTAAATAAATACTATTAGTATTTTGAGAATCAAAATATATTTTCTTAAAAAATAAATTAGTATTTAAAATTTGTAAGTTGAAAAATATCTTTTATGTTATTTCTAAATAAGTAAATTTCACCACAACTCAATTACAAAATTACTCATATTTACATTAAAACTTAAATACCTTGATTCTCATTTTTAAACTTAGATACAAAAACTAATGTGGGACAACTAAGTAAATTTCTAGATAAGTTGGGTTGAGATTCCTTTATGTTGGGTGAGCTTCATGGGTTGTATTTGAGCTACTTGATAGGTCAGAATGAGTTATAAAAAATAATGGGTTAACTTGGGCTCAGCCCAAATAGACACATGAGCTAAAATATTTTTAGCTCCACCCATTAATCTCTGGGCGAGTTGAATGGGTTTAGGCTCAAATTGCAACCCCTAATAATGTTTAGTAGCAGTGCTATGATAGCACTTTGCTGAAAACTTTCATTTTCTCCAAAACAGTCTCATACATACACACAAAAAAAAAGGTGGGGTGGAGGCTTTGGAGTTTATCTTTATGGAAATAAGGTACTGACTTTATGATCAGCATATTTTATTAGAATTGAATGGCAAAAAGATGCAAGAATCGAAACCATTAACAGTCCGATGAAAGAATCGAAACCATTAATAGTCCATTTTATTCAAGAGTTGGACTCTATTTTTTGTGCAACACTTTAACTTTATCTTTATAGAGTTGGTCATTCCAGGTGAGCTTAAGAGGTCAAGGGCTGACCATAAACAAAATGCAGGAGATATAATACATAAGCTATGTATTGAATAATAATGTAGTGAGAACCTTTTGGTTAGACGCATGAGAAAATATAATCTCAAGCACAAAATTTCACATAACCAAGTACAATGTTTAGTTTGCAAGGTACAACTCTGGATTACATACTAATTTAATTTTCACGCAATTAGTAAGACGTTTGATTTATAGTATATGTACTATATTCAATGTAATACATGGAGAATAGTATTAAAGTAGGTCATTCGGCATAAAAATCCTTGTATTATTAGTCATTGTGTAACACAAGAATTGTTATATGACAACTAATAATACATGGATTGTTATGCAGAGATTGCGATTGTAAGAGTATTTTATCTTTAGATACACGTATAGTTATTTTTATTTCACATTTTATAGTGCATAAATTATACAAGGATTCTCACTTAAGTTACACTGATTAGATGTTTAAAGCCAAACATTGTATTAGACATATACATAGAGTTATGCGGTGAAAATAGATATATGCATTAGCTATACAGATCAATTACAGTAGTAATGCAGCATTTTATTTTACAACCCAAATATTGCGTGAGTTAGCAAAATTGCATGTCAAGTGTTTACTCTCAACGAATCATGCAAAGGTCATAGTCTATGACTCATAGATTTGTAATTATTCTGATGAAGTAGTTTAGCTCTGGAACTTTGATTACAATGGGGAATACTTATAAAAGCAAATGAAAGGGAAGAACCCCTGGGCAAAAGAGATACAGGGAACAACCTAATACATCCCAAACGGCAGTAATGTATACCAAGTTGCACAACTCATAGCAACAGCCATGACTTTCATTACACCAATGACTTGGAACCTTATTTGTTGAACGTGAGATATGAAATATAAATGGGTATCAGCCACCTTACCTAAATTTGGTATTTGGCTGACATGCCGACATATTACATGGAAGATGACATCCTCCTAAGAACAGAACACCCATCTTCAATTGCATGAAACTGTTGCATAGCTGAGCCAACAGGCTGTTCTACCCAAATAAGGGCGAGCACAATAACTAGAGCCTAGAGGTACTTCACCATGCCACGACCCTCCACGCTGAGTTTCGTAGCTTGGAGTTTCTTCTTTTTTGGAGCTTTTAACTGCTGCAGTTTCTTATTCATCTGCCATGAACATACCCAATAGTTCAGTGTTAGAGAGAAGCAATTCCTAATAGCAGCAAAAGCAATAACATCATAACGAAGTCAACTTCCAGAAATCAAAATAGTTATACTCAAAAAGGAGAAAATATAGGGTTATCTCACGCCATAAACCCCATTTCAATGAGATTAAGAGTACGTAAGATGATAAATGTCAGGTTATCGCCCAAAAAAAAAAATGAAATCAAGACTGGCAGAGACTCCAGTATTACATCATTTCCTCCAAATTAATGGATTTCACAAGAATATTTTAATTAAGTGGATAGCTGCTTTACCACAATGACCACTAAAAAACAAATTGAGCACTTCATTTGTCAAGTAGAAAGCTATTACTGGCTCCTCTGAGAAGGAGATCGGCAGATTAATCATAAAAATCATCCCCCTTTTGTTGCCCTTTTACCGATGAAGTAAGAAGTTTCATTTAAAAGGCATCAAAAACCCATTTGTTCTTAATTATCTCTAGTGCCAAGATGGACGAAAGTGAAATGAAGAACATAATATAAATATAAATTTACTTGGAAAGAGGGACACACCTTCATTCGGCGCTGGTCTTGAACCATTGCTTTGGCCCTTGCCCTAACTTCTTCAGGATCAATCTTAGATTGTGGACGCACCACAAAATCCATTGACATTGCTTCAGGCCTTGATGTAAGTTGCCTGGAAGATGATGGACCAGACTTTTGGCCCCTGCAGATTTGCAAGCATATTAAACCTTGAGAAGAATAAGGATGCAGCGGACAGAACTCAATTCAAAGATGCTAGGATCAAAAGGTGCAAAGTCAGAACATCTTACTGTGAAAATCCAGCCAAGTCAAGGTCATCGTCTCTGGATTCCACTCCTGAAGCTTTATTCATGGGTCTGTGTCAAGATAGAAAATATAGTCATAGATGGTAAAGATTCGGACTTCTTAGACAACTGATATAAAGACCAATAGAAGAACTGAAAATATTAGATACTTTTTCATGGAAGGCCGCCTAAATTGAGCAGCTCTCTCATCTTCAAAGTTTCTCATATCTTCAAACCTTGTACTCTTGTTGAATATTGGTCGACTCTGGATCAAACACAACCAAATTTCAGCGTTTTTACACATTCGTAAGCACCTATTCAGTACACCAGGTACTTAAATGAACTCCACAAACCGGACAAAGGAGAACCACAGACAAACCATAATCATAATCAACATATACTAGAGAGTGTAGGAACAAAATTATAATTGACGGCCATGATGCTATTAAGGTGATGATCAAAAGAAGCTACAAGAGTTCCTCGAAAGTATAAGAAAATCAATAACATATGTGCAAGAAGATAATAATTCATTGTGTTCTTAGGTGGAAAATTTCCAATAAGTAGATACCCTCTTGTAAAAATCAATATATAAGGATTATTCTATTAAAAAGACATGACCTATCCAAAAAGAAATAAAATCCTTTAAACCATTTTGTTTCGAACTACCAAATGCATGATGCAGTTCTCCAACCTCCATAGAAAAGAAGAATGATATAGCTGAATTACAAAAGCTGGAAAGATATTGCACGTCTGAAACATATTCTCCAGATACAGTGATGAACTAGAAAATGAACTCAGCATTTTAGCAGCCAAAAGATTACTCACACTCCAGCACGTGTGGAGTGTGATAAGTACCAATACAGAATCCCCCCTTTTTATATTTCCATTCATGAAAGGGGAAGAATAGTTAAATCCAACTTACCCATTTGTCAACCAAATCCTTAGCAAGTTTCCTGTTAGCTGTAGTCTCCTCATCTGACTTTGAGAGGAACATAATAACCTACAAAACAAGCAAGTAGACAATAAGTCTCCTCAATATGCCTACCGCGAAAGCCATTGCATTACCACTTTTACGTTAAAGGTACCTTTCCAAGACCACTCTTTTTCAACTGCTCTCTTCTATCATACTGCTCAAGATCAATTGGATACTACAGGATCACCACAAAGCATATCAGTCATATAACATTACGGCAAACGAACAAGAAACTAACTTGAATCTAGAAACCACGTTCATACATCAGTAAGGATTTTTAGGATTGCAGCACGAATGTTTATATTGGGCAGGCTACCATCTGGAAGGGGCTCAAGCCAAGTCCTCAAAAGAGTCAATACTCCATGATCTAAAAATTCTTGCTGAAGTTGCTTCCTGCAAATTGAAAATTTAAAAGTGTGAGTCTAGAAATATTAGCCTCCAAAAAGACAAATTTAGTTACTACCACAAAAAATAAAACGACAAACTCACTCACTTTGATAGGACGTCTATGAGAAGAGGAAGCTTTTTTAGTTTATTTATAGCAGGTTTAGACTGTCTATTCAGTTCCGCATCCTCTTCAGCAACAACTTCAAGCTCAGCCATAACATTCTCTACTAGCAATGCAATTTCTGCTGCACTCTTTTCAGTTTTCTTTTTCTTCTTGCCTCCCTTGAAGAGCTTCTTGATTTCATCATCCTCTTCCCCTTCTTCAGCCTGAAAAGCATCAAATTAGAGCAAATATGACATCACCATCAACAATTGGCTTCACGGGCGCTCACGCGCTCAGACAAAAGCAAGAAATCTGAAAACCAGCACGCTTTCTATTGAAATTTACAAAGCCTCATGAATAAGGAAACTGCAATATTAGGACGTGAGGATGAAAAATATAGCAGGAGCGAACTATAAGGACAAAATTCTACCTGTGGAGCACTGCTGGGAGACCGTGGTTCATTGTCACTTCCATACCTGTCAGCTGGATCCACACCACTATCATCAATGAAGTTATCATCATCCAATGTCTTCGGACCTTCTTGGTCATCCTACACATTTGAAAACAAAGACATCAGAAACATGTCATTAAAACTAAACACATTCAACCCTAGTAACTCATACAGACTAAACTAGCAATATCAGTAACTTTTTTCCAGGCAAGGAACTTCAATAACTCAATTTTTTAGTCGGGAATCCCAAAAACGAAAAGATAAAGAGTTCCTTGTGATACATGAAGAGTTACAAAGCTATTGGAAAGATGATAACAACAGAAATGATAGGTCAATAACCTCAGAGTCACCACCAGCAATGGTATCCCACATCTCCTTCATCTCCTGATCACCCTCCTGGTCCTTCAACCTGCTTCCTCCAGCATAACCCCCATTTTTCCTCAACTTAAACTTCTTCTCGCCTTTATCTCTCCTCTTCTTCTCCTTCCTTTTCTCTTCACTAAACTCCATACCAAACCTCTTCCTCTTCCCACCACCGTCGTCCGACTCATCACGCACAATGCCAGCCATGTCATCATCAGCAGCACCGCCATAAGCATCCTCATCCCCTATCCCAATATCCGGTGTGCTCTCTCTAGCCGAAGTTTTCTTAATCAACCGCTTCCTCGGCTTAGATTTGTTAGGATCATCATACACTGGGGTAGGTGACCGTTCTCGCTGTCTCTGATTCCATGCATCGTCATCGTCCAGATTGTCGCCAAGGAAGTGTTCCTGTTGCTCGTGATCAGATCGGACATCCTCATCAAAGTCTACCAACGCCTCTCCTTCCTCATCTATGTACCTGAATTATTAAAAAATCCCGATTAATTCGCCATCTGTAACCCAATTCAACTCATCATCCAAAACGAGACATGCCCACAAAAAATCACAAATATCCAAAAAGTTTCCAGATAAAATCATTAGATACCATAATTTCACTCTTCTTCAAAGCAAAAGATCCACAAGAATAGCAATGAATTCATTATTGGAAACCCTAATTCAACTCATCACACCAAAAAGGGTCATCCAAAATCGATATAATACAGAACCACAGGAAAACAGCACAAAAAAACACAAATTTACCAATCAATTCAATGATCAGAAACCTAATTCACCTCATCGTCAAATTGAGTCATCCAAGAATACGAAAGACCCACAAATAAACTGACAAATCTGGACCAATTCATCATCAGATAAAAACTAATTAAACTTATCACCAAAATGGGTCATCCCAAAACGACTCAGACCGACCAAAAATCATAAAAATCTCCATCAATTTCATCATCAGAAACTCCAATTCATCTCACAGCCAAAAAAAAAAACACCAAAAGAAAACCACAACGATTGAAATCAAAGAGAAACAATTGAAACCTAATCCTTTGTTATCACGATTCAAAAAAGAAAAGAAGAAGAGACTCACGGATCGTTGTTGTAACTCATCTTGAACGCTACTTCCCTGTAGACAACGGTGCAGAGAGAAAAGATAACTTGATATTATGTCTCTGAAAGTAATCTATTAGTAATATATATAGTAGATGTTTGTGAAGTGGGGGTAGCTCGGTGAAGTCGATTTTTGCTGAGCGAGATGAAAAACGTTTTAGGCTATGAAACGAAACGAGTATTGATATAGCGGGGAGAGAGCGAGGGAGGGTTTGGACTTTCTATCTTTAAATTTATTTACTTTTTGATTAACTTCTATCTCAGCATTCGTCAAAATCTCTTATTGCCCTCTGTGAGGAGGAAAAGACTTTGGTAGTCCCTAAAATATGCCTATAGGAGTAATTTTTATCCCTTATCTATACCACTAAATATAAAATATCCCTTATATCTTTATAAAAGTGGACGCTATAATCTAATCCTTAACAAGGTTTATAAAACTAACGAAAAAAGCTTCAAATAATGTTAAAAATAATGCTGTTAAATATTCTGTTAGTATTCCATTGCTTCACGACTTTATAAACTCAAAACTGCACCTTTGAAATCCTCTACTTCCGGTGCAAGATTATTCACCAACTTTGTAACCAGAGAATGTTGGGATATATACTATTAACCATGAGTTTGGTTTAGATATAGTATTTATTATGAAATAATTATTTATTCAATTTTAATAAAGTTTTAAATAGATCATATAATAGTCTGTGTCATTTGCTTATATAGTAGATGATTTAGTGTATAGAGTTTAGCTTATACACGGAAGATTAAATCATCGGTTCTTATAAGTATAAAGTTTGAGTTCACAATCTAATGATGGAATTGGACAAACCATCAGGAATGATTGTAGCACAAGATTAAATATAATTAATCTTGATTATGGGAATGGTTTAATTCTAACTTCTTGTGCTAGTACATTTTGTATGTATTGAACGGACCAGGTAGAGATAAGTATTTTATACTGACTTAATAAAATAAACTCTCTAGCCATTAAATGTACTTATACTCTTAATCTTGATATAATTATTATTAGCTGTGTATATTATTATTGTTTTGATTTATTAAAAGGCGAGATTCTTTCGTGGGTCAATATGCCTGGTAAATTGGATAATAATAATAATATACATTGGCGAAGTAATAGTTAGTTGATGGAATTCATGTCTCGGTTTAGAGATTGATGATATACCTTTATGAAAGCTTGTAAGTTTTCATGTGTAAACCCGGCCGGTGAATTTTGTATCCGACACATGAAATAAGTTAAGCGAAAGTCTAAAGGAAATAATCAATAAATTAAATCGTCAGTAATTTAATTTAATTGATTCGTATCTGAATCTTAACATGGGGAGTTAAATAAGATTTAATGGATGAATTTCGAAATTGAATAAGGAGTGTAATTACGAATTTTTAGTGGAATAATTCGTAATTAATTATGGTGGATATTAATTTCGAAAATTACAAATTAATTCCATAATTGGAAGCCTTGTTAATTAAATTTTGTGGTCCCTATTGTGCCTAAATAATAGGAAATAAAGGAATCATTTTTCTGGTGGAAAAGAAAACCCAACAGGTTTTGGAAAAGGGTCTTAACCCTTAAAACTTGTGCTATAAATACATAAGGTTTTCCACCTAGGGGGATGAGTAGATGGTGGCTGAAATTTTCAGCCAAGTTTTCCTAGAAATTTCGCCCACACGAAATTGCTATTTTCGGGTATTATTTGGGTAACACAGTAGAAGACTGTGGAACGTTCGAGGATCACGATTGCTGGTGATGGAGATTCCATTGAGAAATTATGGAACTGAAGGCTCACGTGGTAGAAGAGATATGTTCACGCTTCAAGAGATAACCCGTGAAATCCCGTTTATGCTAGTTGTCTAAATTACATGTGATTTTGATACTGGGATTGCTTCCGCTGCATATAATAATCCATCAGAGAAGACAAAAAGTTACAGAATCAAATACCCTTTTCAAGGTTCAGGAATACACATTTTAATGTGTTTGTTATAAACATAAAAAAAGTTTTTTAGTTTCTTAATGAATGCATGAAGCTTCACACACACACAGTTAGTGCAGAGTTTTTACTTTTCTATTGTTTCTCAATCTATGTGTACATAAACATTAGAAAAAAATACACTCTTCGTCTTTAAATTTTGAAGCTGGCTTTGTGCATAAGTATATTAATATACCCATATTTTTAGAAGAAAATAAAGGAATTAATCAGTGAATATACCTATATGGAGTTAGGTACAGTTCCTTAAATTGGTATCATCTGAAAAACTTAAGCAGAAAATTATATTCTAATAGACCAATTCAAAGTAAAATAATCAGATACGTACTCTGAGAGAGATCATATATTTTTCACCTTTTTTTCACCACAAGGTCATAAAGCAGAAGGTTTGAATTCTCAAAAAAAGGCTCAAAGCATAGAGCTACAAATTAGTACGGAACGATAGCTTCAAAAGCTTCAGTTTCAATTACTTTGTTACCAGCAAATCACACGAATTGGTAACATATTGCAAGAAGATGCCCACAAATTAAACAATGCATCACTTTAACGAAAACATCGCTTATTTTTCGATTTTCCTTCCGCAGAACTTTGATTCTTTTGATTCCATGAACTTTGATTCTTTGATTACAACATCGCTTATTCTTCTAGGGCTCATAGTTTCTAAATTAGAGAGGGTTTAGTTGAATTTCAAAGAATTTGGGAGAAAAAGGGATGGAGTTCGATTATGGATTTCAGGAGAAAGAAGGTCTATGGGTAGGAGAGCGAGAGAATGAAGAGAAAAATGAGCGATGGGATACTAACAGAATATTTAGCAACGTTATTTTTAACACTATTTGAAGCTTTTTCCTTTAGTTTTATAAAACTCTGTTAAGAGTTATTTTAATCTAGTACTAATTTTAGGATACGCGTGTTGCGCATGCTCCCCGTGTCAATAAGTAAATAATTTTTAAAAACTCACATATGTATTATATTAAATAATATCTTTGATTTATAATAAAAATAAAATGTATAACTTTCTAAATATATATTTATGTTGATCCCAAATCCAACTCAATGAAAGTCCTTAAGTTTTGTAAGATTATCTTACGAAAATTAGTGTTATTTTTATGCCTTAATATAGAACAAACAAGTAAAAAAAAAATTACTTTTATCACGATGATGTTGGCACGTAACTCCTGTAAAATTTAATAAGTAAATATATAAGTTTTAAAAATGACTAATGTTGAGTCAATGATTTGTAATAAAAAAATAATATATAAAAAATATAAAGAGTTATCATTTGTTTGAATATTTCTAAAAAAAAGGATAAAGAAAATTAATTAAAAATAACTCATTTAGATTATATTTTATCTTCTATTATTTCATCCTTATTGTTTCATGTTCATATACGTTAATAGAAGAAGAATTATTTATTATATGTTATTTTTCAATTATTGAGTAAATTCTGTACATTTACAAATATTTTTTCAAGTCAAAATAATTATTAAGTGTAGTTTTAACATGGAAGGTATTATAATTATGGTACAAACATCATATAAGTGAATAATATATTTAAACTAAATTCTTAATTGTTTCAAATAAAGAGTTATTTAATAATTAAAATTTTAGTTGATTTTAAAAAGTTTTAATATTAAAAAAAATTAAATATCGTGAACAAAATTTGTATCCAAAAATATAAAATAATTAATAAAGGAGATAAATAAATATTAAACTAACGTTGATATACGTAGATGGGGGGTGTCACACCTCCTTTTTCCGTACCCGAGAGGGTACAAGGGAGTTTTTTTCAATTAAAGAACAATCGAAACGGGATTTGTTTATTTATTTCAGAGTCGCCACTTGGGAGATTTAGGATGTCCCAAGTAACTAATTTTAATCCCGAATCGAGGAAAAGAATGACTCCATATTACAGTTTGCGCACCAGAAATCCGGATAAGGAATTCTGTTAACCCGGGAGAAGGTGTTAGGCATTCCCGAGTTCCGTAGTTCTAACACGGTCGCTCAACTGTCATATTTGGCTTGATTATCCGATTTAATACAAATATGAACTTATGTGCAAATTTTAACTTTTTTACCGCTTTCATAATTATTATTATTATTTTTTACAAGGAATTGCAACGTTGTGAAAATGTGTCTCGAACCGCGTTACAATCAATGTACCCGTGGTCGTCGACACACTTTGACTCCGTTGAGATTTGGATTTGGGTCACATCAATGTGCACCCGAGTTTAAGAAAATTAAATTATTAAAGGCGCGCCTAAAGCGACTAGCGTATCATCTACTTTGGGTAGGGCCGTGGAATTTTGCTAAACGGTCCATCCCGAAGTCTAAGCAATATAAAGCAAATATTTACTGAGGGCCCCGCAATTTTGTATTTTTATTTGACGAGGCTCATCTCATTCTTATTTTTAAAGATAAACCTATAGTGACTACATTTCTTCTATTAAGTTTGTCTCTAAAAATAAAAGAAAATTTCTCAATTAATTACATGCTGAAAAAAAAAAAGATACTCTAAGGCTATTTCGGTAAGAACGGTTTAAGACGCGGCCGAAGCTGGCTCGGCTTATTATGACAAAATTCAAACGGTATTCACCTGACCGCCGACTCTTTATTTTTTTTCTTTTCAAATTATAATAAAAACCTGGTATTGCAAACACGGCCCTTCAGCGCCTCGGGGACGAAGATTTATACGGCTGTGTGGGTCAACTAGACCAAAAATCCTAAACATGACCCAAAAGTGGCTGTTTATGCAAAGTCAGCCTTCCGGCGTTCCTTTCGGGAACATTCGGCTATTTATGACATAACAACATCACCTGACTTATTTATGACTCTTTTTATCGTTTTTCAAATTAGAAAACTCAATATTGCAAACACGGCCTTTCAACGTCTCGGGGACGAAGATTTTTAAGGCTGTGTGGGTCAACTGGACCAAATCTTAAATATGACCCAAAAGTGGCTGTTTATGCAAAGTCAGCCTTCCGGCGTCCCCTTCGGGAACATTCGGCTATGTCTTGATAAAACAGCGTCACCCGACTTCTTAGAAATTTGACATATATATTTTTGCTATTTTTTTTTTGTAA
The DNA here is from genome assembly GCF_000715075.1 of Nicotiana tabacum. Taxonomy (NCBI): domain Eukaryota; kingdom Viridiplantae; phylum Streptophyta; class Magnoliopsida; order Solanales; family Solanaceae; genus Nicotiana; species Nicotiana tabacum. Next base: position 44,679,625 of record NC_134087.1, read on the forward strand.
AAGAGGAAGTTGGACATCACCCGACTTATTTATGACAAAATTAAAAATCTTGACATATTTTTTTTTTGGACTTTTTTTAGCAAAAGGGGGGTTGGACCCGAAGAGGGTTGCCTACGTATCTCACATCCGGTGAGAATCAAACCCGCGTAGTTCGGGCGGTCATGAATAAAGTAAATAAACTAATTTTAATTTATTTTTTTTGAATTTGTGAAAGAACTGCTTTAATAGAATAAAGAAAATATTATTTTTTTTGGATTTTTGATTGATTTTCTTTTTTAAAAGAAAGACTTCCAAGAATACCTTTTCTTTTGATTTGAATTTTGAGAATTTCAAAAGTAAAAGGAAGATATAAATATATATATATATATAGATATTTTTTTTTTGTCTGAATTTTCATTTGTTTTTTTTTCTTATTCTAAAGAAAAAAGAAAATATTTTTTGGAATTTTACCTTTAATAAAAGAAATGCTTCTAAGAAAATATTTTTTGAATTTTGAATTTTCTTTTCAATTTTGAAAGAAGAATCAAAATATTTTCGGATTTTTTTTTAAAAAGAAAACATTTTTATTATTTTTGTTTTATCAACTATGGAAAATAAAGATATTTATATTATTTTTGCAAGACATATCTTTTTGGAATTTTACTTTGAATTTTCTTGGGAAGACAAATACTCATTACAACAAATAAAGATATATATATCTTTTGGAAATAAAAAAATTTTGGAAGTAAAAAAAAATACTTTTTGGATTATATATATATATATATATATATATATATATATATATATATATATATATATATATATATATATGTATGTGTGTGTGTGTGTGTATACATAATAAAACCACTTTCAACGCACGACTTTTTTTTATTTTTATTTTTGGCATTTTCATAGACAAACAAAATAAAAATAAAATATTTTTAAAAACAAGACTCTTTTTCATTTTCATTTTCATTTTCATGGCAAAACAAACTATTTTCTTTTCTATTTTTTTTTTTTGAAAAAAACAAGACAGAACAACGACTTTTTTTTTCTATTTTTCCTTTGCTTTTAATAAAACAAACTAATAAGACATTTTTTTCTCATTTTCTCAAAATTTCGGCAGAGTTTTGACAGTATTTGGGCATTGGGTTTTTTTCAAAAATAAACAATCAATTCCCTAACCGCTATTTCTTTTTTTTTTTCAATTTCAAAATATTATTCCTGATATTCACAAGTCAGTCAACACACAAGTCCGAATCAAATAAATGCGCAAGTAGTAGCAAGTAAGATGCATCAGGATGGTCATTTTCATTTTTTGGTACACCTGTCCTAGACAGACCCAACCCCTGTGTTGAGCCTCCAAAGTCAAATGCACGTGATGCAAACAAACGTTCCTACTAGGGATCCGGCATGAAGTTGAGTTATTCTAGGTTCATAACCTCGGTATTTGTTCTAGACTGTGTACCCGAGCGGACAACTCGAGTCGAGGAGGGGGCTACGTACCGGGGACCCGCGGAGTCGTCCGGCTTTATAACTTGTCCGGCCTCTTTCTTATTTCAGGTATTGACACTAACAAAATAGGGAGTCTCGACCAGCGAGCTTCTCCCCGGAGGTAAGAAGAGAAGGGTTTCGGCACAGTTTATATGTACAGTTCAAATAATATCAAAGCGGTAAAAGCAACATTTAGCACATTAGGCTCAAACATGTAAAAATCAGATAAAACCAAATATAACAATTTATCTAAGCTCGAATTTCTAAACCTGAACCAGTGGTTCTGGGTTTATGTCCCCAGCAGAGTCGTCAGAGCTGTCACACCTCCTTTTTCCGTACCCGAGCGGGTACAAGGGAGTTTTTTCCAATTAAAGGACAATCGAAACGGGATTTGTTTATTTATTTCAGAGTCGCCACTTGGGAGATTTAGGGTGTCCCAAGTCACCAATTTTAATCTCGAATCGAGGAAAAGAATGACTAGCCTAAAACCAAATATAACAATTCGATATAACAATCAATGTACATGCGGTAAAAGCAGCATTTAGCACATTAGGTTCAAACATGTAAAAATCAGATAAAACCAAATATAACAATTTATCTAAGCTCGAATTTCTAAACCTGAACCAGTGGTTCTGGGTTTATTTTCCCAGCAGAGTCGCCAGAGCTGTCACACCTCCTTTTTCCGTACCCGAGAGGGTACAAGGTAGTTTTTTCCAATTAAAGGACAATCGAAACGGGATTTGTTTATTTATTTCAGAGTCGCCACTTGGGAGATTTAGGGTGTCCCAAGTCACCAATTTTAATCCCGAATCGAGGAAAAGAATGACTCCATATTACAGTCTGCGCACCAGAAATCCGGATAAGGAATTCTGTTAACCCGGGAGAAGGTGTTAGGCATTCCCGAGTTCCGTAGTTCTAGCACGGTCGCTCAACTGTCATATTTGGCTTGATTATCTGATTTAATACAAATATGAACTTATGTGCAAATTTTAACTTTATACCGCTTTCATAATTATTATTATTATTTCTTACAAGGAATTACAACGTTGTGAAAATGTATCTCGAACCGCGTTACAATCAATGTACCCGTGGTCGTCGACACACTTTGACTCCGTTGAGATTTGGATTTGGGTCACATCAATGTGCACCCGAGTTTAAGAAAATTAAATTATTAAAGGCGCGCCTAAAGCGACTAGCGTATCATCTACTTTGGGTAGGGCCGTGGAATTTTGCTAAACGGTCCATCCCGAAGTCTAAGCAATATAAAGCAAATATTTACTGAGGGCCCCGCAATTTTGTATTTTTATTTGGCGAGGCTCATCTCATTCTTATTTTTAAAGATAAACCTATAGTGACTACATTTCTTCTATTAAGTTTGTCTCTAAAAATAAAAGAAAATTTCTCAATTAATTACATGCTGGAAAAAAAAACTTATTAGTTATTAGCTTACGGCTAATGTGAATGGAAAATTGCGATCGAGTTTGTACAAAGAAAAATTGCTTTCATTCTATATTATATTATTCAATAATACTGGAACTTTTTTATTTACATGATTACACGGGAAATCTTAATATATTAGGACATCAAAATCAATTGTTTTTAAGTCCCCCCTGTAAGCACGTGATTTTTGCCCTATATGAGAATTACTCCCAAAAAATTCAAAAATAAAATAATTTTTTTTGGTGTGCAATTTTTGTGATATTTTGTGTAACTATTTGTATGTTTGTCTATGCATGTTTATTTGTTAAATTAATAAAAAATACAAAATATGTCGCATTTTGCATGTAGGATTTAATTCTACAATTGTTAGTAATTAAATTTGTTTACAAAAATTAAAAATTACAAAAATAGGCATCTTTTGCATTTTTAGCATTTAATGTCCAAATGAACAATTTTATGCTTAATTATTACTTAATTGTGCGTTAATTGTTATTGGAAGTTAATTTGCGCTTTTATAACTTAATTTAGTTCTTAATAATAATTTAAGTACTTTTATAATTTAGTTTTAGAAAAATAAAAGAAGAAAAGAGAACAAAAATACAAAGAAAAATCGGATTGGACCACTTCTTCAATTTCAAACCACAGGCCCAAATAATTGCCCAACTTTCCCCATGACCCGGTCCACTTCAAACCGGGTCGACCCGGTCCGCTCCATTAACCCAACACCCCTTCTTCATTTTTGTCCAACACAAAACAAAACCAAAAAAATAAAAAATAAAAGGTGAATTATCACTATTAATAGTTTTATTTTTTGTTTTTTTTATATATAAAAAATCCGAAAATATTTTTTTTATTTTTATTTTTTATTTTTTTATTTTTTTAAAAAATATATATAATAATTTCGGGAATGATTTAAAAAAAATAAGAAAAATGGAAGTATTGAATAAAAAATAATATAAAAGTAAAAATAGGTGAAATTCTCTTCTTTTTTTTTAAAAAAAGTAAAAGAATGTAGAAAATTTAAAAAAATAAAAAGTTTTGTGAAATTTTTAAAAAATTTAAAAGTAAAAGAAGGTTGGAATTAAAAAATAAATATAAAGGTATCTGAAAATTTACAAAATTTAAAGTAATTGAAAGTAGCATTTTTGAAAGAAAAAGAAAAGATAGTGGTTTGTTTTTTAAAGAAAAGTTAAATAAAGTGAGATTCTCTTTTAAAAAAATAAAAAGTGGGATTAAATAAGATAAAGTAATTAAAGTTGGAATTTTAAAAATAAAAGTAAATAAAGGTGGGATTTCTTTTTCTAAAAAAATAAAAGCAATTTGTAAGTGGGATTTCTTTTAATTAAAAAAATAATAAAATAATAAAAAAACAAATCTGAAAATTTCGAAAATTTTGCTATAAATAGAATAGAAAATTTAGGAAGAACGAGTTGAAAAATGAGGAAAAACTAGATAGAGAGAAGAAGAAAAGAGGGGCGGAGAGCGAAGTATACACTCGATATACACTCTGGATACAGAGAATATACAGGGACGAAATTCATTTTGGAGAGAGTGAAAAAGATATAACCAAATTTTCTGAAATATTGAGAGTGGAAGAACACCATAGAGAGTTCAAATCTAGAAAGAAAAAATAAAGATAGATTTCCGCACTATTTGTCTTCTCCATTTTTACTAGTTTTCTCCGTGTTGCTGGGATTTCTGGACTGAGGTGTTGAAGCTACTGTGTTGGGCTTTCTGCTGTTGTATGTTGCTGTGTTACATACTACTTTGCTGATCTTCTTCTTCTTGTACTGTCATTTCCAGGTACACATTTGTACACTCTCGGCTTGAAGCGAAATGAAATATTAATCAGGCTTTGTTCCTGTTGAATCCCTCCTGTTTAGATTTGTGTTTGAATATAATTTTCCTTTCTTTGTATAAAAATATAGTCGATTAATTAATGAGTAATGGACTTGCATATGTATAACTTCTTCATCTAATAATTTTAGTTTAAATTAACCAAATACTAGTTAATTTGTTTTTGATATTATGGTGTGTCAATCTCATGTTCTTAGTTGATTTCATGTACTAAATATTAGGGAAAAAATTAAATGACTATTTTATCTAGTGTAAATTCTATTTTAAAAAGATAGAAAAGATTAACGATATTTCGCTAAGAGCCTTCGTGCTTTTAATATACACAAACGATATTTTTTCTAGTGTAAACATTAGTCTTAGCATACACGCTTTGTGCATGTACCCAATATTAATATGTACATAACTTTTATGAATTATATGAATTTTTTTACATGATGTATTTTGGTTATAAAATAAAAATTAAAAATATTTATATAATAATGAATATTGATCTCATTTTGTTAGCTCATTATGAAAAAATCGTGCCGCAGAAGTCCTTAAATGCCTTATTATAATTTCTAAGGAATTCTTTGGTAATATCTTATAAAAATTATTGCTATTTTGTAACTTAATACTCGAAACAAACAAGTATCACAAAAATAATTTATTGCAATTCTCCGAAGATTTGTCAAATAATTTAAATTAAAAAATTAAATCTTTTGGTCTTTTAGACATTTGGGAATGTAGATGTTGGCTCTGCAGCTCCTAGGAGAAGAAAAGTGACAATGTAAAGTTTAAAATGACCAATATTAAGTTAATATTTTACAATAAATAACTTAATAAATAAAAAATATAGGAACTTATTATTTGGACAAATGCAAAGGAAAAGGAAAATAATAATCACTCATTAAAATATATTTTGTCTTCTACTATTTCATCTTTATTATTTTAAGTTTATATTTTTATCAATTTAACTCTCAATATTATACTGTAACAACAACAACAACAACCTAGTAAAATCCCACAAGTGGGGTCTAGGGAGGGTAGTGTGTACACAGACCTTACCCCTACCCCAAAGGAGTAGAGAGGTTGTTTCCGAAAGACCCTCGACTTAAGAGAATAAAAAGACAAAATGAGACGATATTAGTTCACCACATAGATCATAGGGAAACTAGGAACATAAAATGCAGAGAAAAAAAATAAGAATAAGTAAGACATGACATTGCCACTAGCTATCTTAGACAAAAAAATCTTAAGGGTCACAAAGGTGCAAAGTAAGACAAGACTCAACTACCTCCTAGCCTACAACCGTAATACTCGACCTCCACAACTTCCTATCAAGTGTCGTGTCCTCGAAAATCTGAAGCCTCGTCATATCCTGCCTGATCACCTTTCCCCAATACTTCTTAGGTCGCCCTCACCTCTTTTTGTGCCCTCCACAACCAGTCTCTCACACCTCCTTACTAGAGCACCTGGGCTTCTCCTCTGTACATGCCCGAACCATCTGAGTCTCGCTTCTCGCATCTTGTCATCAATGGGAGTCGCGTTCGCTTCTCCCGAATATCATCAAATATTGTATTGTAACTACTTTCTTTTTTATTATTTCTTTTACCATCAATATTATCATGTACCCTACAAGTTTTACAATTACTTATATGATGAATTTGTAAAATAATGAATTAGATTTTCTAACTACTTAGTTGATTCAAAAACTTATTTTCTCAAATTAATTTAAAAAGCTTAATTATTCATTCTGAAAATTAGAGGAAATAATTTTTCTTCATTTAAATTCTTAATATTAGATCATCCGAAGTTTAATAGTTAACTATAATTATATTATTATCCAATAAGAATTCTATGCTCAAAGAATTATAATTATATTATTATCCAATAAGAATTCTATGCTCAAAGGATTAAAATATCTTCACGTAGAGAATTTTAGTTATTTCTAAAACTTTAAATATTAGGAAGATAATTAAGCTATATTGGGTAAAAATATTGACCAACATATGATTATGATAAATTCTAAAATTTAATTATTTTTAACCACTCTATTAGAGTGTAAAATTTAAACCCCACCTTACTCGTTTAAGTAAAATACCCAAATAAAAAAGTGACTACGACTTTGAGTTATAATGTTAACACGTTTAAGACAAAAAAGTTAGGGCGGGATTAATCTACATAATTAAAATAAGGAAAAATTTACTAATAAGTCAAGTTCTAGTTGATTTTAAAGTCTTAGATATTAGGAAGTTAATTAAATAACTATTCCTAAATAGTAGGAAATTAATTAAATGAATATTTATAAAAATTAGAAAAATAATTAAATGACTATTTTGTTTAGTGTAAACTTTAATTTTGAAGGGTAAAAAAGGCAAACGATATTTGGCTAAGAGCCTTCGTGCTTTTAATATAGTACTAGTTTTTTGCTACGCGCGTTGCGCGTGCATCCAATCTCCATAAAGTCAAAATTTTAAAAGATCACGTAACTATTATGTTCAAAATTATGTTTGAGTTATATATAAATTAAAATTAATGTTTAAGTTTTTGTAAATAATATATCTTGACTTTATATGTCACATAAGTTGTCTATCATCAGTAGAGATACTCAACATACAAGTATTAACGTAAACAAAAACTTTTATTAGTTTTTAGATACATCTTCGGTTGTATAAAAGTTTATTATTTGGGAGGTTTGATTTCTAGAACCCTCTTTTCTTTTCGATAAATAATTTTTAGCTTTGTTCATATTTTATGCGGAAGAAAATAATAGAAGGAGAATTAAAATGCACAAAGCAATAAACATAATTTGAGAGAGGAACAATAGAAAAAGAAAAACGTACCAATAGTATATAGTTTGAAATTGTTGCCTATTGGTTTTTGTCTTAAATTTGATTTCGACATGTCTTATTTGGAATAGGAAAATTTTAATAATTCTGAAGTTTTAATAGTAAGACTTAATTCGTATGTAGTTCAAATAAGAAAATATTTAATAATTAAAATTTTGATTAATTTTAAAGTCTTAAATATTAAAATATTACTATTTTATCTAATGTGAAATTAATTTTTAAAGGGTAAAAATAAAAAATCATACGTGTTTTGAACGTGTACACATATCAATCAATATAAATTTTATGAAAATCATATGAATGTTTATCAACTTATGTTTTCTGACATGTAATTGTTATGTGTTATTTCGAAAATATTCCTTCAACTTGCGGTTGAACTAAAGAGTTTAATAATCGTAACTGTTGGATTATCTTATATCTAATTGTAGTGTTTATTAGAATATATATTTACGTTTGGTACATACATTTCATAGAAGAAGTGTTTGACTAAAAGATAATATATATGCTTATACCTTTCACAAAAAAGTCTTTTTGTACGTTTCTTTTATACTTTTACTCTGATAATTAAATTATATAAAATTTATGAGTACTAACTCTATGACCGAATAAAATCTACAATTAAGAATAAGAAAGATTGAAGAAGTGTCAACATTAGCTATAGGTTACTACTTAGTCTTTTTCTATTTTATTTGTTATTTTTACTAATATAGATTTAATTGGTTATACTTTTATAACAAAAAATAATTCAAACCTACACCAAGTAATAGCTACTCTTTACTTCTTACCATGGTTTTTTTTTTTTGATATTATTTGTCTTTATAAAATTATTGTGTTACATAAAATAAGGAAAAGATTTTGCGCAATAGATATAATATAATAGGACTTTTTATATATAGTTCAAAAAGGAAGAATTTAATGTTACAAAATTTATTAGATTTTGATCTCCTAGATATTGGGAAAAACATAAGTTCTCAAAAAATATATTCTTGAAATTAAAGAGTTAACTCCTTATTTTAAATTGAAAATTGATATATTACCGATATTTTGTCTTAGTTCATTATCAAAACGTTGAATATCAAATACAAGTTTAAAATTGCATGACTAAATTCTGCATATACCATTTTGAATCATATATGAATGCGAACATTATACAACCATGTTTATTATACTCGATTTTGAATTTCTAAATACAATATTAGGACTTTCAACACAATTCAAATAACGAAAAATTTATTAACCAAACTTTAGTTAATTTTAAAAGTTTTAAATATTAAAAATATTAAATTATAATTTTGTCCATTAGAAACAAAAATTTAGAAAATATAATTGTTTAAAATGCGGAAGAACTAAATGGAGTGCAAAATTTACCTCTTACTTGAGTTTGAGTCAACTAATGATTAAATTGCTTATAACAAAATAAAGAAAAGGAAAAAATTGAAAATAAAAACTTTTCTAAGATTCCTAATGTGTTTAAAACTTCTTTACGTTTTTGCTTACGAGAATAGCCAATAAATTTGGCAGAATAGGACTAAAAAGATGTAAAATTTACGTTTAATTTGGATTTGGACAAAGCTAGAGTTTTATTTTATTAAAGTTGAAGTCTAATAGTGATTAAATCATTTCTAACAAAATAAAAAAGGCAAAGACTTGAAAATGACTTCAAATAAGGAAATAATTTAATAATCGAAATTTTAGTAGATTTCAAATTCCTAAATATTAGGATAGCAGTTTAATTACGATTTTATCCAATGTGAAAATCTATTTTTAAAGGGTAAAAAAGGCGAACGACATTTCGCTAAGGGCCTTCGTGCTTTTAATATAGTATAGATAGATAAGGATATTTAATATTTAGTGGTATAGATAAGGGACAAAAATACTCCTATAGGCATATTTAGGGACTACCAAAGTCTTTTCCTCGCACTCATACTTTACTTTATTGTAACTTACTAATATAGGTGTTTATATTAATCCAATAGATGTGAGATATTGATCAAGTGCTATGTATTTTCATAATAATTAGGGAGCAACTCTTAAAGTTAATTATTTAAGTAATTATTATGTGAAATTATTTAATGTGGATAAGTATTTGTATGTTTTTAGAACTAGTCTTAATGTACGCGTTTCCCATCTCAATGAGTAATTTTTGTAAGAAAATTACATATTATAGTATTTATTTAGTTATGTTTGATTTATAAATAAAGCTTCTAAATAATTATCCTATATGGCTAGTCCAATAACAGAAAAAAATTGTTTGAAGAACTCCTCAAATATTATTCAATATATTCACCTTAGATTATATTCCAATTTTATAATTTTGTCAATTACAATTTTACAAATTATCGTACTTCCTTTTTAGTTTCTGTAAAAGCACATAACCCTTGAAAATTTAATATTTTTTTCTCTAAAATACTTAGGCTTTTATTCCGATACTTAAAGATTTATAAAATAACATAAATAAAAAAAAATGAATTAAATGTCTTCTCGATTTATCTCCCTTCAAATGTTTCAATGTTATCCAATGTCATGACTCAAAATTCACTATAGGTCGTGGTGGCACCTAACGTCGCCGTCAGGCAAGCCAACGGTGATTGATCAACTTAATTACTCATTTTAATTACTTTTGAAATCATAATTTTCATTAATTAAATAGTATAAAATAAAAATTTCAAGGTGAAATAAAAATAATTACGTGAACTACCATACTAAACACCTAGTAGGAACCCTCAAAACTCAATGTCACAAGTGCATGAGCATCTACTAGAAGGTAGGATAATAATACAACAACTGTCTAGCATACAAGTTAGACAGAGAAATGTAAATAATTCAGCGGATCGTAGCATGGGATGCAACTCACCGTAAGTCCCCATAATAGCACCTTCGCACTCGAAAGACCACCAGAAATGTATACCTGCACAATAAGTGCAGAAGAGTAGCATGAGTACGTAAATCAATGTGTATCCAGTAAGTATCTAGCCTAACCTCGGAGAAGTAGTGATGGGGGATCGACATCGACACTTACTAGTGGTCCAATAAGTCATATGCAGTAAGAAGTAAACAAATGTGCGGCAGTGGAAATAAACGGTATAAACAAATATAAATACAAGGTGCAATCCACCTCTGAACGGTAAACTCAACCTCTCACTTAGTAGTTACCTTCTCAACCAGAGTATATATAAAATGATCCTCACCAGATAGGTCGTCACAACTCAAATCAGGAAAAACACATGGATAAGCTGGTTTCTTGTCAAATATTACGCACGATGCTGCCGAAGCGAACGATCCGATCCCATAAGAGTGTTTTAGAAATGTCGTGGTGAACGGCCCGATCCCATCATAATATTTGCACTGCCGACGGTATAACGGCATGAACCATAGATGCATATATTATATTGCTGAGGCGAATGGACCGTTCCCTAAGAGTTTGTTACATAATTCTGCCGAGTCGAATGGCCCGATCCCATTAGAATAAGAAGTTTTAAAGGGTCCTTAACCCCACTCACGAATAAACGTGTGAGTTATGAATTTTAAGGATAATCTTTCGATGAAAATGTATAGTGTGGTAGAAATTCGTAAGAGGAGCATAATTATTCTGCGTCTAATCATGTAGTTCATCAAATCTCTACAGTAGCAAGTCTATCACTCTACGCAAGACTAGTCTCAAGTCGTAACGTAAAATAAAGGAATTTAATAGGCAAGGACAACTCAAATAGTACAGTTAAAGCATGGCGTGAACCTAAGTCTATCCGTACATAATCAAGAACTCTAGCATACGCATGAATACCCGTCGCCTCTTACGTGTGTAGCTCCCACAACATGTAATACATAAGATTATAACATATACAGGGTAAATTCCCCTTCACAAGGTTAGACAAGAGACTTACCTCGCTCCTAAGTTTCACAACCAGCTCCAACGTCTCTTTAGCACCTCAACCAAAGGCCCATCGATCCGAAACTATTCAAACAATCATGAAAACCAATAAAAAAATATACTCCAACATCATAATTAATTAATTTATAACACTTTCCAACTTTGCTCGAAAAGTCAACAACGTCAACCCTCGGGCCCACGTGCCCGGATTTCAAAAATTTAAAAAGATAAACTTTATCCATAACACCACGAACTCAAATATATAATTTATTCCCAATTCCATGTCCAGTTTCGTGGTAAAAATCTAAAAATATCAATTTCTAGGTTTCTTTCAAAATCTCACAATTTCTACTAATTTTCATGTTTAAATCCACATATAATTCATATATTTCACTAACATTATGTTGTAATTACTTACTTTGCAATGGTTGATGAAAATATCCCCTTGAAGCTCTCCAAAAATCCTCAAACCAAGAGAGAATGAAAGATAATGGGCCAAATCCCGCATAAAATCAAGTCTGCTTAGGCCCGTCCTTCTTCGCGATCGCGGGAACATCTTCATGATCGCGAAGGCTAATAATCACTTCCTCCAAAATTTGTCTACGCGCTTGTGACCAAAAAGCCACATTCGTGAAGGCTTAGCGCCTGGCAGGCCCCAGCTCCCCTTTCTCTTTGCGTTCGCGACCGCCAACTCGCATTCGCGTAGGCTTCCCCAGCCTCTGCTCTACGTTCGCATATCCTTCATCGCGTTCGTAATGGGCAAAATCCTAGTAGCCCCCAAAATCCTTCTTCGCGAATGCATGAGACCCTTTGCGTTCGCGAAGAAGGAAACCAGACACCAGCAACAACAGTGACAAAACAAGAAAAATTGATCCGAAACCACCCCGAAACTCACCCAAGGCCCCTGGGACCCCGTCCAATCATACCAACAAGTCCCAATACCTTATCCAAACTTAACCAAAGGCTTGAAATACCACTAATAATACCACAATCATGAATCGACGATCAAAATCCTTCTTTCAACTTTCAAAATTCCAAACTTCGACGAACACGCCCGAATTATATCAAAACATTCTGAAATGACACCAAATTTTGTGTACAAGTCACAAATCATGATATGAACTTATTCCAAGGCTTGGAATCCCAAGTGGATATTGATAACACCAAAGTCTACTTCAAACCAAACATAAGAAATTCTTAAACTTTCAAAATGCCAACTTTCCACAATAAGCGCCAAAAAACTTCTGACCACCCGATACTCAACCCGAACATACGCCCAAGTCCGAGATCATCATACAAACTTATTGGAACCTTTGAATCTCGACTCCGAGGTCGTTTACTCAAAAGTAAAACCTTAGTCAATTCTTCCAACTTACGCTTTTGAAATTAAAATTTTCTTCCGAATCAACTCTGAACTTCCCAAAATTCAATTCCGACCACACGTACAAGTCATAAAACGTGAAGTGAAGCTACTTGAGGCCTCAAACTTCCGAATGATGCACTAGATCTCAAAATGACCGATCGGGTCATTACAAAGTAGCGAGATTTTAGTTGTTGAAATTATGATTTACATAACACTGCAGGGATCTGGACCACATGAAGAGGTTTTGTCCCAGACTTCGGGGCAAGGCAGTACAGCAGGGTCATCAGCCTATGATTACAGCACCAGCTGCCTCACCAGCCTTCCAACCGCCAGAGGCGGAGAACATGTGGGTAGGGGTTGTCATAGAGATGGAGGCTAGTTAGGTGGAGGCCAGTCAGTTGGCACTCCAGCTAGGTTCTATGCTTTTCCAGCTAGACTAGATGCAGTAGCCTCAGATTCTGTGATCACAGGTATTATTTCTGTCTGCAGTAGGATATTTCGGTACTATTTGATTTAGGGTCTACATATTCATATGTTTCATCCCCGTTTGCTCATTTTATGGGTGTTTCTCACGAGTCCTTGGGTACTCATGTATATGTGTCCATGCTAGTGGGTGATTCTGTTGTTGTGGATCGGATCTACCGGTCCTGTACCATGACTTTCTGTGGTTATAAGATTATAACAGATCTTTTGTTGCTTGATATGACTAATTTTGAGGTCATCCTAGGCATGGATTGGTTATCTGCATATCACGCCATCCTTGATTGCCATGCCATGACTGTTACCTTGTCGATGCTAGAGTTGCCTAGATTAGAATGGAAAGGTTCATCTATCAGTGCATCTAGTTGGGTTATCTCTTTTCTAAAGGCTCGACATATGATCGAGAAGGGTTGTTTGGCTTATCTAGCTTATGTTTGGGATACTACTATAGAGAATCTGGCGATTGATTTAGTGCCCATGGTCCGGGAGTTCTCTGATGTGTTTCCTTCTGATCTACCAGGCATTCCACCTGATCGTGATATCGATTTTTGTATTTATTTGGCTCCAGGTACCCAGCCTATCTCTATTCCACCATACTACATGGCTCGAAAGAAGTTGAAGGAGTTGAAAGAACATCTTGAGGAGTTTCTAGCAAAGGGGTTTGTCAGACCGAGTGTATCACCTTGGGGTGCACCAGTGTTATTCGCGAAAAAGAAAGATGGGACTATGTGGATGTGCATTGATTACTGCTAGTTGAACAAGGTTACCATTAAGAACAAGTACCTTTTTCCGCGTATTGATGATTTATTTGACCAGTTGCAGGGTGCTAGGGTGTTCTCTAAGATCGACTTAAGATCGGGGTATCATCAGCTGAAGATTCGTGATTCAGATGTTTCGAAGACGGCTTTCCGGACTAGATATGGACATTATGAGTTTGTAGTGAAGTCCTTCAGTTTGACTAATGCCCCGGTGGCATTTATGGATTTGATAAACTAGGTGTTCCGGCCATATATTGACTTGTTTGTCATTGTCTTTATTGATGACATACTGATCTACTCGCGTAGCATGGAGGAGCACGAGCAGCATTTCAGAGTGGTGCTTTAGACCTTGCAATAATAGAAGCTATATGCTAAGTGCTCTAAGTGTGAGTTCTGGTTAGATTATGTGGAATTTTTGGGGCATGTCGTATCAGGCGAGGGTATTAAGGTAGATCCCAAGAAGATCGAGGCAGTTCAGAGGTGGCCTCGTCCTACCACAGCGACTGAGATCATGAGCTTCTTGGGGTTAATGGGTTATTATCGCTAGTTTGTGGAGGGCTTCTCATATATTGTATCACCTTTTACTAGATTAACCCATAAAGGTGCTCCATTTTGGTGGTCCGATGATTGGGAGGCGAGCTTTCAGAAGCTCAAGACAACTTTGACTACGACAACAATTCTAGTGTTGCCTTTCGGTTTAGGGATGTATACTGTGTGTTGCAATGCTTCACACATTGTCCTGGGTTGTGTATTGATACAGGAGGGGTGAGTTATTGCATATTCTTCATGTCAGCTAAAGCCCTACAAGAAAAATTACCCCATACACGATTTGGAGTTGGCTGCAGTTGTTCATGCTCTCAAGATCTAAAGACATTATCTTTATAGGGTGACTTATGAGGTTTACATGGATCATTGTAGGTTGCAAAATTTGTTCAAGCAGAGGGATCTCAATTTGAGGTGGCGCATGTGGCTTGCATTACTAAAGGATTATAATATTACCATCCTTTATTATCCGGACAATGCGAATGTGGTTGTGAATGCCTTGAGCAGAAAGGCGGAGAGTATGGGTAGTATGGCATTCATTTCAGCAGAGGAGAGGCCATTAGCTTTGAACATTCAGTCCTTGGCTAACAGACTTGTGAGGTTGGATATCTCAGAGCCTAGCCAAGTTCTTGCATGCATCGTCGCTTAATCTTCATTATCCGAGCAGATTAAGGCTCGTCAGTACGACGATCCCCACTTGTTGGTTCTTAGAGAGATATTACAACAGGGTGGTGTCAAGGAGGTTGTTATCAGTGAGGATGGTGTTCTACGACTCTAGGGTCGTCTATGTGTTCCTAATGTTAATAGATTGAGGGAAAAGATTCTAGAGGAGGCACATAGTTGAGTATATGGCGAGATATCTAAATTGCCAGCATGTCAAATATTAGCACCAGAGGCTAGGTGCCCTACTCCAGCAGATGATTATACCTGAGTGGAAATGGGAGCGCATCACTATGGGCTTCGTATTTGGGTTACCGCGGACTTTGAGGAAGTTTGATGCAGTTTGGTTATTGTCGATAGGTTGATCAAGTCAGCACACTTCATTCCGGTTATGACTACGTATTCTTCAGAGAGATTGGCCCAAATTTACATTCAGGAGACTGTTCGGTTGCATGGTGTGCCTATTTCCATAATATCAGATAGAGGCCCTCAGTTTACTTCGCATTTCTGTAGGGCATTACAGAGTAAGGGACTCGGGTAGAGCTCAGCACAACCTTTCACCCACAAACCGATGGGCAGTCGGAGAAAATGATTCAAATCTTGGAGGATATGCTCAGAGCATGTGTTATTGACTTCGGAGGGTAGTGGGATCGATTCTTGCCTTTGGTCTAGTTTGCTTACAACAACAGTTATTAGTCCAGTATCGAGATGGCTCCATTTTAGGCTTTATATGGTTGGCGATGTCGTTCGCCCATTAGATGGTTTGAGCCCGGCGAGGCTAAGTTATATGGTCCTGATTTGGTGAAGGATGCCTTGGAAAAGGGTAAAGTTAATTCAGGATCGACTTCGCACAACACAGTCCGGACATAAGAGTTACACGGATCAAAAGGGGCGTGACTATTCATGGTGGGTGAGAAGGTTATCTTGAAAGTCTCGCCGATGAAGGGAATCATGAGTTTCGGGAAGAAGGGCAAGTTGAGCCCAAGGTTTACAGGCCCATTTGAGGTGTTGAGGCGAGTAGGGGAGGTTTCTTATGAGCTTGCTTTGCCTCCCAGTCTATGGGGGGTTCATTCGATTTTTCACGTATCTATGCTCCGGAAGTATCTGTCACGCCCCAACCTCGGGAGGTGCGACCGACGCTCAATTGAGTGAACCCAACTAAGCAAGCCTTAACATACACTTTCTACCCAACTTAATACGATTAAGGAAACCATGCTTCCGTTTATTTAGACAATGGGAAAGATAGTACATTCAACATTGTTGGTTCATTTTATAACACAACCTTAAACCGTAGTTAAGTTTCCAAGATTCCATACGATTACACTTTAGAGAAGCAAGAGTTATAATTACAACATAGTTCATAAACCCATCCAACACCCGTACATAACCCACACATACGTCTACGGAGCCTCTAAGGATACAAAAGACAAGTGTGATAATTCCAACAACAAGGCTCCGACTATACCTCAAAAATAGAAGTCCACAATAAAAGATGTGCAATATAACCCCTTGAAGGAGAAATGGGCTCACCAAGACTTTGAGAAGAAGGTACTCCGCTACGCGTGATCGGCACTATCCGCAATGGAGCCACCTACATTCATTTAAAAATGTAGCGTCCCCGGTAAAAGGGACGTTAGTACCATGGAATGGTACTAGTATGTATAACTAAACACCATCTAGTTAGAAAGAACTTTCATACAAAAATAAGGAAATCACAAGTATAACTCAAAAGCTTTAAATGATCACAACATTATCAAGGTAAAAGAATCATACAATTTTCACATCATGTTTCCATAGCCTTTAGTTTGGGACATTTCCTACCGTTCAACATTGTTCACAATACCACCACTATCTTGAGCGGAGTCCGATCACGACCCGATCGGCTAGGTTGCCTCATTTGAGACATATACTTCAATCACCATTTCATTTCTTTTTTTCTGGAATTCAATATCAGCATATTACCATCATGTGTGTGGCATGATATCCGATCACGGCCCGATCGGCTAGGCCGCCTTACCTAGTCATTGTTCCTTTCTCATTAATCATTTCATTTGAATCTTTATTTCACATCTATCATATCAACTCATTGGCACTTAGGGCCACAATTATCACATCATTTCCACTTTCAATGTTAGGCTTGTAATTTAGGATAATATGTGAACACAAGAGCAAATAAAATTGTAAGCATAGATGAGATTTCACATAGATGGCACAATATATGCAGCTTCAATCTCAATTTAAGGTCTAAGCATTTCAATACATGATTCATATTCCTTGCACCTTTTCAAGTTATCAAGAACAACACATTAATCATATTGAGATACATCTTTCACGCATATAAGGTCGCAACCCCAAATTCATGTGAAACAACAATCAATACAACAATTCAACTTTAATCTTATCGTGTTTACACAAACACCGACGGAGCTCAATTTCTAAAAGACGGGGTTTTAGCCATACATACCTCAATTGAGCTTCCTTAGACTCTACAATGTTCCAGAATTCTTAGCAACCTCAATCTATTTTGGAAATATAATAATTTGAACTAAAATTAGGAAAATGATCATAATTCTAGCTCATTTGAGCATTTCATCAAACACTATGTGTGCGTTAAATCTTTATGGTCTTTTTATAGAGGACTTCATCAACCCACAACCCATACTTTACCATTTTTAGCCCAATAATGTTCCTACATACTTTGACAACACATGCAAGTAAGATAATAACTCCAATACCCACAAACTTTCTTGATAAATACCCATCTTTAGCTAAGATTTGAAATTTAAGGGTTAGGGTGTAGAATTTTACCTCAAGGATGAAAACCTAGTGTGTTTTTCCTTGTTAATCTTTCAAGATTTGAGCAAGAATTGAAGAAAAATTTATGAGGGACACTTTGCCACTCTAGGGCACTCTCTCACTCTAAAAATATCCGGTTTTAGATAAAGAAATGACCCATTGCATTTATTTGGCGAAATGAGGTCGTTTTATAACAAAAGCTCGATTTTTGCATAGCCGCGCCGTGTGGGGTGCCGCATGGGGCGCCACGGTTGTGAAAAATGTGCTCAGAAGACATTTTTGAATGCTCTCTGTACCTCCCCACAAGCGCGCTGCATGGGGCGTCGTGGTAGTGTAAAATTCTACGCTGCTTTTGGTAATTTGGTCATAACTTTTGGTAGGAGTGTCCGAATGATTAACAATTTGAAGCATTAGAAACTAGGCTTGAAGATCTTTAATTTTATAGGTTGTAAATCCCATAACTTCTTAGGTATATGTATATATGCTTGTCCAAAATTTGGCCTGGTGCATATACATTTGTAACATTAGACTTATCATGTAATCTTCCAACTTGATTAGACTTATGACTCTCCTTAGACCTCATATGACTTATAATGTGACTCATACACTTATTATCATATCCAATTGATATCCATCATGTTAATAGCATATAAAATATTATAATTAGCCTACATGGCACCTCGAAATCCTAAATTACTTAGCAAAAAATTTTCGGGGCCTTATAGTATCATGTCGATAGGCTGCATGTGTTAGACTTCAGCATGGTTTAGTTAGATGAGAGCCAGGGTTATGAGGAGAATCCAGTTGCCACTGTTGACAAGCAGGTTTGCGAGTTGAGGTCCAAGAAGATTTCTGCGGTAAAGGTTCAGTAAAAGGGTCAACCAGTCGAGGAGGTGACTTGGGAGACCGAGGAGGACATACGGAGCAGATATCCACACCTATTCAGCACTCCAGGTACGATTATAGACCTGTTCGAGGACGAAATATTTGTTTAAGAAGTGAAGAATACAATGAGCCGATCGGTCATTTTGATTTCTAGATACACGTTCCCCTAATTAAGACTTCTCGTATGTTCTTTTACTATTTTATAGTTTGCAGGGATGGTTAGTTCGGGTTTGGAAAGTTTGACTTGAGTCAACATTTTGAGTAAATGACCTCGGAATGGGATTTGACGGTCCCAGTAGGTTCGTATGATGATTTTGGACTTGGGCGTATATTCGAATCAGGTTTCGGATAACCTGGGAGCATTACAATGCTTAATATTGAAAATTGGTGCATTGAAGGTTTTCAAGTCCTTTAAATTTGGTTTGAAATAGGTTTTGGTATTATCGAGATCAAATTTGGGATTCCGAGCCTAGAATGAGTTTCGTATGGTGATTTAAGACTTTCACGCAAATTATGGTGTCATTTCGAGTAGTCTAAGTATGATTCGGTGCATTCGGAGCAAGTTGAAAACTTGAAGTTCATTATTTGATTCAATTTGGTTTTGGGTAATGATTCTTAGTATTGATGTTGTTTTACGCTTTTTGAGAGTTCGAGCAGATCAGCATTATGTTTATGGACTTGTTGGTGCGCTTGGACGGGGTCCCGGGTGGCTCAGGTGAGTTTTGGACCGTCCGGAGCTAAGTTCCAAAAATCTGGTGTGCTGGTTCTGGTTTCCTTCTTCGCGATCGCGAAGAAGGAAAAGGTGAGGGACTAGATTTTCTCTACATGTTCGCGACCCCTTGCCCACGTTCGCGAAGGTTTGGGACTTGTGGCCTCCACATTCGCGTGAGAAGGCCCACGTTCACGTAGGGAGATAGGCTCGGGGAGGTGAATTCCTTCTTCTTCGCGTCGCGAGCTGGACCTCGCGTTCGCGTAGCTCAGGCTTGTCAGCCTTCGCGTTCGCATTTGTTTCCTCTCGTTTGCGATGGCCATTCTCCTGGGCCCTGGGCAGATTGCCTTCGTAATCGTGATTGCGAAGGTTCATTTAATGTCAAAATAGGATATTTTGGTTCATTTCTTTCACATCTTGGACGATTTTAGAGCTCTTTGAAGAGGGGTTTTCACCTAGCATTTAGAGGTAAGTAATTTCCATACAAAATGAGCTTAGCACATGCATTTTGGGTATATTCTTAACACATAAATTGTAAAAATTATGGGTTTAGTCGAAAAACCTAGGTTTTGATAAAAATGGAATTTAACCACGAAATGAGTATAGAATTGGGTAAAAATTGTATATTTGAGTTTGTGAGGTTGTGGGTAACATTTATTTCCAAAAATTTCCGGAATCCGGACACGTGGCCCGGGTGAATTTTAGGAATCTTCCAATTTGGTTGGGTAATCACTCTAATAGTTAGATTATGAACTTTTGAACATGTATTGATTAAATTATATAATATTTGACTAATTTCGGGTTGTTTGGCTCCAAGTTGAGGATTTGGAGCGAATTTGTGGACAGGAAGTGAGCTTGAGAACGAGGTAAGTGTCTTGCCTAACCTTGTAATAGGGAACTCATCCCCTTAGGTGTATCTTGTTGTGTATTACTTGTGTGGGAAGCTAAGTATGCACTAGGTGACGAGAGTCCGTGTATAGCTATATTTCATGAGATGTCCGGGTAGTCTTAGATCCTCACCGTGCTTTAATTGTACTGTTATGTTTATTATGCACATTAGTTGTCTTAAATAGAGCTGAGACTAAAGATTTTAAAGTTTAAATTTTCCAATTTAGATTCTTATTTTTGGGAAGAATTGAGGAATACATAATAACTCTGAGAAATCCATGTCCTCTCGCCTCGCAAGTACTTCCACGAGCTAGGTAAACTTCTCTACTCTCATGGTAGTGGGCCGTTCACCTTGGCAGTATAATAGATGTATCTATAGTTCGTGTCGTTCGACCCTCGGCAGTGCACACATTATTTTGGATCGGGCCGTACGACCTCGGCATAAATTGTGCATGATGTAAGCACGTGATTTTTGCTTCACGAACAATCACTCCAAAAGGAATCAAAATAATTGCAAATGGCCTCGCCGTACAAATTTTCAATTTTTATGTGACATGTGCTGGTAGTCCTTAGTGTTTATATCCATTTTTCATTGAATATTATCAAACAAAAATACAATAAGTATGCCGTGTGTAATCGGGCCGTAATTCGGTTTTTAAAAGGAAATTCACAAAAATATGCAGCTTTTACTCTAGGCTGTGATTTAACCATTTTTTAAATTCTAATATGTGTGTGTTAATTGTTGTAGGTGTCACCCAATATGTGTGTAAGTTTATTTTAATTTTTACATTGTTTTAGGAATTTTTGTTTAATTTGTTGAATTAAAAAAGGAAAGGAAAATCTGATTGGGCCCCAAAACGAGGCCCAAAACCAAAACACTGATCCAGTCCAAGACGAGCCTGCCCAAGCACGGACTCAAACGACGCCGTATCGGCGTCCCTATTGAAGCCGTTGATCTGATTCAAACGAACGGTCCAGATCAGGCTGTTCAACTCACCTCAACGACGCCGTTTCAGGCAAGTTGATCTGAGCCGTCCAACCCCATTGATCCAACGGTCCCTGGCTTCCCTCATGACCCGACCTATTTAGCCGGTTCAACCCAATCCATCACTTAAACCCAAACGACACCGTTTTAATACCAAACGGCTCTGTCTCACCCCTCACCATCAGATCCAAGCCGTTGAGATCATCTGATCCAACGGCTCAGATCTAAACCCCTAGACCATATATAAGCCTTCCCTCACACCCCACGCCCCCTATCCGAACCCCCCTTCACTCGTCTCCTTCCCCTAGCTTGAACCCCCAAACCCTAGCAAGCCGCCCTGATATCCCTTTCACCAGAACCCGGCGGCATGAACGCCGATGACCACCCCCTTCACACCCCTGAAGCATCCAACCACCCTGAACACGAATCCACTAACCATGTACCTCGAATCACCTCCTATCGTCTCGAATCTGGATTTGAAGATTCGAGATGAAACTCGATCTATAGCAAACCACCCCATCTTCATACCAGACACTCCCCTGACCCTCCTCGTGACCAAACCGAGTTTGGTTTGGTCCGAATCTACCCACAACTCCCAAAAACTCAAATCTGAGAATCTGAACCTTAGAACACAAGAGCCTGAGGAATCCGACCTGCTTCATAGAGGGTTTGAGGTCTAATAGACCTTAACCAAGGTGTTCTCGGCTGAGAACACCCTGGCTAGAGTTTGTTTGGCCTCAAATGGTCAAATCTAATTCGGACTGGGGTCGGCCTGCTTTGAACATTTTCTAGTAAGTTTTCCTTTTCTGTTTTTGTGTGGATGAGTCTGTTAGCATGTTCTGTTGTGTTTGTTCGGTATTTTCTGATACTTTTCTTAATTTCTTCCGTCCTTGTAAAGACCTTTTATTTGGTCGATTGTCTTCTGTGTATGTTTTGAACGTATCCTATGATAAGCATGTCCGATTAGGATAGTCGTCGCATGAATAATTTGTATAGGTTCCCAGTGATTGACCAAAGTTGTCCGAAGCCCTTTAGGTCCATGTACGTATTGTTTATATGAGCGACTGATTGTTACCTGTTATAATTAGTATAGTCGACTTGATGAATGTCGTCGATTAACTTCCTACGACTAAATGTTCAAATACTCTAATACGTACAACCTCACTTGACTGAATGGACCTGTATTGTGATTTGAATGTTGGACATTATCTATGAATGCTAGTTTGTAACTGCATTGTAAACAATTAAAAGGACCAGGCTAGGGTAGTTCTGAAATGGAACTTTCAGAAGTTCAAAATGTCCTGAGGCTGCAGTGATGCAGGACAGTAATAATCAAGGGCCAACAGGGGTAGTCTGGGGTTTGAAAAGAACAAAAATGATTAGTTTAAATGAGCTGACAAGTAGGGTACTAATTTGGGATTAAACTAATACCAATGGGGAACAAGACACAAGAGTATGGGGTTTAAAATGAATACTTAAATGAACCCATAACTCTTGATTAAAGAAAAGCCAGGCGTGGGGAACAAAATGGCTGGCATCAAAAGATGCTTAAGCATGGGTTTAAAGGGTATGGGCAGTCTGCAAGTAGGGGGATCCAGGCAACTTAGCTGCACTGGGTCGTTTGGCTTATAAATAGGCCATTTCATAACTTAAAGAGGGCTGGACTTTTAGTCTTCAGAAAAAAAATAGAAAGAGATTTCAGAATACTGTGAATGAGTATCATTTGAAAACTGTGTAAGAGTTCAAGTTGTTCAAGCTGTCTTTGCTGATTGTTGTTGGCTGTTGGCTCAGTTTTTGTGGTTATTGATTTTCTGCTGTTACTGCATTGAACATTCTGGGTTTTCTTGGCTGCATCTCATTACTCTTTTCTGGGATCACTTGTTTCGTGCTCGACCATCTGTTGGTTTTTCTTTGTTCCGGAAATTGTTGCTGGTTGTCTGTGGACTGTGGAAAACACTTGTGGTTGTTGGTTTGTTGCTGTGTGGTTGTTGTGTATCTGCTGTTGCTGTGTTTATTGCATACTGCCCAGCGGATCATTCCTTTCTTCTTTATCCTCTATACCAGGTACACAACCAATGCACTGTCAAATGTAATTGAAAAATTGAGCATGAATACAAATGAAAAGACCTGAAGAATGTCTTTTATACATAGATTGTTACATTAAATATTCATGTAATGTATAATGGTTTACATTCTTGTTTTGGATGCTGGAGATAGTCTTCTTGCCTAATTAATGTCAATGTATGGTAGTTGAATGTTAGACTGTATATATAGGTTGGTGATAAGAGTATGCCCAAGGCAGTAGGTTGTATCTCAGATTTAGTTCAATGGTGTAGTATAAGTCTGTAATGTATGCCAAGCATGAAAATCGTACACTACCAGTTAAGTTCTTTCCTTTCCGATAAATTGCCATATATCACTGTTAAACCATGTTTTAAGACAAAGAACACAGGGCTTGCAATCTCAACCCCACGAAGGTTGAGCCCAGGTCAAAATAGACCAAGCAGGCCTGCACCGGACAAACAATGGCCCAGGTCTGGCCCATCACGCACGGGCTGGATTTGGGCCTTTAATTTTTGCTCGGCTGACTGTGTACGTGGCCGTGCTTCTGATTTTGCGCAAGCACTCGGAATTCTGTTATAGATAACTTGCAAACATGTAATTAATTAGGACTATCTACTGTTTTCAATTAGTAGAGACAAACGTGACAAGAAACGTAGTTGCTATAGGATATCCCTTTAAAATAAGAACGAGATGAGCCTCGACAAAAATAAACAAAAACGCGCAGGCTGCGGGGCCCTCGTTAAATGTATATTATCGAAGCATTCAGTTTCCAGGATGGGTCGTTTAGCAAATCTCACGGCCCTCCCAGAATAATAACGCGATAGTCTCTTTAAGCGCGTACTTAATAATGTTATCTCCTTAAACTCGGGTGCACATTTATGTGACCCGAATCCAAATCTCAACGGAATCGAAATGTGTCTCTAACCACGGGCACATTGATTGTGGCGTGATCTGAGATGCATTTCCATGACGTTGCAAATTCTTTTCATAAGGAATGAGACGAGCCTCGACAAACAAAGATGTACAAAGTGCGGGGCCCTCTAAATGTATATGTATAAAAATACTTAGAATTCGGGACATGCCGTTTAGCGAATTTCATGGCTTTTCCCAAAATAACAATACGCTAGTTGCTTTAAGCGCGCCTTTAATAATTTATTTTCTATAACTCGGGTGCACATTTATGTGACCCAAATCCAAATCTCAATCGAGTCGAGATATGTCAACAATCACGTGTGCATTGATGTAACGTGGTTCGAGATATGTTTTCACGACGTTGCAATTCTCGTAAAATATAATAATGAAAGCAGTAAAAATTTAAAATTTGCACATAAGTTCATATTTGTATAAAATCAGATAATCAAGCCGAATATAACAGTTGAGCGACCGTGCTAGAACCACGAAACTCGGGAATGCCTAACACCTTCTCCCGGGTTAACAGAATTTCTTACCCGGATTTCTGGTACGCCGACTGTAACATGGAGTCATTCTTTTCCTCGATTCGGGATCAAAATTGGTGACTTGGGACACCCTAAACCTCCCAAGTGGCGACTCTGAAATAAATAAACAAATCCCGTTTCGGTTGTCCTTTAATTGGAAAAAACTCCCTTGCGCCCTAGCGGGTGCGTAAAAAGGAGGTGTGACACATGATAATACTCGGAGCCCGATTACACTTGATATTATTTTATGGCTTGAGAGGTTATAATTTATTTAATGACATAAATTGATTTGGAGTTAGTAGGTGTTGGTTGGACATTTTTGGAATTTTCTATCAGTTAAAGAATCATTTATTCACTGCTTGCTATTGTGTTATTATTATCCACGTATTCTATGCTTATTTAGAATTTCTCTATTTTATTTGTTGGCCCATAGTAAGTGTCGATGTCGATCCCTCGTTACTACTTCTTCGAGGTTAGACTGGATACTTACTAGGTACATGTTGTTTATGTACTCACGCTACACTTTTGCACTAATCGTGCAGGATCTGAGGCAGGTGCATCTTGCAGTCATTCCGGCGCGCACCCCCGTTATCCTGAGGCTTAGTGGTGAGTTGTTCTCTGAGGCCGTTCTGTAGCATCCGCAATCTCTCTTTTGTATTTACTTTCTGTCTACTCCATTTCATACAGTAGTGTAGTGTTTTATATATTCTACTAGTTGCTCATACACTTGTGACACCAGGTCTTGGAAAACATGCTAGTAGGCACTTGATGGCTTTTGAGTATTTATTTCACCGCACTTTCTCTTTTAATTGTATACGCTTTACTTTATTAAAATTTTCATTTCTTATTTACTTAACAAATAAAAATCCACTACTTTGAAATTATTAAAAAAATGATAGATGCATGGTTAGTTCATCGTTGGCTTGCCTAACGGTGACGTTGGGTGCCACCACGGCCTATAGGAGAAATTGGGTCATGACAGGATGTAAGTTATAAAAGTGGTCTAACGATTTTATATACTAACAATATTCAATATTTTTTTTAATCAGATTAATAATAATATGTATTACAAAAGTTTACCTATAATTACTTTATCGATGACTTGATTAGGTAAATAACCAATTTTCAAATTATTTATGACCTTAAGACGTATCTGTTGTTATATTTGTTTACCCGTAAAATGGTACAGTTGAATTTATACGCAATTTCTAGATAAGTGAATTAATATGATCCTGAAACAATAGAAGAATTGAATAAATATGCAATACTTAGCCTCAAGATGAAAATGAAACAACTGAAACAGTAGTTGCGGGAGCAGGGCTTCCGGTGTAACAACAATGGAATCGAAAAGCAAGAAGATAAAATTGTATAAAGCTTTGAACAGATTATAGCATCAGTTGATAAGTGGGAATTTTGACTACTTATTAACGCCTTTTTAGCCTAAAAGCATTGAATTGTGTTCCCGAAACTAATGAAATGTGCAAAAATTGCAGAAATGTTGGAAGTTGAACTCCCGAGATGAAATCCGACTAAAAAAGGAATAATCTAAACACAAGGCAATAAATGCACAAAAGCTTAAAGAGGTTGTTTCCGATAGATCCTTGGCTCAAAAAACAATGAAAATAACTACTAAGAAAACAAGCATAAAGAAGCTACAAAGTAAAAACTATTGAAAGCATAATGAATGTACACAATGAGAGAGAAAGAGAGAATATATACATCATGAGTCCACAGCAACGTCACCGCCCTCAGTCTCCTCTAACTGGATCTCATCATCCTCAACTCTGGGAGTGACTGGGTTGGTGAACATCTGGCACACTGCCTTGGTAGTGTCGGAAGTAGGTATGGCTCCTCAGAGTGGCCAGGCGGTGCCACTGGAGCTGATGGTGCTGATGGTATTGATGGTGTTGTAAGACCTGGATCAATCAACATCTCAAATGGGAGATCTCTGACTTCTTCAATCTTGGTCACCTGTCTCCGGAGCTTGTCAATTGATTTCTTGGAAGCTTGGGACTTTATCAATTTCTTTACTTCCTTTCCCAGCTCCTCAATCACTGACCCGTGTTGTACCAAATTGTTTATTATGGTGGTCTGGTTCTCCAGGAGCTTCTTCAATGTCTCTTCCACTATTGGAGAAACCTAAGGTGCCGGAATGGATGCCTGTGCTACAACAGTACTGGATATGTCAGACAGATTTGCATTTGCTATCTACATCCAGTTGTTGAGGCTCGCTAGTGTTTAGGAGACTTGCAGCGCAGAAAGTGGAGTAGTAGACATAGGCACCGACTTCAAAGCCGACAAGGAACCTGTGGCAGGAGATGCAGTGGGAACTGAAGATAGTGGTGGAGGCATCGCAGCGGCACTAGAGGAAGGCTCAGCCGAAGAGGATGGAATGTCAATTGTCTCCGCAAGTACCATAGCTGGCTCATCAGACTGGCCCGCAATGGTAGGAGGATGAACCTTATTCGTTCGTAGTATCCATCAAAGAGTACCATGAGAACGGCTTCTTCGGTTGCACCTTCATATCATAATCCCTCGGCTCTACCCCTTGCATCCATGAGATACTCTGTAATAGTGTTAGGATACGGGTAAGATGAGTCAGCTTGCCTCGCGATTATAGAGATGTTGGCCGACATCACGGCACCCACATTGATCGGGTACCCAGCCATGATAGAAGCAACTAGAACTGCCACGGGATTGGAAGAAAGGTCTTATTCTTGCACGGGTCTAGTTTACTGCAGACAAAGGTTTGCCACCCCTTCGCCTCAAAGCTCAGGGTGTTCCTGTGAATAGGAACCCCTACTGTGATCCATGGTGGTGGTGGCCCAGAAGCTGCTAACGTCTATACTAACCAGGGATGAGCTGCCTCCCCAAGTGTGCATTTCTCCAAGTACTGTGTGGGCTCGACATCATCGAACCCCAAGTAAGTGTTCAAAGTTTGCTGGTCAAATCGCACATTGAGGTTCCTCACTTTTGTAACCTTTGTCCCTTTCTTGATGTGTGCCACATTGGCATAGAATTCCCGGACAATATACTCCTTTGCATCCACCATGCTCTGGGTGAACCACATCCACCGTTTGTGCTCTCTAAAATGTCTCAAGACTGTAGAGTTGTACTTTTCTAAGTCTTTCAAATGGAACTGACGCTCAAGAGTGAGCGACCACACTGGCCACCATTCACAGAAGCTAGAGAAGGCTGCTAAGCTGACAAACCGGTCCTCATATACCTCTTTCTTTCTCGACCTTTTAAGGCCGTCAACAATATCATCTCCCCCTTGACCATCATCGGGTATGTCATCCATAGTAGTATCTGGTGCCTCAGGGATAGGTGTAGATGAGGGCTCTAAAGCCTAACTAGCACTTTCCGAACCCTCGAAAGTGCTCTGAGATGTGGATGACTTGTCCCTGAGTTGATACCGTCCTAGTGGCTTTGATTGGACATTCAGTTGCTCTTGAATCGAGTTGCCCTCCGATGCTTCCCTAGATGGGACATAAGATATGGATTCAGAAGGATCTGCATTTCTCCCTTGGCCGGCTGTAACTTTCTTTGTTATTATGTTTTGGAGGGCGATGGGTAAAACACTCTTGCCTCGACCCCTTGAAGGTTCTCCCCTCCCCTTTGAAGTATCACCTCAGCCTCGAGATCTAACCATTTTATGTACCAAGCAAAAGCAGGTGTCAGTTGTAATTCAAGTATAAACATACAAGAACAGACCAGAGAGACAGTGAATAACATAGTTCTAAACATGCTTGCAGGGTAGGGATGTGCGGTCCGCAAAATGGCATTGCGGATCGCAAAATTTTTCAATATGGCCGCAAAAATGGATTGCGGTCCGCACAATTCTTATTGTGGCCGCAACTCAGACACCACCAGAATGCCAACTCTCTAATAATAGAGAATAGGCTGTTTTGCAGACGCAACTAGTTTTTTGCGGTCCGCACATTTTTCATTGCTGCCGCACATATGAGTCATTAAATTAACAACTCTCTGATAACAACAAAAGTGTTGTTCTGCGGCCGCAATAGGTTTTCTGGGGTCCGCACATTTTTTTATTGCGGCTGCAGAATCATACATTACTAAATTTACCTAGAATCAACTTCAGCGGACCACACAAGACAATTTCTTGTGTGACAGCAGATTTCAAAACAATTACGATCAGAGTTCTAGCGTTTGTAATTTTTGCACAAATTTGACATGGTAATAATGTATAATCATGAAAATCTATTTACCCATTCCCCATAGAGCAAGTACTAGTTGACCCGCTACAGTTTTAACCCCACATGGTTGTATAAATGAATTATAATGACAAATGGCTTAAAACTAACTAACAAGTTGTAAATGAAACTAAAAATTGAAACATTCTACAAGTAATTGAGGCATACTAGATATGAAGTAGTGCAAATGAGTGATCATAGATGTTGAGTGTGTGTGGCAGATGATTTCAATTTTTTTAGACTTTTGAATGCTTAGAGAGGTAAATAGTATAATTGTACCCTCAAGCCTTCTATTTATACTTGTCGAGTTTTTCTAAAGGAAAGAGGCGTGAGTGCGGCCGCAAAATTCCAATTGCGATCTGCACTCTGTTAACTGAGGGCTCAGAAACCCTTTCGTTATTGAGGTCCGCAGAATTTGATACGCGACCGCAGAATTTATTGCGGGCAATAGATTTTGTCTTGCGGCAGCAGATTATCCATTTCTCTAACAAACCAACTTCAGATAATTGTCATTTTTCCCTTCAATTTGTGCGGCCCGCAATGTAATTGTGCGGCCACATAGGACCTTTTACTGCAATAACCATAATTGTGCAGTTCATACAATACAATTGCGGTCTGCAATTCTTTCCGCACTTAGCCAAATTTCTGGACACATTTCCTGTAAAGCATACTCAACCCTGCAACACACTTCAAATTCAGTTAGCACAAAAATAACACCTAACTACAAAAGAAGAAAAAAAAGAAGAAGAAAAAAAGAAACATGGGTTGCCTCCCAAGAAGTGTTTGATTTAACGTCGCGTCACGACGCAGATTACCATCATTTGAAATGAAATAACGCCACAACGTGGCCATCACCAACTTTTCCCAAATAGTGCTTCACCTGGTGACCATTGACTCGGAACATCTCATCGTTCTTGTTTTTCAAGTCCAATGCACCAAAGGGTGTCACACCCATAACTTCAAACGGGGCCGCTCCATTTAGACTTTAACTTCCAGGGAAACATCCTCAACCGTGAGTTGAACAACAACACAAGATCACCATTTTGAACTCTTTGTTCCAAATGTACTTGTCATGAAAATATTTCATCTTCTCCTTGTATAAGGACGAAGTTGTGTATGCATGGTATCAGAACTCATCCAACTCATTCAAATGTACCACCCTCAAGTTAGCGGCGACATCCCAATCAAGTTTCAACTTCTTTAGAGCCAACATGGCTTTGTGCTCAAGTTCCACCGGAAGATGACAAGCTTTTCCGAACACCAACCAATATGGAGACATTCTGATAGGTATTTTGTAAGCCGTCCTATGAGCCCATAAAACATCATCAAGTTTCTTGGACCAATCCGTCTGGTTAGCATTCACTGTTTTGGACAAAATACTCTTTATCTCCCAGTTGGAGACTTCCACTTGACCGCTTGCTTGTGGATGATAGGGAGTCGTGACTTTATGAGTGACAACATACTTGGTAAGTAAGGTGTCGAAGACTTTGTTGCAAACATGCGACCCTCATCGCTTATGATAGCCTGCGGAGTACCAAACCTTGTGAAAATAATTTTATTCAAGAACGCCACCACACTTCTCGCCTCATTGTTGGGTAGAGCAATGGCCTCCACCCATTTGGACACATAATCAACTGTGACCAAGATATAAGTATTTCCATAAGAACTCACAAAAGGACCCATGAACTCAATACCCCACACATCGAAAATATCAATCTCCAAAATGGCGGTGAGGGGCATTTTATTTTTCTTTGAGATTCCACCAGCCCTTTGACATTCATCACGCTGTTTCACTAGATCACTTGCATCTTTATAAAGAGTGGGCCAATAGAAACTGTAACTTAGCACTTTGGCCGCCGTTCTTGCTCCACCATGGTGACCAATATATGGCGAAGAATGACAAGCCCCAAGAATTCCACTTTGCTCCTCTTCCGGTACACATCTTCTAATTACCCCATCCGTACAAATCCAGAAAAGGTACGGTTCATCCCAATAATAGTCTTGACAATCCTATTTGAGATTCTTCCTTTGGTTTGAAGAGAACTCATCTAGGATGATACCACTCACAAGGAAATTTGCTAGATCCGTGAACCATAGCACCTCTTTCATTAAAATAGCCAAAAGTTGCTCATCAGGGAAGGAGTCATTGATTCCAAGGCCACCATGTGTCCTCTCCTCCTCCTCCTCCAAACGAGATAAATGGTCTGCCACTTAGTTTTCACTTCCTTTTCTATCTTGGATGTCAATGTCAAACTCTTGCAACAAAATCACCTATCTCATCAACCGAGCTTTGGAATCTTTCTTGCTCATAAGATAATGAAGTACTGCATGATCCGTGCAGACAATAAGAATTTGATTGTAGACGGAATACCCATCAAGGAAATAATAGAAAGCATGGTCGGCCAATCTATCAAGCATTTGATCTGGAAAGGGAAGTGGAAAATGGTCCTTCTTTGTGACTTTGTTGAGCTTACGATAGTCCATACACACTCTCCACCCGGTCACTGTTCTTGTTGGAATCAACTCATTCTTATTATTGGTGATCACCGTCATGCCCCCTTCTTTGGGACACATTGAACCGAAAAAGTCCACGAACTATCGAAAATGGAGTAGACGACCCCGACATCCAACCACTTAATGATCTCCTTTTTGGCAACCTCTTGCATAGCTTCATTGAGTCTCCTTCGATATTCAATAGATGGTGTGGAACCATCCTCCAAGTTAATCTTGTGTATGCAAAATACGGGGCTTATCCCCCGGATATCCGCCAATGTCTATCCAACAACCTTCTTTATCTTTTATAGCACCGCCAATGTAGAGTCTACCTGCACGTTAGTCAAACAAGAGAAAAGAATAACCGGTAAAGTAGAAGAAGGGCCAAGAAATTCATACCAAAGATGTGGAGGCAATGGCTTCAACTCCAAGATAGGAGGCTCTTCGATTGAAGGCTTTGTAGGAGGAGTTGTCCTATTTTCAAGATTCAAGGACAATTTGCGGGGTTCATATATGTACGACCCCATTCCTTGCAAAGAGTTCACACATTCCACGAAGCTATCCATCTCGTCATCATCAAAGCTGAGCAAGATGGCCTCCAATATATCAACATCATTTATCACAACACTTGTTTCATCCACAATCACATCAGTCACCAAGTCCACAAAAGAGCACACCTCATTGCTATTGGGTTGTCTCATGGACTTACACACATGGAAAACCACTTTTTCATCGCCAACCTAAAAATTAAGTTTTCCGGCTTTAACATCACAAAGAGCCTTCCCCGTAGCAAGTAAAGGTCTACCAAGAATGATCGATACCTCATAATCAACTTCACAATCAAGAATAACAAAATCTGCCAGGAAAATGAATTTATCAACATGAACCAAAACATCTTCAATCACTCCCAAAGGTCTCTTCATAGTGCGATCAGTCATTTACAATCTCATAGAGGTGGGCCTTGGTTGCCCAATTCCCAACTTGAAAACCTAATAGGACATCAAATTTATACTTTCTCCAAGATCACAAAGAGCTTTTGCAAACTCGGCACTTCCAATTGCACAAGGAATTGTGAAAGCACCGGGATCCTCCAACTTGGGAGCCATTCAATGCACAATTGCACTCACTTGATGAGTCATTTTGATGGTTTCAAAATTCATTAACCGTTTCTTTGTCACAAGATCCTTCATGAACTTTATATAGACGGGCATTTGCTCCAAGGCTTCAACTAATGGCACATTGATTGACAAACTCTTCATCATTTGGATAAACTTCTTGAATTGGTTTTCACCATTTTTCTTTGCAAGTCTTTGAGGGTATGGAGGTGGAGGCTTAGGCAATGATGCCTTAGTCTTTTGCACTACCAGTTCCGGCATGTCAAAAATGTGATCCCTAGACGGGTTCACCTCCCCCTGAGTCTCTTCCACACTATCATCAATATCAATATGAACCTCATCATTAGATTGC
Source organism: Nicotiana tabacum (assembly GCF_000715075.1). NCBI lineage: Eukaryota > Viridiplantae > Streptophyta > Magnoliopsida > Solanales > Solanaceae > Nicotiana > Nicotiana tabacum. Next base: position 44,712,832 of record NC_134087.1, read on the forward strand.
TCAACATTGTTTAGGATCTCCTCTTCTTGCACTACTTGCTCACAAGTTTCCTTTGGCTTGTGGTAGGTGCATTCCCACCTTTTTCACTCCTTGTTGTAATGGCCATGGCAAGCCCCGTGTTGCTCCCATCCTTTGAGTTCACCACCGTGTCACTTGGTTGTGCCCCCTTAGGACGAGTATTTAGAGCTTGAGAGATTTGCCTCATTTGAACTTCCAAGTTACGGATTGATGTATTGTGTGAGGTAGGTTGGGCATCGGAATTGGCATTCTTCTCCATCATTTGCTTTAACATATTATTAATATGCTCCATTTCATTGTTGGAAGAACTTGGACCATGAGAAGGATAAGGAGGCGGGTTGCTCGATTGTTGATGCGTCGGGGGCCTTTGAAAACCCGACCCCCGGTTGCCTTGACTATTGTTCCACCCTACTTTATTGCTACCTCCCCAATTTCCTTGATTTTTTCCACTCCAATTAACTTGCTTATTTCCTCCACTCCAATTTCCTTGATTGTTGTTGTTAGGCCAATTTCCTTGATTGTTGCCACCACTCCAATTACACTGGTTGTTAGAATTTCAATTACCTTGATTACTTTGAGGTCGCTATTGTTGTTGATTCGTGCCTTGAGAGTTATTTCTTTGCCCTTGGTAGTTGTTCACATATTGCACCTCCTCCTCTTGTTCATTGTAAGATTCATCTTGATCAAACCCACTTTCTTCTTGCACATAATTCTCCCCTCGGTTTTGCACTTGCGAACCCTTGGTCCTTCTTTTGTTCACCATCATGTTTACTCCCTTCATGGCATTGACTTGCTTAGGACTTTGTACTTGTTGAAGTTCAGCCTTTGCTAATTGATTCATAGTGATGGTCAATTCGGTAATGGCTTGCCCATGGTCATGCAACTCTTTATGGAGGTAAATCCCATTCGGATCACCTTGGGGAACATTAGCCCGAGATTGCCACACCGATGATGTGTCTGCCATTTCATCTAAAATCTCACAAGCATTCGCATACAACATTGTCATGAAGTTCCCACCGGCAAATTGATTCACCAAGCATTGGTTGGTCGTATTAATCCCCCGATAGAAAGTTTCTTGAATCATATTCTCCGTCATGTCATTATTGGGCCACTCTTTGACCATTGTCCTATACCGCTCCCAAATCTTATGTAGCGGCTCGTTGGGCACTTGCTTGAATGCTAGAATCTCATCTCTAAGAGTAGCCATATGCCCGAAAGAGAAGAACTTGGCAATAAATTTCTCCACCAACTCATCCCAAGTATGAATGGAATGGTTTGGCAATCTTTACAACCATTCTAAGGCTTTCCCCCTAGAGAGAAGAGAAAAAACCTTAGCATTAAAGCATCCTCGGAGACGTTTGTCTGTTTACTCCCCCAAGAAATGTCCAGAAACCCCTTCAAGTGTTTGTATGCATTTTGACTTGGAGCCCCGGTGAAGAAACCTCGTTGCTCCAGCAAAGTGAGCATTATATTGGTGATTTGAAAGTTGTCAGCCCTAATACGGGGCGGAACTATGGCACTTACATACCCTTTATTCGGCAACACCCAATGTGGAGCCTCTCTTGGTGGAGGTAGGGGTGACACTGGGACATTGTCACGAGGCACCCGACCTTTTCTATTTGCTTGAGGTTCAAGAGGTACCTCTTCAACTTGGTCATCCTACAAAGGCATGTTTTCAAGTTCATTGTTCTTTGCCGCCATAGTTGCACCTACAATCGATTCACACAAATTAGTAACACGGAAGGAGAAGAAGATTATCCGCACACAAACCCAAATATATAGCAAATACCGTTTTTAGCTTCCCGATAATGGCACCAAAAATTGATCACGTCCAAATGCACACCTCTAACAAGGTATGACACGGTCGTTTGCAATAATAAAATCCAACAAGGAGTCGGGATCAAATTCACAGGGAACTAAGAAGGGAGTTAGTAGTATATATCCCGAGAGTGAGTACATAAAGTATCTAGATTAACAATTGGAAGCACATATGCTATGTTGATATTAACAACTGAAAAACAAAAGGTTACCCACCTTCCTCCCTTGATTATTTCTTGCCTGAATAATTTTCCTTCACAAGGTTTCTTTTATTTTATTTTTCTTTCCAACTTTTTATTTATTAGGCATAGATATTGAATCAGCAAAAGGAGCACCTTTCTTAGAAGCAGAACTTTTACGTTCTATTAGATTTTGATAAGCTTTTCAAAGACTTAGCAAGGCTGCCCTCTTCACGTTAGACTTGCGTTTCTCTTTAAGAACCTAGCAGAACTTGGCTTAGAACGTAGCATCAAAAGTTTTAGTGCTTAGGATTAGAGATTTAGAGGCATTTAGGGTTTACATAGGAAGAATTGGGGCTTACAACGAGGCATTTGGGGTTTACAGATGAAAGGTCCTGATCGTAGGGATGAAATACGTGTTTAGTTTTTAAAATAGGAGGGACACGTGCTAGGTCTTTAAGAGGAATGCAGATGCTATTGTATTTTATATGGATACACGTGTATGTGTATTAACCAATGAGTTAGGCCCACCATTATAGTACTATTTCAATTGCTTTTTGTACAACCTTTTATTGTTGTGTTCGTACAGCAAACTCCCATTCTAATATAAATATATATGAGTCCTTTACTGCCGATTCATATTGACGCGGCTTTTTCCTCCCTCAAATAATGGTGTTTAAGCCTATGGTCATCTATTAGTTTAATGTATTTTTCACGATGTTTCTTGGATTTACGTGGATCCAGGATTTAAACTATATAGATTTAACTTTGAAGATTTTTAATATTGAACTCATTATGTTTTTAAAGTCATGAGTTCATATCTACTATTTTAATGAAATTTTACATATAAATTTTTACTAAGTATCAAGTATTATGGATTCATAACTAATACCCTACATCGGCTGCTAGTCGTATTCACTTTTTGTTTATGCAATTGTATATCAGTTCCAAATATCCTGTGTAGGAAAATTGAAAAGTTAAGTCAAGTAATGTGAAACTATCAACTCTTTTAGCTTTGACCTATATATTTCGTATTGAATATGCTTACAACTAGTTCGATGCAAATGTGTTTATTTATATGCATGACAAAGTGGTTTGAGGAATACGTAAGTTAGTGATGCAACTGAGCAATTAGTAGAAACGAGATTGACAAATGTTCCAATGATGCAAAGGAAGGAAAGAAGTCAACAACTCCCAAATTCTTAGGTTTCTGTGGCATTTGACTTAGAGAAAAATAATGGCCAAATGCATGAATGACTCCTTAAATTTGGCATAGTTTTTCATTTAAACGCCTTATTTTATAATCTGGTCTATTGAACTATTGAAGTTAACAAATTTGTACTTATTAAACCCTTTAAAACATCCGGTTAAAAAAAAGGAAATACATGAAATTTACACACGACTAATGTGATAGTAAACAAATAAAGAAAAAACAAGAATAATGAATTTCACTGCTTCCACTACGAAATTATAAATTATTTCCTTCCAATACAATATTTAAAACTTATTAATCAAATTTCTCCTAATTTTATATATTACCCAACCTAAACAAGGATTACTTACAAATTATATACAATCCATTAAATTCTGGGATTCAGTTACATCTTTTTTTTTTTCTCTCTCCCCTCCTATTTCCCATTCACTGCCACCTCTCTCACCAATTTTTCTTTCTTCATCACCCTCTCTCAGTAAAATGTGTGAATGGTCACTTGTTCCAGCATTTTTCTGCTTATTCTTCTCACTTTACCATTTTGCAGGAGCTTATAAGAAAAGAAATCAGTAAAAGCAATGCGGGCGGTTTCTCAATATTATTCGTCGTGCTGGTTGGTCTTATAGGTCTTTTGGTTGGGTATCTGATCAAGAAGACATAGTTGGAAGGAGATGCTCATTGATTCATTAGTTTGCGTGCCGAGGAAAAGTTGATGGCATTCTAAAATTTTATCTTTCCCCTTTTTCTTTAGACTTATGCATTAGAAGTAGAATGTTTGTAGTCAGCTGGAGTTTTAAAACACTATAGTTCATTCTGTATATAACTCTTCTATGCCCAGAATAGCTTGGACTCCAATTGGTCTGTTCAGTTCAATTCTTTGCATAGCTAGACATGACCATAGAAAGAAATTTTCTTTCTGTTGCACTATTATTGTTCGAATTGTTTGTTGATCAATAAAATTTGAGGGTATTTTATTTTCCATACAACCATAAAAAATTAAAAGCTTTGAATTTAAATTCGGCATCTCTAACAATATATAGTACAACAACATACAATTTTAAAAACAAATTTCGTACAAATTTAATACTTATTGATATATCTACAACAACATACATACTAAAAATAAATTTTATACAACTAATTATATAGTATACACTTATTTACAACTTATCTACAAATTTCATATATTATTTTTACCCAGTTAAAATATATCTACAATATCATACAACTTAAATAAATTTTTTATATAATATGTCTTTTGAATATTTTGTATCTGGTTTGTATATATTTTATATGTGGTGTGTGCTTTTTCCTCTCTGAAATTCCAATAAAAACTTTCTCTCTTAATACAATTTTGATACATATCAATAAATTTATGTAAAAAGATAGTATTGATAACTTAAATACAAATGTCAATAGTAATAAGTTCAATATCCTACCTATTAGATATTATCTCATATATTCAATATTAATTATTAATTAGTTACTGAGAGAATATTTTCTATTTGGACATGGTTTTACTATTTATACTTCTTATTGGCCGTATTAATATCTCTATTGTATTTTTTATAACAATTTAATTACTTGAATTCTTCATTTGGATGATTGCATTGCGGTGAGATGAGGAACTTTGCAGACAATTTAACATGAGTACTTCATTTGGATATTCATTTTTATAAAAAAGAAACATCTCAACTTATAAGCTCAAAACTGAAATCCAAAATATCAAACTTAAAAAATCTGATCCAGTTCGAGCTTATTTGGATTAGATTTGGATTGTCATTTCTTCAATCCGAAAATCGAAAATCCAAATCAAAAATTTCATGTACAATCCGAACTGTCCGAACGCGCACCCTTGGCAGGGATGGGATTCCCTATTCAGTTTCTAATATAAAAGGATGGTCATTTCGAATTAATTTGTATATAATTGGTAAAATTATATATACCCATGTAATTAAGTTAAAACTTGATTAAATAGGGTATTAAACTCTCATATATAGCATGGGAAGGTAAAAGGCGAAATGACTTTCATGACCACTTAAACTTGTACGAGATTTTAAAGTCGATACATAAACTTTGGATTTTTCCATTTGAACACTCAAACTCGCGTATTTGGTAACTAATAAACCTATTTAACCGTTGACCCTACACATGTGACCGTGACAGAGGTGATATGGACAAAGTGTGTGCAAGTGACGTAAACTAAGCGCGTCATGACAATAATTTTGATTAAAAAAAATCTAAAAATAAAAAAAATTACAAAGAAAAAGAAAGAAAATTCCTCCCCCCCCCCAATTACATTAATACCCTTATTCCCATCACCCTTTTCTGTTTCTTTTTCCTTTGCTCCATCGTCGTCAGCCCCCCTCCCCCCACCCACCCTCACCCTCACCCTCCTTTTCTTTCTCCTCCACTGCAATCTTTCCCCGTTACTCTCTCTTTTTGTTCCAAACCCAGGCAACAGTAGTGAAAAACAAAGAAAAAGCAATAACTTTTGTCAAAAATTTTCTGTCAATATTTTCTCTCTCCTTTTTGTATCCATCCCAAACTAGAAGACAGATAGAGAAAAAAGAAAGACCATAAAAAAATTGATAAATTTTGGATGGAAAATTATACTTACACCGTTCGATTTCTTCTCTTTTTTGGATTTCAACATTCGGGTCTTTTTTTGACATATATAGCTTAGCATGCTCTTTTAGGCCTTGATATAATTTTAATAGGTGGCCATCGACTCTTTGAGTTGGGGCATGAATTTTTTGAATTTTGTTAGAAGTGAAAGATAGAATGAATTTTATCGTGGCTGATTGAGGTAGGCTGGGATTTTCCCCAATGGCGGCGCTAAAATATGTAAAAGAAATAGTGAAAAAGTTAAAGTAAAAAAAGAAATTGATAAGTTAGTTTTAAAAAAGGGGACCCACAGATGACACATGTTAAATAATAAATGATCTTAGTATTTGACGCGTTCTTCTTGTGTAATTGAGTTACACGCTCTGAAGAAGGGGTTTATTTATACTCAATTGATTAAGTTGGGGGTGCTAAAATGGAAAAATTCAAAGTTTATATATCGGCTTTAAAATCTCGTATAAGTTTAAGTGGCCACGAGACCATTTCGCCAAGGTAAAAATCCCATTATAAAACCTAATAATTGGGCTGAGCTAGCCCATGAGATTGGGTTGATCAACCAAGAAAAATAAGGGCAAGTTGCACATTTGGCTAGTCAGCCAAAAATAATTATATCAACTAGCCAGATATAAAAAAAAAATATATGAAATAAGTATATTATTTTAATATATAAAAATATATATTTTATTCGCTATTATTCTTACGAGCGATTATATTGTGTAATTTTTCGAAAAACAAGAGTTAGAATGGACCCGTTAGAAGATCGAGTATGGGCAAGTCGAGGCCCAAATATTCGACTTAGGTGAGATTTTGACAGACTATGTTTAAGGACGGTATTTGAATTTTAACCAGTGTTTGTATTGTAATTGAAAAATAAGCATTACTTAAAAAGCGATAAACATGCGTATCTGCTCCTTCTTGCACATAAAAAAAAAGGAGTGATGCATAGACAAAATTATGATACATGTTACGCCGATTTTTATACAAAAATGTAATAAGACCAGATGGTATATATGAGGAATTTGACTTATTAGCACCTTACATTGTTAGTGTACCTTAACCAATTACGTCAAAGTTATTTATGTAGCTTTGTAAGTTATCAATTTGGGTATGTTATTAAAGTTGCATGTTAATGTAAGTCATTTTAACTTGATAACCTAAAAAATTATGCACTATTTTACTATACAGAAATTAAATTCTAATAATAATAAAATACCAATTTTGTGAAAAATACCTTTAAAAGTCAATTTTGTGTTTCGAGGCTTTAAAAACCTCCTTTTATTTTACCTCGATTTGCGTGCACAGTCCGGACGTATATCCGAAAAACCCTTATGTGAAAAATTTGAGGAAATGCTAAATTTTGCCTTTAAAATTGAATTAAGTTGACTTCGATCAACATTTTGGGTAAACGGATCTGGACTCATGATTTGACGGTCCCGAAAGGTCCGTAGAAAAATATGGGACTTGAACATATGCGCGGAATTGAATTCCGAGGTCCCTAGCCCGAGAAATGAATTCTTGAAGAAAATTGTTTAACTAAAAAATATAGGAAGTTTGGAAATTGAATAAATGCTTGAATGTGATGGTATCGGGCTCGTATGTTGGTTCCGGAGTCCGGTACAGGTAAAAAATAATGTTTAAGTCTAATCTGTGAAATTTGGTAGGAAACGGACTTGATTTGATATAAATTGGACCCTCGGCTGTGAAAATAGTAACTTTAGGTGTTCTTGAGAATTCCCTTGATTTTGAGGCTAAATTCATAGTTATTGATGTTATTTTGGTGATTTGATCGCACGACAAGTCCGTATGATTTTTTGGACTTGCGTGCATGTTTGGTTTGGAGCCCTGAGGGCTCGGGTAAGTTTTGGATAGGTCGCTGAGTGTTTTGGACTTAGGAGCAGCAACTGGTGTGTTGCAGGTCTGCAGGTTTCGCATTTGCGATGACTGCACGTGGGGGGGGGGTGACCTTCGCATTTGCGAAGCTCCATGTGGCAAAAGCGACTCCAACATCAATCGCAATTGCGAACGATGGTTCGCATTTGCGAAGTAATCAGGCCAGACCAACCTTCGCAATTGCGAAGTCTTGCCCGCATTTGCGAACGTAGCATCACAAATGTGATATTTGCGCCCGGGTAAATTGGAACTTAGACGGGAGTTTCTTCATTTTTCCAACTCTTTCAAACCCTAAGCTCTCTTGGGCGATTTTTCAAAAAAAAGGTTCTTCCCCAAATTGTAGGTAAACAATTTTTAACTCATTTGTTTTCAATCTACTTCATCTTTTTACAAGATTTCATCACAAAATCTAGGGATTTTCGTGGGAATTTGGGTGTTTTTGGGTGAAAATTGAAAATTTTAAAATTTGTAGATTTAGACCTCAATTGATGTCGGATTCCAAAACCAATTGCATATCCGGGCTTGAGGGTAAATGGGTAATCGGGTTTTGGTCCGAATTTCGGGTTTTGACCAAGCGGGCCCGGTGTCGATTTTTGTGTTTTTGAAAAAAATGTTGGAAAAACTATAATCAAGCATTGGGTGTGAGTTCTTTAGCATTTATTGATGTTATTAAACTAATTATGACTAGATACAAGTGAAATAGAGGTGAATTCTAGAGGGAAAGCGCTAGTTGAGGCTTAATTTGTGGTTGTGGAGTCGAGGTAAGTGTTTGGTCTAACCTTAGCTTGAGGGAATAGATTTTGTGCCTTATTTACTATGTGCTAGTGTAGTGTACGACGTATAGGTGTGGTGACGAGTATCTATACGTTGGTGTCAAGCATGCCCGTGAGTCTTAAATTGTGATCATTGTGATTTTTGATAAGTACTATAAATGCCTAAATTGTTGATTACATATGTTGAGTAAGACTTATGATCATTTTTCGTAGTATTTGTCTATTGTTGAGCATTGGTTCTAGTTGAGGTTCATTTGTGAAGTAAATCGTTGGAATAAGATTGGTTATAGATGATTCCCTTACCGGGACGTATTTAATTCTTATTGTTGATTCTCTTGCCGGTATGTATTTATTCTTAAATGTTGATTCCCTGGCCGGGATGTTGATTGTTACTATTGTTTGGGTGAGGGAAAAGTGATAAAGCACGAAGGGTGATGCCGTGAACATTCATACGTATGCATATGGTGAGGAAAGAGTGATAAAGCACGAAGGGTGATGCCATGCACATTTACATTGATATTGATGCATATGGTGAGGAACAAAGGTAAAGCACGAAGGGTGATGTCGTGCACATTTCTAATGTTCATTTGGCGAGGAAGAACAATAAAGCACGAAGGGTGATGCCGTGCACATTTTCTTTATTGATTGCATAATGAGGATTGAGAGTAAAAGCACGAAGGGTGATGCCGTGCATTCTTTGCCTACCTGTTGTGATTTCTTGTTGCTATTGATTCAAGCGCCTTAATTGTTTCATTCTATCATTTTCGTGTTCCCTTTTGTTGTTATCCCCTAAAGCATGTTGCCCTTCTTGTTAATTTTGATTCGCTTTTATTACTGTTATTCTGTTAGATATTGTCTGATTGCAGGTTATGTTGTTTGTTGTGTCCTATCCTCGTCATTACTTCGCCGAGGTTAGGCTCGACACTTATTCGGTACATGGGGTCGGTTCTACTGATACTACACTCTGCACTCTTTTGTGCAGATCCTGGTACTGGAATATACGGACCTTAGCTAGGGGTTGCTGCCTTCAGTCCATCGGAGACCGAGGTAGTCCTGCAGGCGTCCGCAGGCCTTGACGTCCCCTTCTTATCTTGTTTCTTTCTGTTCTTTTCTATTTCAGAGACAGACATATATTTTCTTTGTTCAGACCCTATTTGTAGTTTTCATAGATGGTCTGTGAGATTGTGACACCAGCTGGGTGGGTTGTGATTATAAGTTTTGTATTGGTATTAGTTAAACCATTAAAATTCTATTCTTCCGCATTTCTATTCCGCTGTTTACTTGAATTAACTTGGTAAATTGATAAAGATAAAGGTAAAAAGGTAGAATAATCAATAACGTTGGCTTGCCTAACGGGTTCAATGTTAGGCGCCATCACGGTCCCATCGGTGGGTAAATCGGGTCGTGACAAGTTGGTATCAGAGCTCTAGGTTGCTTAGGTCTCACAATTCACGGAGAAGCTTAGTAGAGTCTGAGGGATCGGTACGGAGACGTCTGTGTTTACCCCTAGAGGCTATAGAGTTAGGAACAGTTTCACTTCTATTCATCTCTGTCGTACAGTTTGGTTTCTCAATGCTAATTGAACTTCTACTATGTTCTTTCGCAGATGGCGAGAACACATGTCACTTCAGCAGCCGATCAGTAGCCCAATCCTCCAGCAACAGCTCCTACGAGGGGCAGAGAACGAGGCCGAGGCCGTGCTAGGGGCCGAGCTCAGCCCAGAGCAGCAGCACCAGTGGCAGAGCCTCAGGTAGAGTTTGATGATGTGGTTTCGGCCCAAATAGTTCCAGTGGGCCCAGCTCAGGTCCCAAAGGGGTTCATTGCTACCCCAGTACTCCAGGATGCTTTGGTCTGTCTAGTGGGTCTTATGGAGTGTCACCCAGGCAGGCTTACTTCCTGTAGCACCAGCCATCTCTCAGGCTGGGAGAGGAGTACAGACTCCCGCTACCCGCACTCCGGAGCAGATGGCTCCCCAGTTTCAGACTCCAATAGCTCAGCCCGTTAGATCAGTTCAACCGGGTGTAGTAGCTCAGACCGGTGATGGAGCAACTATGTTTGTCGATTCTTTATGGAGGTTGGACAGGTTCAACAAGCTGTTCACTACTACTTATGGTGGTACATCTTCAGAGGATCCTCGGGATTACTTAGATAGCTATCATGAGGTTCTTCGGAAAATGGGGATAGTGGAGACCAATGGGGCGACTTTGCTGCTTTTCGCCTGTCAGGTTCCGCCAAGAAATGGTGGAGAGATTATTGTTTGTCAAGACCATCCGGGTCACCAGCTCTCACTTAGGACCAGTTCTCGCAGCTATTTCTCGAGAAGTTCCTTCCCGTCACTCAGAGAAAGGAGTACCACAGATGGTATAAGCGTCTTCAGCAAGGTTCTACGACCGTCACCAAGTACGAGACGAGGTTTATTGATTTGGCTCGTCATGCTCTTCTGATACTCCCCACCGAGAGATAGAGGTGAGGGGGTTTATTGAGGGACTCACTCATCCTATTAGATTGCAGATGGCTAAAGAAACAGGTAGCGAGATTTCTTTCCAGGATGCGGCCAATGTGGTCAGGTGGGTTGAGATGGTTCTAACTCAGGGGAGCGGTCAGGGGTCTGATAAGAGGCCTCGTGTTAGCCCAAGTAAATGTGAAGTTTTGAAGACTGACAAAAGAACTTAGACATGGACTAGGTCCATCTTGTGAAGCACAGTCATGATCAACCCAAACATGTGAGATGCACATGAATGAGATAAATCTAACTTATCAGAAGTAATATCTCCTGATCTGATCGAAAATGTTGCAAATTGGATAAGGAGAGAAAGACTCCTTACACAAAGAGAACACAGTTTAGGAAGAGGATAGAGTTAGAGTATGAGATCAACTAAAACTATTCTACCATAGAAGAGTAGCATCTGTATCCCAGTCAATCTTTAATTACTAACCCCTTAAATATCAGTGTTGTTCTCTTTTACAGGTGTTGCACAAAAATGCAGAAGTTAAACGTGAATTGAGAGCAAAATAGTAAGGCTTTTTTGCAAGCAGTTCGTGTGTGATTCAAGTGTGCAAACCTGAAGCTACATGAACTAGATTGAAGAACCAACTCCATAAAGAGTTTTATGTGTATTTCTTTATTTCTAGTTCAATTGTAGTAGGTGTTTTCATATTGTACCTTTCAGCTTTATCTAGAGGCAATTGTAATAGGTACTCAGAGTATTCAAGTTAGAGTTAACTTGAAGTTGTCGCAACAGTTAGAGGCTGTGTGCTACAACGGGATTAGAGGTAATCCTTAGGTTTACAAAGAGTTTTGTAAATACTGTTTTGGCTCAGTAATTTAGTGAAGTGTTGGGGAAAATCCTACTGAGTAGTAGGTCGTGATTTTTTCACCTTTTGAGCTGGGTGTTTTTCACGTAAAATTACTTGTGTTCTTTACTTTATACATTTATTATTCCGCAACAGTAGTAGAAGGAACACATAGAAGAACTAGGTCCTTCCATAATCAGTTTAAGTGAAAAATTGGTCACCACACAAATCACCTTCCCTCTTGTGTGGTATTGAAGTATAAAACATCAATTGATATTAGAGCGAGTTATCCTTGAAGAGGCTAACACCTTAGGAACAGATCAAGATGAGTGCACCACCTGGAAACTAGGAAGGCGATCCACTGCTAGGCCTCCACTATTTAATGGCCAGTATTATTCCTGGTGGAAGAATAGGATGAAGGATCACATCATAGGTGAAGACTATGAACTCTGGGACATAATCACTGATGGTCCCCTGGCTACTACAAAGAAGAATGCCGAAGGAGTGGATGTGCCAAAGACAAGAGGTGACTGTACTGCTGAAGATTTGAAGAAATGGGAAAAGAATGCCAAGGCTAAGAAATGGCTTTGTGTGTGGACTAGGTCCAGATGAGTACATAAGGATTCAAAGTTGTACCACTGATAAGGAGATTTGGGACACCCTACAAGTGGCCCATGAAGGAACTCCTCAAGTAAAGAGATCTAGAGGAACACTGCTATATTCTCAATATGAGAATTTCACCATAAAGGAAGGAGAAACCATCCAAGAGATGTACACAAGGTTCAAAACACTAACAAATGAACTTAAGTCTCTTGGAAGAATTATCCTTGAAGAAGACAAGGTTGAGAAAATCTTGACAAGGGTCTTGGCAGTAAGTTGGGAAAGCAAAATCACGGCTATTCAGGAATCAAAGAACATTGCTACCCTCAAGTTGGATGAAATGATTGGGAATCTCACTGCCTATGAACTAAAAAACAAACCATGAAGATGGATGCTCCCAAGAAGGAAAGAAGTCTGGCTCTCAGAATTGCTGAAGGTGCAGACTTGGAGGATAATAAAATGGCTATGATCACAAGGGATTTCAAGAAGTACCTAATGAGAGGAAATGGTTCTTTAAGAGGTGCAACAACAAACCAAGGGCTCCTAAAAACAGACAAACGAGGGCTGCTACAAATGTGGTAAGACTGACCACATGATCAAAAATTATCCCTAGTGGGAAATTGAATAGTAGAAGGAAAGGGCTGAATGAAGAAACAGGAAGAAGGAACAGGTTCAACCCAAAAGGAACAAAGGATCAACAAAGGCTATGGTTTCTGTTTGGGGAGAAACCTCAGATGAGAATTCAGAAGATGAAGCTAGAGATGAACAAGCACTTATGTCCATTGGAGAATCAGACAATGAACAAGAGGTAAGTGTTATTCATCTAAAAAACAAGATTAATTTTTTGTCTAAAGAAAGGCTATCTGAATTATTGCTAGACTTTATTGATGAGTTTGAGGTCATAAATAATGAGAAGGAACAGCTGTCTACGGAATGTGTGATCCTAAAAGCCAAGTGCAAAAATCTAGAATTTAAGGCTAGTGAAAGTGATAGTAAAAATACTGAGTTGAAGAACCAGGTTCTTGAAATTGACACCAATGTCTTAGAACATAGGTCTGAAAATTTAAAACTGAAATTAGGAACAGGTAAGAAGAAAACTGATCACACACATCTCACCTTAGAAGAAAATCTAGGAAAGATGAAGGATGAGTTGTATAAGAAAGATGAGCTGATAAGAGTCCTAAAAGAAGATCTAGGCAAGGTGAAGCATGAACTAAATAGAACTTGCAAATGGAATAAGTCCTTTGATGCACTATCCTGGCTACAAGAGCACCACAGTAGCAACAAAAGAGGACTTGGCTATGGGACCCCAACACCTAAGTGGGATCCCAAAAGCAAATACATCACACTTCCTGAAAACAAAATTTGCACACACTGTGGTAAGACTAGTCATTACAAAAGTGAATGTAATGCAAAAGAAAAGGCCAGTCAAAAGAGCAAAACCTTTGTTCAAGAGAAAAATAGGCTGCCTGGATGGGCCCAAAGGAATTGAATTCACCCCTTTGCCTATAGAAAGGGACCCAAACTAGTTTGGGTTCCTAAGACTAACCCCTGATTTTATTTTGCAGGTCCAAGTGAAGGGAAGTATCCAAATATGGTACATGGATAGTGGCTGCTCAAAGCATATGACTGGAAGCAAGAACTTGCACCTTTCACTTAAAGATCTAAAAGGAGGTAATGTATCCTTTGGAAATGGGAAGAAAGGTGAGATCATTAGGGTTGGAAAGGTAGGTAAGACAGAATCACATTCCATTGAGAATGTCTACTTGATAAATGGCTTGAAATATAGCCTAATCAGTGTATCACAACTATGTGATAGAGGTAACCTGGTAGCATTCACCTCTACCAAATGCTTTGTGATTAATCTTACCACTAACAAGATTGTTTTGCAGGAAAAAAAAGTTAACAAAATTTACATTGTAAATTTGTCCACTCTTTCAGAAAATGAACTCACTTGCTTGAGTGTGTTGGACAATGATCCCCTCATGTGGCTCAAAAGACTTGGTCATACAAGTCTGAATCAACTCAACAAATTAGTCTTCAAGGACCTGGTGATATGATTACCTAACATCAAGTTCAAGGAAGACAAAGTTTGTGAGGCCTGTCCAAGAGGGAAGCAGGTAAGATCATCTTTTAAAAGCAAGAAAATGGTAAGTACAACCAGGACGATGGAACTAGTTCATATGGATCTCTGTGGTCCAATGAGAACATTGAGTAGAGGTGGTAAGAAATATGTAATGGTACTTATTGATGATTACTCTAGGTTTACCTGGGTATTGTTTTTAACATCTAAGGATGAAGCATTTGACATGTTTACTGCCTTTGTTAGAAAAACTCAGAAACAAATAGGTAATCAACTTGCATCAATCAGGTCTGATCATGGAACTGAATTTGAAAATGCTAAGTTTGCTGAATTTTGTAATGAGCATGGTATAGATCATAATTTCTCTACCCATAGGACTCCTCAACAAAATGGAGTAGTTGAAAGAAAGAATATGACTCTTGAAGATATGGCTAGGACTATGCTTGTTTCTAGTAAACTGCCCCATAGCTTCTGGGCAGAGGCTGTAAATACTGCATGTTACATCATTAATAGATGCATGACTAGAACTCTTGTAGAGAAGACTCCCTATGAGTTACTTAGAGGGAGAAAACCAAATATATCCCATATTAGGGCATTTGTATGCAAGTGCTTTGTGCAAAATAATGGAAAGGACTCCCTAGGTAAGTTTGATCCCAAAAGTGATGAGGGAGTATTCTTGGGATATTCTTCACATAGCAAAGCTTATAAAGTGTACAACAAAAGAACTTTGTGTGTAGAAGAAAGTGTACATGTTGTTTTTGATGAAACTAACATTCTTTCTGAGAGACAGGAACATGAAGATGAAGCTATTGGGCTAGTAAAAGAATTGAGTGAAGTCACAACTCAAGCTAAAGATGCACCAAAAGAAGGAACAGGTGATGGAACAGGTTCTTCCATCTAGGGCAACCTGACAAGGGAAACTGAACAAAGAAGAACTGAAACCAATCCCCTAATGGAACCTATCCATGACCCTGTTCCTCAGCAACATAACATGGGAGAAACATCAAACAGAAATCAGTTGGTTGTGAAATCTTACAAGTATCAAAGTTCTCATCCCATTGAGAACATAATTACTAATCCAACACCTGGAGTTAAACCTAGATCACAATTAAAGAATCTGTGTGCTTTTGATGCTTTCTTATCTCTTATTGAACCTAAAAATGTTGTTGAGGCTTTGCAGGATGTAGATTGGGTAAATGCAATGCAAGATGAACTCAATCAGTTTGAGAGAAGTCAAGTTTGACATCTTGTTCTAAGACCCAAGGACAGATCAGTAATTGGCACTAAATGGGTCTTCAGAAACAAGCTTGATGAAGATGGAACAGTTACAAGGAACAAGGCAAGACTGGTGGTCAAAGGTTATAGCCAAGAGGAGGGCATAGATTATGATGAGACATTTGCTCCAGTTTCAAGACTGGAGGCAATAAGACTCCTCATAGCCTTTGCAGCACACATGGAATTTACTCTTCATCAGATGAATGTCAAAAGTGCCTTCCTAAATGGCTACCTAAAAGAAGAAGTGTTTGTCAAACAACCTCCAGGGTTTGAGAGCAAGGAGTGTCCGGAACATATGTACAAATTAGACAAGACTCTCTATGGACTCAAGAAGGCTTCTAGAGCATGGTATGAACGACTGTCCAAATTCCTGCTTGAACATGGCTACAAGAGAGGTAAAATTGACAGTACTCTATTCCTGAGGAAAAAAGGTAAGGATCTTCTTGTAGTACAAATATATGTTTATGACATAATTTTTAGGGCAACCACTGACAAACTAAGTAAGGATTTTGCCAAATTAATAGGGAGTGAGTTAAAATGAGTATGATGGGTGAGCTTAACTTTTTCTTAGGCTTACAGATCAAACAAAACCCAAATGGAACCATGATACATCAACAGAAATATGCAAAAGAGTTGATTAAGAAGTTTAAAATAGATGAATCAAAGGAAACAGACACACCCATTGCAACAACTACTAAATTAGACATAGATGAACCTAGTTCATCCGTTGATCAGAAGTTGTATAGGGGTATGATTGGTTCACTTTTGTATCTTACTGCTAGCAGACCTGACATAGTTTTCAGTGTAGAGCTTTGTGCTCGTTTTCAGGCAAATCCTAAGGAATCTCACTTGACTGCTATCAGGAGGATACTGAGATATTTGAAAGGCACTACTGATCTTTGTCTTTGGTACACCAAAGGTAGTAATTTTAATCTAGTGGGATATGCTGATGCTGACTATGCAGGTTTCCTTGTGGATAGGAAGAACACCTCAGGTATGGCTCATTTTCTTGGTTCATGTCTTGTATCATGGGCCACTAAAAAGCAGAATTCAGTGGCCTTATTCACTACTGAGGCTGAATATGTTGCTGCTGCCTCTTGTTGTACTCAATTGATGTGGATCAAACAGCAGCTGATAGATTTTGGCATTGAAGTTGGTTGCATTCCTATCTTTTGTGATAACACTAGTGTTATAAGTATGACAAAGAACCCAGTTCATCATAAGAGGACTAAACACATAAATGTTAGACATCATTTCTTAAGGTACAACTATGAGAAAGAATTGATTACTATAGAATTCTGTGCTATTGATAAATAAATTGCTGACATCTTTACTAAAGCACTGAGTAGAGAAAGCTTTGAAAGGAACAAGTTAGAATTAGGGATGATTAAGATCACCTAATGGGACCAGCTCAGAATGCACAATGAAAAAAATTGAAAAACAATTTGGCTAGGAAATCTGAAACTTGTGTAAATATCTAGATTAATTTTTACTCAGCTTCATACTGTAAATAGTATAATCCCGTGACATGTGTTAATATGACTCACTGATCTCTAATAAAATTTTCTCTATTGTGGTAAATTGAGGCATGATCAAGAGAATTTTAAATGAAGAACCTGGTTCATCAGTATTGGTTCATCTGAATGCCAAGATATATTTTCTATACTCTGCACAATTAGAAATATAAATATTTAGATCATGAGAAGAGTCCTACTATTGTTCAACACATTAGAAAATCCTATCCATTTGTTTTTGAACCAGTTCCGTCCTCATTAGAATTCTCACCACAAAAAATGCCTAAAATCTAGGGAAGCCTAGCTGTTCATTCAACCTGCAATTTCAGGTTGATTAGGCCTCTAATTGACTGATAAAGCTACCGTTATCCATTAAATGACCCTTTCTCTTTAAATACCCATTATTACCTTCTGCCACCCTTATTATTCTAAACCGTCAAAAATCTTTTTTCACTCCAAATTGTTTTCTTCTCCAAATGCTTAATTCACAAACTCTCTCAAGCCATCAGCTAAAATGTCAAACCCTCAAGATAACCCAGGGAATCCTCCTCCACCATCCCCTTCTGGTTCCTTCACACCTCCTCCACCCAGTACAAACCCCTAGCCTAAGAAAAGATGTGTTAAATGCTAGCAGGAAAAACTGTAGCCTCAGGTGCATTGTCAAAGAAATTAAATGCACAATTGAAGGCTGCCCAAGCCCAAGATTCTGAGAACTCAGACGATTCATTCAAATCTGCGAGTAAGGGGGAAGGACCTGGGTCGTCTGACTCTGAGAAGACTGAAAACCCCCTTTCTAAGGTAAGTTCTGCTTTTGCTGAAAATTCAGAAAATAGGTTTGTTTCGGTTGGACTTGTTAGGTATGTAGAAATGCCTGAATTGGGAAGGAGTGGAGGTAAAAAGAAAATTGAAAAAGAAAAAGAGAGAGAGGGTGTATGTGGTGATGTGAGGGGAAAAGAGAAAGGAGTGGCTGGTCTTCACCCACTTCTGAATTGTTGTTACCAGCTATCTCTGGGGTTATATAGGCAACTGTGGAAGAAAGTGGCAAGAAGTCAGGGGAAGTGGTTTTGGGGAGGCTGCTGAAAGGTTGGTTAATCTAAGTTCACAGGTAGATGAGCCTGATTCATCTATTGAGGAGACCCTAGCAGACCTTATAAAGAAAGTAGGTGCCAGTTATGATCTAAAGAAAAGGAGAACTCCAACACCAAAAGCCTCTAGTGTTGCTAAACCTTCCAAGAAACGAAAGACTTCCTCTCCAACAACTACTAAAACTCCCTTGCCAAAGGAAGAGCCACAAGAAGCAGGGTGAAACAGAGTGAGAGTGACCGATAGAAGGCTTTGGCTGAAAGTAAGAAAAAGAGGATGGATAAAGGAAAGGGTAAGGTTGCAGAGTCCTCTGAAGCTGTTGATGTTGAGGAGGGAACATGTCCATCAGGAGGACCATATAACAATGGAGGTTTAGACCCCCAAGCCCAAAAAGTCCAAGACTTCTTCCAAGAAGTCTCCATCTGTGTCTAAGGTTGCTGAACCTTTATTGACCTAGAGGACAAGGTCTGTAGTGAAAAGCAAACAAGTTGGAATTTCTGAAAATGAGGAATGGAGTGGTGAAGAAGAAAGTGAGTCTGATGGTGAACTAGACAAGTTGGCCAAGTTTGGAAAAAGAAAATTTTTGAAGGGAAGATTGCTGAAAGACTTAGTGGAACCATGAATGGTTCATTTGGTTGATGCCCTAGCTGTTCAGGACTGGAAGGACATGGTCCTTCAGATGGATGGAAGGTTAGCCAGGAATGAGATCATTGAATTCATGGAAAATGCTGAGGTCAAAGAAGGCAGAGTCACCATCTAAGTAAAAGGAGTTCAGGTGACATTTGATGCAGAGAAGTTGAGAGAGATTCTTGATATCCCTGCTGAGGGATATGATGACTACACCAGACAAAGATGTCCAAGTTTGGATTCCCTTCCTCATGCCCTTGAAATCACTAGGAGATTCTGTGATGTTAAAGAAGTAAATGAGGCCAAGTTTGTGCAGAAGAGTGAAATGATGCCACAACACAAAGTCCTTTTTGAGTTTATCAACAAGTGCCTACTGCCCAGGCAGGAAAGAAGGCATATTGCTAACTATATGGACTTAGTTTTGATGGAGTGCCTTGAAAGTGGGAGGCAAATCGACTGGCCTGCATTCATCATCAAGCTACTGGACATGGTTATCATGGTTCTAAGGCCCATGCCACCCCTATGGATTTATTCTGACTACTGTTCTGGATCGATGTAAGGTGCCTCTGAAGAAATGGGAAATGGCAACAAGCAAGGACTACTTTGGAATTAATACTCTGATTGCTTGTGACTATCTAGTCAATGCCACTCCAAATGAACTTGGTTCATCCAAGAAAACACCTATCAACAGTAAAGTCAGGGCTTTAGTTCAGGAAAGTGAGGCCAAGGATGCTGAGATAGCTAGGCTGAAGGCTCGCTTAACAGAGGTTGAATCTGAGAGGGATGCTCTCATAACTGAGCTTACCAAGGAAAAAGAGAAGAATGATTGGATTCTTCACAATATGCTGAATCTTCTCCAAGCCCAAAACCAACCCTCTAGCTCCACCAAGCCTTAGGAATTCTAGCATTTCTCTCTTGAACCTGTCTGGTACCTTCAATGATCCGGATTAGGGACTTTTCTTTCTTTTTGCTCATGTTTTGAATATTTTTGCTTTCTAGTTGTGGATTATGGTAGCAACATATCTTCTATCAATGATATCTACTATTTATGCTCTTGTTGAATGTTAATATTTCCTTGATAGCTTAAATATGTTTGCTTGATTACTGATGATTAATCCATGATTGCACTTGCAGTTGCCTTAGTGGCCATGAGTACTTATTAAAATCTGGGACTCACACTCTGTTTGTGCAACTATTCGATGATGCCAAAAGAGGGAAGAAATATTGTGCTTTACATATTCTAAATAAGTGATATTTATAACCTAATTAACCTGGTCCTCGATGATAAGTGAATTTTTCTAAACTTTGTATTGATGATTAAGCTAAGTTCTTACAGGGTCTAAGTGAGTAAAAAGCATAGAGTTTGTCATCATCAAAAAGGGGAATTTGTTGGCTCAAGTAAATGTGAAGTTTTGAAGACTGACAAAAGAACTCAAACATGGACCAGGTCCATCTTGTGAAGCACAGTCGTGATCAACCCAAACATGTGAGATGCACGTGAAGGAGATAAATTTAACTTATCAGAAGTAATATCTCCTGATCTGATCGAAAAGGTTGTAAATTGGATAAGGAGAGAAAGACTCCTTACATGAAGAGAACACAGTTTAGGAAGAGGATAGAGTTAGAGTATGAGATCAACTAGAACTCTTCTACCATAGAAGAGTAACATCTATATCCCAGTCAATCTCTAATTACTAACCCCTTAAATATCAGTGTTGTTCTCTTTTACGGGTGTTACACAAAAACGCAGAAGTTAAATGTGAATTGAGAGCAAAATAGCAAGGCTTTTTGCAAGCAGTTCGTGTATGATTCAAGTGTGCAAACCTTAAGCTACATGAACCATATTGAAGAACCAGCTCCATAAAGAGTTTTATGTGTCTTTCTTTATTTCTAGTTCAATTGTATTAGGTATTTTCATATTGTACCTTCCAGCTTTATCTAGAGGCAATTGTAATAGGTACTTAGAGTATTCAAGTTAGAGTTAACTTGAAGTTGTCGCAACAGTTAGAGGCTGTGTGCTACAATGGGATTAGAGGAAATTCTTAGGTTTACAAAGAGTTTTGTAAATGCTGTTTTTGCTCAGTAATTTAGTATAGTGTTGGGGAAAATCCTACTAAGTAGTAGGTCGTAGATTTTTCACCTTTTGAGCCGGGTGTTTTCCACGAAAAATTACTTGTGTTCTTTAATTTCTACATTTATTATTTTGCAATAGTAGTAGAAGGAACACATAGAAGAACCAGGTCCTTCCATAATCAGTTTAAGCGAAAAATTGGTCACCACACAAATCACCCCCCTCTTGTGTGGTATTGAAGTATTAAACATTACCTCTTAATTCTGGCAGATTCAGTGGTGCCTCGTCTGGAGGCAAGTATTCTTTTGGTAGAGGCTATCCTCTCAGGCCATTTCAGTCAGCACTTCAGGCTTCTCACAGTTCTCTAAGGCGTCGTGGTTCTCATGTGTAGTATTTTGATCAGTTGCCCTACAATGCACCACCAACTCCTATCAGTGCACCTCCGCTCCAGAGTTTTCAGGGTGGTTATCCAAGTCGTCAAGGTCAGTTTCAGCATCAGCAGTCTCAGCAGCCCAAATCTTGCTATACTTGTGGTGATATGAGGCACATTGCTAGGTTTTGCCCTCGAGCAGTTCTCAGCACCAGGTTTCTCGTGCTATGGTTCCAGCACCAGGTGTTCCACTACCCATTTAGCTAGCTAGAGTTAGGGGTCAAGGCTATTAGAGGTGGAGGTCAGGACGTTAGAGGTGGAGGCCAGGCAACTAGAGGTGGAGGTCAGCTAGCAGAAGGCCGTCCGAGAGATATAGTTTAGAGTGGTGGGGCCCAGCCTCGATATTATGCTATTCCAGCTAGACCTAAGGCCGAGGCCTCCGATGCAGTTATCAAAGGTACAGTTTCAGTTTGTAGTAGAGATGCCTCAGTTCTATTTGATCCAGAATCCACATATTCTTATGTATCATCTTATTTTGCCCCTTATCTGGTTGTGCCTCATGATTCTTTGAGTGCTACTATATATGTGTCTACACCGATGGGTGATTCTATTGTGGTAGATCGTGTTTATCGTGCTTGTGTGGTCATTATTAGGGGTCTTGAGACCTGTATAGATCTTCTTCTTCTCGACATGGTGGATTTCGATGTCATTTTGGGGATGAATTGGTTATCCCCTATCATGCTATATTGGATTGTCATGCCAAGACCGTGACCTTAGCATTACCGGGGTTGCCTCGTTTGGAGTGGAGAAGGACTCCTAGTCATTCTACCAACGGGGTTATCTCATATATGAAGGCTCGGCGTATGGTTGACAAGGGATGTTTGGCCTATTTGGTGTATGTTCGTGATTCCAGTGCTGAGGTTCCTTCTATGGATTCTGTGCCTCTTGTTCGAGAGTTTCCAGAGGCATTTCCTTCAAACTTGTCGGGGATGCGACCAGAAAGGGATATTTACTTTTGCATTAATTTGGCTCCGGACACTCAGCCCATTTCTATTCCGCCATATCGTATGGCCTCGCCAAAGTTGAAAGAATTAAAAGAACAGTTACGGGACTTGCTGGATAAAGGCTTTATTAGACTGAGTGTCTTGCCTTGGGGTGCGCCGGTGTTGTTCGTTAAGAAGAAGGATGGGTCGATGAGGATGTGCATAGATTATCGATAGTTGAACAAAGTTACCATCAAAAACAAGTATCCATTGCCAAAGATTGATGATTTTTTTGATCAGCTTCAGGGTGCCAAGGTATTTTCGAAGATTGATTTAAGATTTGGCTAGCATCAGTTGAGGATTAGGGCATCTGATGTCCCTAAGATAGCTTTTCGCACTTGGTACAGGCATTATGAGTTCTTAGTGATGTCATTCGGGTTAACAAATGCCCCAACAACTTTCATGGATTTGATGAACCGAGTGTTAAAGCCTTATTTGGATTCCTTCGTGATTGTCTTCATTGATGATATTTTAATCTATTCCCGCAACTGGGAGGAGCATGAGCAGCATCTTCGATTCGTCCTCTAAACTCTGAGGGACAGTCAGTTATATGCTAAGTTTTCAAAGTGTGAGTTTTGGTTGAGTTCAGTTGCATTCTTGGGTCATGTTGTATCAGTAGAGGCTATTCAGGTGGATCCTAAGAAGATTGCGGCAGTCAAGTACTGGCCTAGACCCATATCAGCTACAGATATCTAGAGCTTCTTGGGTTTGGCAGGCTATTACTACCGGTTTGTGGAGGGGTTTTCATCTATTGCAGCCTCGATGACCCGGTTGACCCAGAAGGGTGCCCAATTCAGGTGGTCGGACGAGTGTGAGGTGAGCTTTTAGAAGCTCAAGATAGCTTTGATTACAACAGCGGTGTTGGTATTGCCAACAGGTTCAGGGCCAAATACGGTATATTGTGATGCATATCGTATTGGGCTTGGTGCGGAGTTGATGCAGAATGGCAAGGTTATTGCATATGCTTTGCGACAGTTGAAGATTCACGAGAAGCATTATCCAGTTCATGATTTAGAGCTAGCAGCCATTGTTTACGCGCTGAAGATTTGGAGGCATTACTTATATGGCGTTTCATGTAAGGTGTTCACGAATCACAAGAGTTTACAATACTTGTTCAAGCAGAAGGAGCTAAATTTGAGGTAGAGGAGGTGGTTGGAGCTGTTGAGGGACTATGATATCACCATCTTGTATCATCCGGGGAAGACCAATATAGTGGTTGATGCCTTGAGTAGGAAATCAGCCAGTATGGGCAGCCTTGTGTATATTCCGGTCGGTGAGAGGCCGCATGCTTTGGATGTTCAAACTTTAGCCAATCAGTTCGTGAGGTTGGATATTTCTGAGCCCAACCGTGTTCTAGCTTGCACAGTCGCTCGTTCTTCATTATTTGAGCATATCCTAGAGGGGGAATATGATGATCCTCATTTGCTTGTCCTTAGAGACATAGTGCAGAACGGAGGTGCCAAGCAGGTTACAGTTAGAGATGATAGAGTTTTGAGGATGTAGGGTCGTGTTTGTGTGCCTAATGTGGATGGACTTCGTGAGTTGATTCTAGAGGAGGCCCATAGTTCCCCATATTCTATTCATCTGAGCGCCGCTAAGATGTATCAGGACTTGCGGCAGCATTATTGGTGGAGGAGGATGAAGAAGGATATTGTCGCGTATGTAGCTCGATGTTTGAATTGCCAGCAGGTAAAGTACGAGCATCAGAGACCTGGTGGTTTATTTCAGAACATTGAGATTCCTAAGTGGAAGTGGGAGCGTATCGCTATGGATTTCATTGTTGGACTCCCACAGACATAGAGAAAGTTTGATATAGTGTGGGTTATTATGGATAGACTGACCAAGTCGGCACATTTCATTCCTATGGTGGTTTCATATTCTTCTGAGCGGTTGGCAGAGATTTATATCCGGGAGATCGTTCATTTTCATGGTTTGCCCGTGTCTATCATTTTTTATTTGGGGTAAACAGTTTACCTCACATTTTTGGAGGGTAGTGCAGCGTGAGTTGGGTACGCAGGTCGAGTTGAGCACATCATTTCATCCTCAAACGGACGGACAGTCCGAGCATACTATTTAGATATTGGAGGATATGCTCCGAGCATGTGTTATTGACTTTGGAGGTTCTTGGGATCAGTTCTTGCCATTAGCAGAATTTTCCTACAACAACAGTTATCGGTCGAGTATTCAGATGGCTCCCTATAAGGCATTATATGGTAGGCTGTGTCTGTCGCCGGTTGGGTGGTTTGAGCCGGGAGAGGCTCGATTGTTGGGTACAAATTTAGTTCAGGATACCTTGGATAAGGTTAAGATCATTTAGGATAGGCTTCGTACAACTCAATCCAGGTAAAAGAGTTACGTTGACCGCAAGGTTCGTGATGTGGCATTCATGGTCGGGGAGCGAGTGTTGCTTCGGGTATCACCCATGAAGGGCATGATGAGGTTTGGGAAGAAGGGCAAGCTAAGCCCTAGATTCATTGGTCCTTTTAAGATTTTTGATCGAGTGGGAGAGGTGGCTTACAGACTTGCATTGCCGCCGAGTTTATCAGTTGTGCACCCAATGTTTAATGTGTCCATGCTTCAGAAGTATCAAAACGATCCATCCCACGTGTTAGACTTTAGCATTGTCCAGTTGGACAAGGACTTGACCTATGAGGATGAGTCGGTGGCCATTCTAGACCGGCATGTCCGTCAGTTGAGATCGAAGAATTTCCCTTCAGTTCGTGTGCAGTGGAGAGGTCATCCTGTTGAGGCAGTGACCTGGGAGTCCGAGTCCAATATACGGAGCCAATATCCCCATCTTTTTCCCGACTCAGGTACTTCTTTTCTATATCTGTTCGAGGACGAACGATTGTAAGGGCGCAACTGTGAGGACCTAAAAGGTCATCACTTGATTTAAAAGTCAATTCTGTATTTTGAGGCCTTAAAAACTTCCTTTTATCTCACCTCGATTTTGCATGCGCGGTCTGGGCGTATATTCGGAACGCTTTTATGTGAAAAATGTGAGAAAATGCTAAATTTTGCCTTTAAAATTAAATTAAGTTGACTTCGGTCAATATTTTTGGTAAACGGACCCGGACCAGTGATTTGACTATCCCGAAGGTCCGTAGAAAAATATGGGACTTGGGCGTATGCCCGGAATTGAATTCCGAGGTCCCTAACCTGAGAAATAAATTCTTGAAGAAAATTGTTTAACTGAAAAATATAGGAAGTTTGGAAATTGAATAAATGATTGAATGTGATGGTATCGGACCTGTATGTTAGTTCCAGAATCTGGTACAGGTCAAAAATAATGTTTAAGTCTAATTTGTGAAATTTGGTAGAAAACGGACTTGATTTGATATAAATTGGACCCTCGCTTGTGAAAAAAGTAACTTTAGGTGTTCTTGAGAATTTCCTTGATTTTGAGGCTAAATTCATAGCTGTTGATGTTATTTTGGTGACTTGATCGCATGATCAAGTCCGTATGATATTTTTGGACTTGCGTGCATGTTTGATTTGGAGCCCCGAGGGCTCGGGTGAGTTTTGGATAGGCCGCGGAGTGTTTTGAACTTAGGAGCAGCAGCTGATGTGTTGCAGGTCTGCAGGCTTCACATTTGCGAAGCCTGGCTTACAAATGCGAGCTCCATTTGCGATGACTGGGTGTCGCAAAAGCGACTCCAACAGCAATTGCAATTGCGAACGATGGTTCGCATTTGCGAAGTAATCAGGTCAGGTCAATCTTCGCAATTGCGAAGTCTTGGCCGGATTTGTGAACCTAGCATCGCAAATGCGATATCTGCGCCGGGGTAAATTGGAACTTATACGAGATTTTCTTTATTTTTCCAACTCTTTCAAACCCTAAACTCTCTTGGGCGATTTTTCAAAGAAAGGTTCTTCCCCAAATCGTAGGTAAACAACTTTTAACTCATTTCTTTCAATCTACTTCATCTTTTTACAAGATTTCATCATAAAATCTAGGGATTTTCATGGAAATTTGGGTGTTTTTGGGTGAAAATTGGAAATTTTGAAATTTGGGGATCTAGACCTCAATTGAGGTCAGATTCCAAAACCAATTGCATATCTGGGCTCGAGGGTGAATGGGTAATCGGGTTTGGTCCGAACTTCGGGTTTTGACCAAGCGGGCCTGGTGTCGATTTTTGTGTTTTTGGAAAAAATGTTGGAAAAACTATAATTAAGCATTGGGTGTGAGTTATTTAGCATTTATTGATGTTATTAAACTAATTATGACTAGATACAAGTGAAATGGAGGTGCATTTTAGAGGGTAAGCGCTAGTTGAGGCTTAATTTGTGGCTATTGAATCGAGGTAAGTGTTTGGTCTAACCTTAGCTTGAGGGGATAGGTTTTGTGCCTTATTTGCTATGTGCTAGTGTAGTGTACGACGTATAGGTGTGGTAACGAGTATCTATACGTTGGTGTCAAGCATGCCCGTGAGTCTTAAATTATGATCATTGTGATTCTTGATAAGTACTATAAATGCCTAAATTGTTGATTACATATGTTGAGTAAGACTTATGATCATTTTTCGTAGTATTTGTATATTATTGAGCGTTGGTTCTAGTTGAGGTTCATTTGTGAAGTAAATCGTTGGAATAAGATTGGTTATAGATGATTCCCTTACCGGACGTATTTAATTCTTATTGTTGGTTCCCTTGCCGGTATGTATTTATTCTTAAATGTTGATTCTCTGGCCGGGATGTTGATTGTTACTATTGTTTGGGTGAGGGAAAAGTGATAAAGCACGAAGGGTGATGCCGTGAACATTCATACGTATGCATATGGTGAGGAAAGAGTGATAAAGCACGAAGGGTGATGCCGTGCACATTTACATTGATATTGATGCATATGGTAAGGAACAAAGGTAAAGCATGAAGGGTGATGCCGTGCACATTTCTAATATTCATTTGGTGAGGAAGAGCGATAAAGCACGAAGGGTGATGCCGTGAATATTTTCTTTATTGATTGCATAGTGAGGATTGAGAGTAAAAGTACGAAGGGTGATGCCGTGCATTCTTTGCCTACTTGTTGTGATTTCTTGTTGCTATTGATTCAAACGTCTTAATTGTTTCATTCAGTCATTTCCGTGTTCCCTTATGTTGTTATCCCCTAAAGCATGTTTGTGATGACCCAAAAGGTCATCACTCGATTTACGAGTAAATTCTGTGTTCCAAGGCATTAGAAGCCTCCTTTTTACTTACCTCGATTTGCGTGTGTGGTCCAGGCATATATCCGGACTGCTTTTATGTGGAAATGTGATGAAAATGTTAATTTAGCCTTTAAAAATTTAATTTAAGTTGACTTCGGTCAATATTTTGGGTAAACGGACCCGAACCGTCAAAACTTATGATTTGACGGTCCCGGAGGGTCCGTAGGAAAATATGGGACTTGGGCACATGCACGGAATCAAATTCTGAAGTCCCGAGCCCGAGAAATGAATTTTTGAAAGAAATTATTTTGCTGAATTATTTATGAAATAAAGAAAAGAGTTTATGTTTGAAACTATAGATATCGGTTCGTATTATGGTTTCGGAGCCCGGTACAGGTCTTATGTATGATTTAAGTTGAGCCTGTAAAATTTGGTAAGAAACGGACTTGAAATTACATGATTTGGAACTTTAGTTGGAAAATTTAGAACTTTGAAAGTTCATGAGATTTCCTTTGATTTTGGTGGTAAATTCATGGTTATTGATGTTATTTTGAGGTTTTGATTGCACGAGCAAGTCCGTATGATGTTTTAGGTTGGTGTGCATGTTTGGTTTGGAGCCCCGAGGGCTCGGGTGAGTTTTGGATAGGCCACAGAGTGAAATTTGGACTTAGGAAGTTGTAGGTTTTTAACTGGTATATTGCAGGCATGCAGGCTTCGCAAGCTTGCAAATGCGAGAGTTATGTTGCAAATGCGAAAAACCCAGGGCCAGCATTACCTCGCAAATACGAGGTACACATCGCAAATGTGATGCCTTCAGTAGAAGCCAGTGGTCGCAAATGCGGCACCACCTTCGCAAATGCGAGTTCGCAATTGCGAACATATGATCGCAAATGCGAAGGTAGCTGGTTCCTTAAGGGTTCGCAATTGCAAACCCTGGTCGCAATTGCGACATTTGCGACCTGTAAATTTATAACTTAGTCGAAAATCTTCCATTTTCAAACCTTTTCAAAACCAAAACACTCTTGGGCGATTTTTCAAAGACAACTTCTCTTCCAAATCGATTGTAAGTCATTTCTAACTTGTTTTCTTTAATCTTTAACATCTTTTCATATGATTTCAACTCAAAATCAATGATTTTCATGGGGGAAATTGAGTGTTTTAGGTAAAACCTAGGTTTTTCAAATTTTGGGGATTTGGACCTCGATTTGGGGTCCGATTTCAAAACAAATTATATATTTGGGTTCGCGGGGGAATATGTAATCGGGTTTTGACCACGTTGGTCCGGGGGCGATTTTTGACCTTTTGGGAAAAACTTTATAAAACCTATTTTCATGCATTGGAATTGATTCATTTAGCATTTATTGATATAGTTAAGTAACTTTTGGCTAGATACGAGCAAATTAGTGGTGGAATCAAGAGGTAAAGCGATAGTTGAGACTTGAATTGTGTTCGTGGCATTGAGGTAAGTGTTTGGTCTAACCTTAGCTTGAGGGATTAGGAGTTGTGTCCTATTTGCTATGTGTTATTTGTTGAGTACGACGTATAGGCATGGTGACGAGTATCTATGCGTTGGTGTCAAGCATGTCCGTGAGTCTTATATTATGATTATTTTGACTCCGTTTGTATTGTTCATGCCTTTTTGTGATGATTTCTATTGCTGAGTAAAGTTTGTTGAAATAATAGTGGTATTTGAGTATTGAAGAGCGTTGACTCATGTTGTATAAGGAGTTGTGGAAGTATAATTGGCAATTGAACCTTATAGAGCATTGGCTCAAGTTGTGAAGTGAGTTGTGAAGTAAAAGTGAAAAAGAGAAGAGAATTATCATATTGTCTCCCTTGCCGGGATGTTGATGCTTTTGACATTGTTCCCTTGCCGGGATTTGATTGTTGAACTATTGTTCCCTTGCTGGGATTTTATTGTGAATTTATTTATTTCCTTGCCTTATTGCTTGTAATTGTTGTTTGGGTGAGGAAGAGTGTTAAAGCACGAAGGGTGATGCCGTGTATTATTTTGGTGAGCGAGTGTTAAAGCACGAAGGGTGATGCCGTGTATATTTTTATGAGGAAGAGTGTAAACCACGAAGGGTGATGTCGTGCCGCACGATGTACAATTCCATGCCGATTATATCTATTTTATGGTGAGGATGAGAGTAAAAGCACGAAGGGTGATGACGTGCAGTTTATATTGATTCTTATGGTGAGGACAAGAGTAAAAGCACGAAGGGTGATGCCGTGCACTTGTTTGATTTCTGGTTCTTGTTAATAGTCAAGATATGGTGTTCCTCGTAATTACTTGTTGTCTTTCTATTCTGAATTGATGCTTCCCCTGCAATATGTTTCCCCCTCCCATCGTTAACTATATATTCCTACTTCTACTTTCCGCTGTATATGATTTAACTGCACAGGTTTGTTTGATAGTCTGGTTCTCGCCTCGTCACTACTTCGCCGTGGTTTTGCTGGGCACTTACCAACACATGGGGTCGGTTGTGCTAATACTACACTTTGCAGTGTGTGCAGATCCCGGTGCAATAGCTTTTGGACCTTAGCTTGGGTGGCTGCCTTCAGTCCATATGGAGATCCAAGGTAGTCCTGCAGGCGTCCGTAGGCCCTGGCATCTCTCTCTATATTTTCTTCCTGTTTCACTTAAGTAATTCAGAAACAGTGTTGCACTAA
This sequence comes from Nicotiana tabacum, assembly GCF_000715075.1. Taxonomy (NCBI): domain Eukaryota; kingdom Viridiplantae; phylum Streptophyta; class Magnoliopsida; order Solanales; family Solanaceae; genus Nicotiana; species Nicotiana tabacum. The sequence continues at coordinate 44,743,122 of NC_134087.1, forward strand.
TTTTTTAGACCTCGTTTGTAGAATTCTTAGACCGTCTGTGGAGTTGTGACACCGGTTCTGGGTAGTTTTTGTTTAAGAAATCATGTTGGAATAATTTAAATAGTTTAATTGTTTTTTTCGCTTGTTTTTATTTTCGTTGTTTATAAATTGTTGATTAATATTGGTTAAAGAATAAAAAAGGGAAAAAGGTAATTTGTTCAAACGGTTGGCTTGCCTAGCTTCACTAGTAGGCACCATCACGACTCCCGAGGACAGAAAATCTGGGTTGTGACAAGTTGGTATCAGAGCTATAAGTTACATAGGTCTCACAATTCATAGACAACCTTAGTAGAGTCTGAGGGATCGGTACGAAGACGTTTGTATTTATCCCCAGAGGCTACAGAGTAAGAAAAAACTTCACATCTATTCTTTCATGTCGTGTGGTTTGGTTTCTCAATGCTAACTGAATTTCTACTCTGTTCTTTCGCAGATGGGGAGAACACGCGCTTCCTCATCCACTGATCTGCGGCTCGATCCCCCAGCAGCAGCTCCCACGAGGCGCAGAGGGCGAGGTCGAGGTCGTGCTAGAGGTCGAGATAGGGCCAGAGCTCAGCCTAGAGTAGCAACACCAGTGGCGAAGCCTCAGGTTGTGTTTGATGATGAGGTTTCGGACCAGGCAATTCCGGTAGGCCTAGCTCAGGTCCCAGAGGGGTTCATTGCTACCCTAGTACTCCAAGATGCTCTGGTCCGTCTAGTGGGCCTTATAGAGAGTGTCACCCAAGCAGGTTTGCTTCCTGTAGCACCAGCCGTCTCTCAGGCTGGAGGAGGAGCTCAGACTCCTACTACTCGCACTCTGGAGCAGGTAGCTCCCCAATTCCAAACTCCAGCAGTTCAGCCAGTTGGAGCAGTTCAGCCGGGTGTGGTAGCTCAGACCGGTGATGGAGCAGCTATGTCTGTCGATGCTTTTTGGAGGTTGGACATGTTCACCAAGCTCTTCACTACTACTTTCAGCAGTGCATCTTTTGAGGATCCCCGAGATTATTTAGACAGTTGCCATGAGGTTTTCAGGAACATGGGGATAGTGGAGACCAATGGAGTCGACTTTGCTACTTTCTGCTTGCCTGGATCCACCAAGACTTGGTGGAGAGATTATTGTTTGGCTAGACCAGCGGGATCACTAGCTTTGAACTGGTAGCAGTTTACTCAGCTATTCTAGAGAAGTGTCTCCCTATCACTCAGAGAGAGATCTATCGGAGGCAGTTTGAGCGTCTCTAGTAGGGTTCTATGACTGCTACTTAGTACGAGACCAGATTCATTGACTTGGCCCATCATGCTCTTATCATACTTCCCACCGAGAGAGAGAGAGAGAGAGAGAGAGAGAGAGAGAGAGAGAGAGAGAGAGAGAGAGAGAGAGAGAGAGTGATGAGGTTCATTGATGGACTCATTCAGCCTATTCGACTTCAGATGGCTAAGGAGACTGGGAGTGAGATTTCTTTTTAGGAGGCGGCCAATGTGGCTAGGAGAGTTGAGATGGTTCTATCGTAGGGAGGTAGTCAGGGGTCTGACAAGAGACTCGTCATTCAGGAAGATTCAGTGGTGCCTCGTTTGGAGGTGGGGATTCGTATGGTAGAGGTCATCCTCCTAGGCCTTTTCAGTCAGCACTTTAGGTTTCTCACGGTGCTTCAGGTGGTTCGTGGTTCTCATATGCAGTATTCTGATCAGCAGTCCTACAGTGCACCACCATCTCCTATCAGTGCACCGCCACTCCAGAGTTTTTGTGGTGGACATTCAGGTCGTCAGGGTCAGCAATCTCAGCAGCCGAGGTCTTGTTATACTTGTGGTGATATGGGTCACATTGCTAGGTTTTGCCCTCGAGCATCGAGCAGATCTTAGCATCAGGGTTCCCGTGCCATGGTTCAGGCACCGAGTGTTCCACAGTCAGCTCAGCCAGCTAGAGGTGGAGGTAGAAGTTCTAGAGGTGGAGGTATAAGTATTAAAGGTGGAGGTCAGGCCACTAGAGGTGGATGCCAGCCAGCAGCAGGCCGTCCCAAAGATGTAGTTTAGGGTGGTAGGGCCCAACCCCGATGTTATGCTCTTCCAGCCAGGTCCGAGGCTGAGGCTTCCAATGCAGTTATCACAGGTACGGTTCTGGTTTATGATAGAGATACTTCAGTGTTATTTGATCCAGGGTCTACATACTTGTATGTGTCATCATATTTTGCACCGTATCTAGTCATGCCTAGTGATTCTTTGAGTGCTCCTGTTTATGTGTCTACACCGGTGGGTGATTCTATTATGGTAGATCATGTCCATCATTTATGTATAGTTGTGATTAGGAGTCTTAAGACTCGTGTAGATTTGCTTCTTTTGGACATGGTTGATTTCGATGTCATATTGGGGATGGACTGGTTATCACCTTACCACACTATCTTGGACTGTCATGCCAAGACTGTGACCCTAGCCTTGTCGGGTGTACCTCGTTTAGAGTGGAGAGGGACTCCTGGTTATTCCACCCGTTGTGTTATCTCATATATGAAGGCTCTGCAAATGGCAGAGAAGGGGTGTTTGGCCTATTTGGCCTATGTTTGTGATTCTAGTGTTAAGGTTCCTTATATTGATTCTGTGCTTGTTGTTCGTGAGTTTCCTGAGGTATTTCCTTCAGACCTGCCGGGTATGCCACCCGACATGGATATTGACTTCTGCATTGATTTGGCTCCGGGCATTCAGCCCATTTCTATTTCGCCGTATCGTATGGACCCGCTTGAGTTGAAAGAGTTGAAGGAGCAGTTGCAATACTTGCTTAAAAATGCTTCATTAGACCTAATGTCTCGCCTTGGGGTGTGCCAACGTTGTTTGTTAAGAAGAAGGACGGATCAATGAGAATGTGTATAGATTACCGGCAATTGAACAAGGTTACAATCAAGAATAAGTATCTATTGTTGAGGATTGATAATTTGTTTGATCAGCTTCAGGGTGCCAAGGTATTTTCGAAGATTGACTTGAGATATGGCTACCATCAGTTGAGGATTAGGGCATCTGATGTCTCTAAAATAGTTTTCCGCACTCGGTACGGGCATTATGAGTTCTTGGTGATGTCATTCGGATTGACAAGTGTCCCAGCAGCTTTTATGGATTTGATAAACCGAGTGTTCAAGCCTTGCTTGGATTCGTTCGTGATAGTATTCACTGATGATATTTTGATCTATTCCCGCAGCCGGAAGGAGCATGAGCAGCATCTGAGAGTGGTTCTTCAGACTTTGAGAGATAGTCAGTTGTATGCAATGTTTTCAAAGTGTGAGATCTGGTTGATTCAGTTGCATTCTTGGGTCATGTTGTGTCAACAGAGGGTATTCAGGCAGATCCGAAGAAGATTGAGGCAGTCAAGGACTGGCCTAGACCAACATCAGCTACGGAGATTCGGAGTTTTCTTGGGATTGGCAGGCTACTATCGTCGGTTTGTGGAAGGGTTTTCATCTATTGCAGCCCCGATGACTAGGTTGACCCAGAAGGGTGCCCAGTTTAGGTGGTCGGACGAGTGTGAGGCGAGCTTTCAGAAGCTCAAGACAGCTTTAACTATGGCTCCAGTGTTGGTTTTGCCCACAGATTCAGGGCCTTATACGGTTTATTATGATGTATCTTGTATTGGACTAGGTGCGGTGTTGATGCAGGATAGCAAGGTCATTGCCTATGCTTCGCGGCAGTTGAAGATTCATGAGAAGAACTATCTGATTCATGATTTGGAGTTAGCAGCCATTGCCCATGCATTGAAAATTTGGAGGCATTATCTATATGGCGTGGTATGTGAGGTGTTCACGGATCACAAGAGTCTGCAGTATTTGTTCAAGCAGAAGGAGCTAAATTTGAGGCAAAGAAGGTGGTTGGAGCTATTAAAGGACTATGATATCACCATCTTATATCATCCAGGAAAGGCCAATGTGGTGACCAATGCTTTGAGTAGGAAGTCAGCCAGTATGGGCAGTCTTGCTTATATTCCGGTCAGTGAGAGACCACTTGCTTTGGATGTTCAAGCTTTGGCCAATCAGTGAGAGACCACTTGCTTTGGATGTTCAAGCTTTGGCCAATCAGTTCGTGAGGTTGAATGTTTCTGAGCCTAACCGTATGCTAGCTTGCACAGTCGCTCGTTCTTCATTATTGGAGTGTATCCGAGATCGGCAGTATGATGATCCTCATTTGTGTGTCCTTAGGGACACGGTGCAGCACGGAGGTGCTAAGCAGGTTACCTTAGGAGATAATGGAGTTTTGAGGCTGCAGGGTCGAGTTTGTGTGCCTAATGTGGATGGGCTTGGGGAGTTGATTTTAGAGGAGGCCCATAGTTCCCGATGCTCTATTCATCCGGGCATCGCGAAGATGTATCAAAATTTGCGGCAACATTATTGGTGGAGGAGAATGATGAAGGACATTATTACATATGTGGCTCGGTGTTTAAATTGTCAGCAAGTTAAGTACGAGCATCAAAGGCCTGGTGGTTTGTTCCAAAAGATTGATATTCCTGAGTGGAAGTGGGAGCGTATCACTATGGACTTCGTTGTTGGACTCCCATAGACTCAGAGGAAGTTCGATGCAGTGTGGATTATTGTTGTTAGGATGACCAAGTCAGCACATTTCATTCATGTGGCAGTCTCCTATTCTTCCGAGAGGTTAGCTGAGATTTATATCTGGGAGATTGTTCGTATTCATGGTATGCCTGTGTCTATCATCTCGGATCGAGGTACGTAGTTTACCTTACATTTCTGGAGAGCAGTTCAGTGAGAGTTGGGCACACGGGTTGAGTTGAACATAGCGTTTCATCCTCAAACGGACGGGTAGTCCAAGCGGACCATTCAAATTTTGGAGGATATGCTCCGAGCTTGTGTCATTGACTTTGGAGGCTCGTGGGATTAGTTTTTGCCTTTAGTAGAGTTTTCCTACAACAACAGCTACCAGTCGAGTATCCAGATGGATCCTTATGAGGCTTTGTATGGTAGGCGGTGTCGGTCGCCGGTTGGATGGTTTGAGCCGGGAGAGGCTCAGTTATTGGGTACGGATCTAGTGCAAGATGCCTTATACAAGGTCAGTATCATTCAGGATAGCTTCGTACAGCTTAGTCCAGGCAAAAGTTATGCCGACCGTAAGGTTCGAGATTTGGCATTCATGGTCAGTGAGCGGGTATTGCTTTGGGTGTCGCTTATGAAAGGCGTGATGAGATTTGGAAAGAAGGTCAAGCTTAGTCCTAGGTTCATTGGCCCGTTTGAGATTCTTAATCGAGTAGGAGAGGTAGCTTACAGACTTGTGTTGCCACCGAGCTTATCAACCGTGCATCCAGTGTTTCATGTGTCCATGCTTCGGAAGTATCACGACGATCCATCCCACGTGTTAGATTTCAGCATTGTCCAGTTGGACAAGGACTTGTCCTATGAGGAGGAGCCGGTAGCTATTCTAGACCGGCAGGTTCGTCAGTTGAGATCGAAGAGTTTCCCTTCTGTTCGCGTTTAGTGCAGAGGTCAGCCTGCTGAGGCATCAAACTAGGAGTCCGAGTCCGATATGCGGAGCCGTTATCCCCATCTTTTTCCCGACTCAGGTACTTCCTTCTTATGTCTGTTCGAGGACAAATGGTTATTTTAGAAGTGGAGGATGTGATGACTTGATTTACGAGTAAATTCTGCATTTTGGGGCCTTAGAAGCCTCATTTTTTCTCACCTCGATTGGCGTGCGCGGTCCGAGCATATATCCAAAGCGCTTTTATGTAGAAATGTGATGAAAATGTTAATTTTGCCTTTAAAAGTTTAATTTAAGTTGACGTCGCTCAATATTTGGATAAACAGACCTGGACCTGTGATTTGAAGGTCCCGGAGGGTCTGTAGGAAAATATGGGACTTGGGCATATGCCCAGAATCGAATTCCGAGGTCCCAAGCCCGAGAAATAAATTTTTGAAAGAAATTGTTTTGCTGAATTATTTATGAAATAAAGAAAAGAGTTTATGTTTGAAAGTATTGATATCGGGCCGTATTTTGGTTCCGGAGCCCGGTACAGGTCTTACGTATGATTTAAGTTGAGCCTGTAAAATTTGGTAAGAAACGGACTTGAAATGACGTGATTCGGAACTTTAGTTGGAAAATTTGGAACTTTGAAAGTTCATGAAATTTCCTTTGATTTTGGTGGTAAATTCATGGTTATTGATGTTATTTTGAGGATTTGATTGCACGAGAAAGTACGTATGATGTTTTAGGTTGGTGTGCATGTTTGGTTTGGAGCCCCGAGGGCTCGGGGTGAGTTTTGGATAGGCCACAGAGTGAAATTTGGACTTAGGAAGTTGCAGGTTTTTAACAGGTATATTGCAGGCCTGCAGGCTTCGCCCTGGCTCGCAAATACGAGCTCGCAAATGCAAGAGTTATGTCGCAAATGCGAAAAACTCCGGGCCAGCATTACCTCGCAAATGCGAGGTACACATCGCAAATGTGATGCCTTCAGTAGAAGCCAGTGGTCGCAAATGCGACACCACCTTCGCAAATGTGAGTTCACAATTGCGAACATATGATCGCAAATGCGAAGGTACCAGGCTCCTTAAGGGTTCACAATTGCAAACCCTGGCCGCAATTGCGACATCTGCGACCCACAAATTTATAACTTAGCCAAAAATCTTCCATTTTTCAAACCCTTTCAAAACCAAAATACTTTTAGGCGATTTTTCAAAGACAACTTCTCTTCCAAATCGATTGTAAGTCATTTGTAACTTGTTTTCTTTAATCTTTAACATCTTTTCACATGATTTCATCTCAAAATCAATGATTTTCATGGGGGAAATTGAGTGTTTTAGGTAGAACCTAGGTTTTTCAAATTTTGGGGATTTGGACCTCGATTTGGGGTCCGATTTCAAAATAAATTATATATTTGGGTTCGTGGGAGAATGGGTAATCAGGTTTTGGTTCGAACCTCGGGTTTTGTCCATGTGGGCCCGGGACGATTTTTGACTTTTTGGGGAAAGCTTTATAAAACCTATTTTCATGCATTGGAATTGATTCATTTAGCATTTATTGACATAGTTAAGTAACTTGTGGCTAGATACGAGCGAATCGGTGGTGGAATCAAGAGGTAAAGCGATAGTTGATACTTGAATTGTGTTCGTGGCATCGAGATAAGTGTTTGGTCTAACCTTAGCTTGAGGGATTAGGAGTTGTGTCCTATTTTCTATGTATTATTTGTTGAGTACGACGTATAGGCATGGTAACGAGTATCTATACGTTGGTGTCAAGCATGCCCGTGAGTCTTATATTATGATTATTTTGACTCCGTTTTTATTGTTCATGCCTTTTTGTGATGATTTCTATTGTTAAGTAAAGTTTGTTGAAGTAATAGTGGTATTTGAGTATTGAAGAGCATTGGCTCAAGTTGTATAAGGAATTATGGAAGTATAATTGGCAATTGAACCTTATAGAGCATTGGCTCAAGTTGTGAAGTGAGTTCTGAAGTAAAAATGAAAAAAGAGAAGAGAATTATCATAGTGTCTCCCTTGCCGGGATGTTGTTGCTTTTAATTATATCTCCCTTATCGGGATGTTGATGCTTTTGACATTGTTCCCTTGCCAGGATTTGATTGTTGAACTATTGTTCCCTTACCGGGATTTTATTGTAATTTTATTTATTTCCTTGCCTTATTGCTTGTGATTGTTGTTTGGGTGAGGAAGAGTGTTAAAGCACGAAGGATGATGCCGTGTATTGTTTTGGTGAGCGAGTGTTAAAGCACGAAGGGTGATGCTGTGTATGATTTTTGTGAGGAAGAGTATAAAGCATGAAGGTGTCACAACCCGGATTTCCTACCCTCGGGAGCCGTGATGGCACCTACTCGTAGAAACTAGGCAAGCCATGGACTTAGAAATCATTAACTCCTATATTTTAAAACTTCTTACCAATTATATTAACAAGGAAATAAACATTTAAATAATAACTGAATATGAGATTAAGCAAAAGTCATAAATAACCTGGTGTCACAATATCCACGGACTACTAAGAGTGATAAATACAACCGTTTGAAAGAAATATAACAATGTTTGTCTCGAATACTTGAGATAACAGAATATATAATAAGATAGAGGAGACGCCAGGCCTGCGGACGCCTGCAAGGCTACCTCGGTGTCTCGGTGGACTGAAGGCTAGCTCCCGAGCTACTACTACTGATCAAGTGCTGCTCTGGTATCTGCATAGAGTGCAGAGTGTAGTATCAGCACAACCGACCCCATGTGCTGGTAAGTGTCTAGCCTAACCCCGGCGAGGTAGTGATGAGGTTAGGACCAGACTACCAAATAAACCTGTATAGTTCAATTATATACAGCGGGAAAGAAATACAGAAATAAACAAGTAAAGTTGGGAGGGGGAAACATGCTTCAGGGAATAGCAGGTAAAACAGAATATCAAGAGAATTATTAAGGAATCAAAACCACCCACTAACACGAAAAAGGGAACAAAGGCAGATTTCACTTTCTTTTCATATCTCGTGGCAGGCGTGCCACTCGCTCCCATTTCACTTGTCTTGTGGTAGGCGTACCACCCGCTCCCATTTCATTATATTTTGTTGCAGTGTGCAACCCGATCCACATATAATATTGTTGCGGCGTGCAACCCGATCCAGATATAATATTGTTGCGGCGTGCAACCCGATCCCATATAATATTATTGTGGCGTGCAACCCGATCCACGTATAATATTGTTGCGGCGTGCAACCCAATCCACATATAATATTGTTGCGGCGTGAAACCCGGTCCACATATATTATTTACAATTATAACGAGAGTCCCAACAAGATATCAATAAAGTCTACACAGTCCCGGCAAGGGATTCGATAGCATAAGCAAGCACGTCCCGGCAAGGGAGAAACAACTATAACCAAACTTGATACCACACCTAACCAGCTATAACTAAACTCGTTACAACATCTAACCACCTCAGCTATAACCAAACTCGTCACCACACCTAACTACCTCAGCTATAACAACCTCATTCCGACACCTAACTACCTCAGCTATACCCATAATCCCTACCCAACACAAAGAATCCTCAACCTAAGCATCTATAATATCAATTAAGAACACAATGCAAGGGAACCACAATTCAACAATAGCCCGGCAAGGGGGCAACATAATGGTCTCTTCTTTTCCTCACTCTTACTTCACAATTCACTTCACAACTCGAGCCAATGCTCTAGAGTTTCAATTTTCACTTATACTTTCACAACTCATTTCACTATACAACTTGAGCCAACGCTCCTCAATGTTCATAGGTCACAATTCTTTCCACAAATTTTATACAACAATTAGAAATCTTCACCAAGGCATGAACAATACAACAAAATCATGAGAATCACAATATAAGACTCACGGTCATGCTTGACACCAACGTATAGATACTCGTCACCATGCCTATACGTCATACTCAACAAGAAGCAAATAGCAAATAGGACACAACTCCTAATCCCCCAAGCTAAAGTTAGACCAAACACTTACCTCGATGCCTCGAACACAACTCAAGCTTCAATTATAGCTTTACCCCTTGATTCTACCACCAATTCGCTCGTATCTAGTCACAAATTACTTAATTACATCAATAAACGCTAAATGAATCAACCCCAATGCATGAAAATGAGTTTTCCAAAGTTTTACCCAAAAAGTCAAAAATCGCCCCCGGGCCCACATGGTCAAAACTCGAGGTTCGAACCAAAACCCGATTACCCATTCCCACACGAACCCAAATATATGATTTGTTTTGAATCGGACCTCAAATCGAGGTCCAAATCCCCAATTTTGAAAAACCTAGGTTCTACCCAAAACACCCAATTTCTCCCATGAAAATCATTGATTTGAAGTTGAAATCATGTTAGTGATTGAAGAAACTAGTTATAAATGACTTACAATTGATTTGGAGAAAAAAGGTTGTTTGAAAATCGCCTCTTATGTTTTTGAGATTTTGAAAAATGAAAACTGAAAATCCCGTCTATTTATACCCCTCTCAGACCCCCTGTGCGGACCGCACAAAATGGACCGCGGCCGCACAGGCCTTCCTGAAGTGTTGCGGTCCAGTACCCTATGCGGACCGCACGAAATGGACTGCGGCCGCACAGGTCTCCACCGCGCTCCGCACGCAACCGACCGTGAACCGCACTGTAGCGCCCTGTGCGGACCGCACAAATCCAACCGCGGACACACAACCTTCACCGCGCACCGAACAAGGTCGACTGCGGACCGCACTGATGGGGTTCAGAGACCTGCAATTTTTTTCTGGTTTTAAGCCTAAAACATCCCGAAGCCTACTCGAAACTCACCCGAGCCCTCGGAACCCCAAACCAAGCACACGTACTAACTCAACAACATCATACGAACTTATCCGTGCGATCAAATCACCGAAATAACCTCAATAACAATGGATCAAACCTCAAAATCAAGAACTTTTTCTCAAACTTCATTAAGTATCAAATTTAGCAATTGAGGTCCGAATCACGCCAAACGACATCCGTTTTCAACCAAACTTTATATAAATGACTTAAACCATGTATAAGACCTGTACCGGGTGCTGAAACCAAAATACGGGCCCGATACTATCGTGTTCTAATCAAATTTCATTTCAAATTTCTTTAAACAATTTCAGAAAATAATTTTCTTTGAAAATTCATTTCTTGGGCTCGGGACCTCGGAATTCGATTTCGGACATACGCCCAAGTCCCATATTTTACTACGGACCCTCCGGGACCGTCAAATTACGGGTCCGGGTCTGTTTACCCAAAATGTTGACCGAAGTCAAATTAGCTCATTTTATAATCAAAACTTATCATTTTTCACAAATTATCATATTTAAACTTTTCGGCTACGCGCCCGGACTACACACACAAATCAAGGTGACTCTAAATGAGGTTTTCAAGGCCTTAGAACATGGAGTTTTATTTTAAAACAAGTGATGACCTTTTAGGTCATCATAGAAGGGTGATGTCGTGCCGCACGATGTACAATTCTGTGCCGATTATATCTATTTTATGGTGAGGATGAGAGTAAAATCACGAAGGGTGATACTGTACAGTTTATATTGATTCTTATGGTGAGGACGAGAGTAAAGGCACGAAGGGTAATGTCGTGCACTTGTTTGATTTCTGGTTCTTGTTAATAGTCGAGATATGGTGTTCCTCGTAATTACTTGCTGTCTTTCTATTCTGAATTGATGATTCCCCCGCAACATGTTTCCCCCTCCCATCCTTAACTGTATATTCCTGCTTCTACTTTCCGTTGTATATGATTTAACTATATATGTTTGTTTGGTAGTCTGGTCCTAGCCTCGTCATTACTTCGCCGAGGTTAGGCTAGGCATTTACCAACACATGGGGTCAGTTGTACTGATACTACACTCTGCACTGTGTGCAGACGTCGGTGCAACAGCTTTTGGACCTTAGCTTGGGTGGCTGCCTTCAGTCCATACGGAGATCCAATGTAGTCTTGCAGGCGTCCGTAGGCCCTGGCGTCTCCCTCTATCTTTTCTTACTGTTTCACTTATGTAATTCAGAAACAGTGTTGCATTTATTTTTCGGACCTCGTTTGTAGAATTCTTAGACCGTCTGTGGAGTTGTGACACCAGTTCTGGGTAGTTTTTGTTTAAGAAATCATGTTGGAATTATTTAAATGGTTTAATTGTTTCTTCCGCTTGTTTTAATTTCCGTTGTTTATAAACTGCTAATTCACATTGGTTAAAGAATTAAAAAGGCAAAAAGGTAATTTGTTCAAACGGTTGGCTTGCCTAGCTTTCACTAGTAGGCGTCATCACGACTCCCAAGGGCGGAAAATCCGGGTCGTGACAATGTTGCCCTTCCCGTTACTTTTGATTCGCTTTTATTACTGTTATTCTGTTAGATATTGTCTAATTGCAGGTTATGTTATTTGTTGTGTCCTAGCCTCGTCACTACTTCGCCGAGGTTAGGCTCGACACTTACTCGGTATATGGGGTCGGTTGTACTGATACTACACTCTGCACTCTTTTGTGCAGATCCCGATACTGGAGCATACAGACCTTAGCTAGAGGTTGCTGCCTTCAGTCCATCGGAGACCCGAGGTAGTCCTGCAAGCGTCCGCGGGCCTTAGCGTCCCCTTCCTATCTTGTTTCTCTCTATTCTTTTCTATTTTTGAGACAGACATGTATTTTCTTTGTTCAGACCCTATTTGTAGTTTTCATAGATGGTCCGTGAGATTGTGACACCAGTTCTGTTGTGATTATGAGTTTTGTATTGGTATTAGTTAAACTGTTAAAATTCTATTCTTCCGCATTTCTATTTCCGCTGTTTACTTGAATAACTTGGTAAATTGATAAAGATAAAGTCAAAAAGGTAGAATAATCAATAACATTGGCTTGCCTAGCGGGTTCAATGTTAGGCATCATCGCGATCCCGTCGGTGGGTAAATCGGGTCGTGACAAAAAAGGGACCCACGAACCTCTTATGGTCCTTTGGCCCACTACCAATAATGAATCAAAAGAATTGGCGCATTGCTCCATTTACATACTGGAATACCCACGTCACTTTTAAAAGAGTGGTTGGAACCTTTTGAAAGATATAACAATTATAGAATTTTATAGTTGTCCACTCTATGATCCATATATACTTAGTTCCTCCAAAATAAAAACTTTGTTGGTCCCGTTATATTTTTATATCATTATTGTCGTATTATAAAGTTTATGGAACAACTTAAAGCTGCGTTCTCGCTCAAGCACTATAATTAAAAATTTCCTAAGTCCACAAATGTGTAAGCCAACATATTTTAACAGTCGTTTTTCATTATATACGCGTCCTTGTCTAGATTCACTATAAAAACAACAAACTCTAGGAACAGCTACAACGATGCCATTCACATTTCTCATAAATGAATTCAACCCTTGGTTTCTTCATTGTGTATGGTTATTTGCATTAGTAATTTAATAAAAATAATGAATAGAAAAGATTATATGTTTGAATCAATTGTTTCCATCCAATCTATAGTAAAGAGATAGTTTCATCAGATAAATCTATGATGGAGACACGAGTTTGTATTAGTCATGGTACTAGCTACTAGGAAATAAAAAAGAACAATACACAAAGAATCCCGCATTTACATAGGGGATTTCCAAAAAAAAATGTATCACAAGCGGTATGATGTAAGTAACCTTTTTAACACAAGCATCATTCTCATTATTACTCAATTGTTAAGCTTAAGCATAAAGTATTAAAATTGCAAATATTACCAAATAACATAGTTATCATGATATAGGGGTGACATGTGGGCCGGTCCGGTCCCTAAACAGGCCAAGTGGGCCGGAACTAACGGTTCCTGTCCCAATCTCGGTCCGGTCCCTAAATAAACGGTCCTACCGATCCCGAGCTAAATGGTCTTTTTGTAGGAATCGGTTCGGGATCGGGCCCACAAACTCATGATCCCGGGCTAAATGGGTCGGGCCCGCGGGTTAAGTGAGCCCAACGGCTAATTTTTTTTAAAAAAATTAAATAGAAATTAGAGACAAAAAGATGTTAAAAAAAATATCTAAGACAATGCCTTGTAAATTTTATTATAGAATTGTGACCTAATTTTTTTAATTCAAATTTAAAGACAAAAATATTGTAAAGAGATATTCAAAGCAATGCCTTGTAATTTTATTATAGCATTAAAAAAATATCGCAATATCTTTCTTAGTCTTCCTCTCCTCTATGGAATGAGCACAACAAGGTGCTAATACCACCATTGAGAAGAAAAAGAAACTAATCAAGATATGCCAAAATACAAGTTACATAATACATACTAATTTTTGTTCATACAAGTTACATGGTATCTCTTACAAACTTTATAAATCCTTCAAGGTCCGGAGGAATTTCTGTTGGTGGTGGCGGAAAAGTATCTTGGTCATTGCCGCTTCCATTGTCGGGCGAAGCAACATTCTCCGCAAGTTCAGCTAGCATTTTTTCGTAAGCTTCGTCTTCCTTTGGTTGTGATTCAGCAAGTTCAAAATTTCTTCTTTCCGAGCGGGTCCAAAATTTCTGAAGTACTAATTTTTCCAAGCTCTCCCTCATAGACGCTCTATAATCACCAAGTTGAAGTCATGCTTGACTGAAAGTGCTCTCTGATGCCACTGTTGAAGCTTGAATAGTTAAATTGTCTCGGGCCATCCTTGAAAGAACCGAAAAGTATTTTTCTTTGTCCTTCCACCATTGCAAAAGATTAAAGGAGCCTTCGGGATTCACTTCCTCAATTCCCTGCGACAAATAAATTTCAAGCTTATTTAGTTGTGAAAAATCATTACTACTAGAACTTTGAGAACCCCTAAACCCTGCCCAAGCACTAAGTGCTCTTACTCCCGTAGTTCTTTTAGATGATTGAGAATCTGAAGAAGAAGGAGTTGGAACATTTAGTCTAACATGATTTAATGCAACTTGATAAGTATTATAAATAGTTTGAGCATTTATTCTAATTGAGGCTATTGCTTCCGGAAGTTGAGACAACTCATCATCTTCAAGTGCTAAACCATTATAAATAATTTCATACCAAAATTGAGGACCTCCTAATTTCGTATAAGTATTTAAAAAGTAGCAACACCATAAATAGGGGGAATAGGGAAAAAATATTTTAAAACTTTTTTCTCATAGAATCAATAGCAAGTTTATGAATTTCCTTGCCCTTTGAAAAATGAGCAAATAGATTAGCAAGTTCTGCAATATAAACTAAACAATTAGAAATAGTAGGATAATATTGCCCAGAAAATTCATTTGTAGCAATATGAATTTTTTCTAGAAAATCAACAAGTATTTAACATTAGCCCAATCCACATTCGTAAGGTGCTCATCATCATCACTTACATATGCATTAAACGTTGGGTTTATGAGGTTTCTATATTCATATGCAACAACCAAACTTTCATACATGTAATTCCATATAATCGGACAAGGTTTAGGAACCTTTTTTTCTCTTAGGCCACATTCATCGCATCTTTTAAAATATTCTTTAAGTCTACTTCTATGGTTTGAATAAAAAAATCAGTTAAAAGCCATTTTAACCTTTTTAATTTCAATATTTAAAATTCTCTTACCATCACCCGCAATTAAATGGTAAATATGACATACATCTAACATGAAAAATATTACTAAATGCAGGATTTAGTGTAGTGGTAAGCAAATCTATAACATTTGTGTTATTAATAGCATTATCCATTAAAACCGACATTATTTTATCACTGATGCAAAAATATCTGCAAATATCCATAACTGTATTAGCAATAAACTGCCATGTGTGACGTGAATTAATTATTCTATAAGCAATTATGCACTTTTGCATTATCCAATCCTCATCAATCCAATGATTGGTAACAATATAAATAGCGCAAATATTGTTCATATTCATGCTTATATTTGTAAATATCGCTCTTTACGGTTGTTCGAGGAAAACCTTTATAAGTAGGATTAAAAAATTTCTACTAATGCACAAACGAAGGGTCATAAGGAAAACTATAGGGTAAACACATAACAGTTACCATTTTTGCCAATTCTTCCCGATCTATATTTGGATCATAATATAAAATATCACCGATAATAGTGTTAATTCCCGGATGAAATTGATTTGAACCGGTACTAGGGCCAGCCTGACTAGGAGTAGGTACATTTTTTCCCTCGGCCAAAGCTTCCAGACAAAGATATCTGACTCTATCTTGAGGGTATTTTTTTTATGTGTCTAGCCAAAGTTTCCGTCTCCCCCTCCTCCCCCACGATTCAAAATATTTAAAAGCTAACTCCGTACCACAAGTATTACACTTAACTTTATTTTCTGGAACTAGTTGAGTAAAAAATGGTCAAACATAAAATGTTTCTGTTCGTTTGGTAGATTGTCTAGAAAAAGTAGGAGCAATAACTGGAGTATCAGATGGGTCATCATTTGGATTAGCAGGGTTATCACTAGTTGGGTTAACATCAAGAGCAAGACTAGTGGGTGTATCATTATCCGGTTGAGTTTAATCAAGATCAATTTTCTCATCATCATTTTCATCAATAGTATTATAATTATTAGAATAAAGAGCATTCATTAATCCATGGTCTAATTGTTCATCGGCTGCAATATTATGGCAAAATTGGCTCTCTATAAATTGTAATAAACTATTATCGCTATCAAGAATAGCAGGTGTAGGACGACTATGAGGTTTGTTTCGGGGAGCCGGGGGTAGGGGAGGAAGAACATCATGACCACTAGATTCATACTCTTGGATTTTCCCTTATTTTTACCAATTTTTTTTAAGGAAGCCATCTTAATTAATCAAGTAATAACAAATAAATAAAACAAACAAAACTATAATATTAAAACTTAAGAGTTGGAACGAGTTTACCGAATTGACGAACAACTTGTTGAAAATTGGTTATAGTTGAAGACTTGAAGACTTCAATTCACTAACTTCACAATTTTTTTACAAATTGTAATAACCTCAATATTTTTTTTACTATTTTTTGGAATAAAGTAAGCAATAGTAGCAAGTATAGAAGAAAATTTGAGAGAGATTGTGATAAATTGATATTGATTTTGTAAGAAAAAGGAAAGAAGGGAGGAGGTATTTATAGTTGAAAATATGGAAAAAGTGTAATTATAAAAAGTTTGGGTTTAAAACAAAATTTTTTTGGGAGGGGGAGGGGGTTAAATGCCTACTTTTTAAAGCCCAACAATTGTTTTTTAAAATAGCCAAACGGCTACATTTATTTTTTTTAAAAAAATTACCGTTGGGCCCGTTTGGCCCGCCAAGGGACCGGGACAAAAGATCGGTCCTGTCCCGGTCCCTTGGCGGGCCAAACGGTGCCGGTTCTAACGGTTCCAAAGCTAAGAACCGGCCCACAAGACCAACTCAAGTCCACCTTTACCGGTCCTACCGGTTCCGACCCACTTAGTCCATTTGGCCCATTTGAATTGCGGTCCCGGTCCCGGACCAGCCCACTTGCCACCCTTATCACGAGGTAAAAGCTTCTTCATATCCACGGTTTACATTTATTTATACTAAATCATTAAATAGGCACATATTTGCATATAAATTTATTTTTTCTTAATCATAATAAGTTAAGATGGCGTGATATAAACTGTAAACGTAGAACATAAGTAAATTTTTTAGCTTGTCATACAAACTCCTTAAAAAGTCAAAGTCTTACCTTTTAAAGATATTTACGTGCACTCAAATTGTAAAATTAAATTAGTAAAATCTAAATAGAGCGTGATTGTGTGTCCTTTCCCTCCCTTTCTTTTCGCCCAAGCAAGCTATAAAAACCAAATATTAAAGGTCCACAGAAAGAAAATCAGATTCTGGAAATCCCGTAATTGATTTTTTTATTAGTAGTTTTTCACAAAATAATTGACTGAAAAAATACCATTCCTTCCTAACATCGTCGTCTGCTAATCTGCTTTGCTTTTGCTCCTCGCACTGCACTTCATGATTTTGTTAATGAAGGGCATCATTTATCGTGGTAACCACCCCTTTTTGTTTTTCTTTTCAATTTTTTTATTTTATTTTTTATTTTATAGTTTATGGATCTGAATTAATCTGTTTCGATTTGGTTGTTCCGGAATTTATGTGACCTGATTTTGATTTTATGAGAAATTGTTTTGACGCTATGTTTTATTTTTCCATCAGTCTATAAGAATTAATTCCTATTTGAGGTTGTACTTTTTTCAGAAAAAATCCTTTTTCTTATTGTCGGATGGTATTAGATTGGACACCGAGTTTAAGATGTTAATTTGATTTAAATATTATCATAGTAATATAAAAGTTAGATTGGTAGAGAAAACATTAATTCAAAGTTAAAATTTTTGAATAGCAAGTGACATTTATCCATGGAAAATCTTTGCAACACTAGGTGAATTTTTTTCATCTATCCAAGTTTTGGTGCACAAAGTTACTGGGTACCTGTGTTTGTGGGAGGTAGAATTAGCCTATTCCCCCCAAAAAAAAATCTTTCCAAAACATGCAATTTTTTAAAACAGTTTGAAGTATTTGTTGCTGTGAAAGTTGTATTGAAATGGAATAGCTGCAAACATGGGGGAGTAATTCTTTGTCAAATGATTTTTTCTTAGTGTATATATCTTAGAGAGTGAGGAGTTTTTGTTTAGATTTGTTCTTTGTACATTTGCTTTCGACTTGAATACTGACAAAATCTATGTTTTCAGAGGAGGTCAATTAGATTATCTCTTTTAGTTTAGCATTGTGCAAACGGTAAGAATTTGTTGACTTTACACCTACGTTATGGAGAAAAGTGGATTGTACAAAGATCACCATCCAGTGCAAAAGTTGGTAAGTATCTCAAAGTTAGCTATGTTCTATTCACACTTTCTTGTTCCTCAGAAATTAATTTATCTCTGTTTCTAAAAACAATCTCAATAAATGGTTTGTGACTTCAGTTGGATGCGTGCAATGTTTCTTCTTCTCACTTTGCCCGCGGTTAAGTATGAACTTATACTTTGTTGTTAAAACTTAGGCCAGTTGGCTATTCAAGTGTTCACTTAGCATTGATTTTGTTTCGATAAAGTATTCACTTAGCATTGATTACTTTAGTAATATTGTATTGACCTCTATATCTCTATGCAATGCCTTTGTTCAGTTGGTCGAGTGTCTGCTTTCCATAATTTCTGAAGCTGGACAATTCCTTTTAAGTTGTTGATAAATACATGAAGACGCTGTTCTGGATTTCCTTTTTTGACTGATTGACTTCCTATTCTTTTCCTTTGCTAGGTTTTGCATTTTCTACACCATGACGTTGCTTCTCGGAAATTTATCGCAGAGGATTTATACTATGTTACTTTAGCGTTTAGCCTTCTTGTTTGATACTTGTAAATAGATAGTTTACCTGTAGATAAAATGGAATCAAAGTTGTTTGAAGTGCTAGATAATGGCCATAGGACTGTGGTTGGATCAAAGAGGAAAGTGGCTTCTCAAAATTTGTCTCATTTATTTAGAGCTAGCAGTGAGAAACTGTCAATTCAATCCAACCATGATAGCAAGCTTGGAGAGAGGAAAAGGACTGCTGAGTGCGAGTCTAATTATCAGTCACATCTCAGGAAATCTTTACTCAAGAACTACTTAAACTTTATGAGAAGCAGACTACCACAACGGGTACTGTTTTATCAGAATGGTGAATGGACCGATTTCCCTCAAGATATTATTCTTATAGTTAAAGAAGATTTTCGGGCAAAAAAGGCTGTTATTGAGGTGAAAGTTGGTGGCTTTCATTTAATGCTTGATATTCTATATATGGTTCAAATAGATCTGATTAATGGTTTGCACAAACCTATTGCCTGGATAGATGAAGCAGGTGGCTGTTTCTTCCCCGAGTCATATCTTGTCAGTTGTGAAATGCATGGGAACTTTAAAAGCCAGTCAAAGAGAATCGAAGAGTTTATGGCTATTGAACCAGATAGGGTAGCTGATATTAAGTTGCAACTCGAAATTGATTTTAATGGACTGGAAAATAGTAATAGTAATTTGGAAGAATATGTGGAAGAGTCAAATGTTGGTTTTAAGAGGATTAAAGTAAATCCTGTTAAAGACAATCAAGAATGTGCTGATGATAAAAAATCAGATGCAAAGGTGGAACAAGTTGCAGAGAATAAACAGAACCAGGAAATAAGGACTCTTGCTGTAGTTGCTCTGAAATTGGTGGATGCAGAATCTGTCAAAAATATGTTTGTTATGGGAATGAATATCATCCCTAAAATGGATGAAATCAAAATTACTAAATGCTCTAGTAATTATTTGAAAACTCGCTTGGAACTCTTTGAGAAGCAAATTGAAATAACCCAAAAATATCGTGGGAATGCAAATGTTCGATATGCTTGGCTTGCCGCTTCCAAAGATTTACTATCTACAATTATGAACTATGGCCTTGCACTTGGGGGACCTAAACATAAGACTAAATTTGGAGTCGGAGTTCACCTCAGTACTCTGCATTGTGCCTCTAAAAGGTTTGAATACATTCTCTTAATGCAACATTATCTCAGTCATAACTAAATATATTTTGCACCTTCAATGAGGTGAAACTCTGATCAGTTATCAGATCCCCCCCCCCACCCCCAGCCCCACCCCCCCACTCACAAAAAAGAAAAAAGGAAAACAATAAGCCTTAAAGAAAAGAATGCTCCAGGTTTTTATTTTCTTTTCAATGAAAAGGAAATACTACTGTATGCCGTTGGAAACCTATCCTGTGGTATGATTCGTAATATGAATCTCCACATGACTAGTGAAGAAAGTTCTTGCTTTCCCCTGATCCCATCTTTTTCTTCTTGTTCATGTCTATTATTGTTTCTTAGAGGATCTAACATCAATCTTTCTTTTCTTTTTTCTCTCTCTCTTCCAGTGCAATTAATTGTGATGTTGACGAAAATGGCATCCGCTACATGGTTTTTACTCGTGTGATTTTGGGTAATGTGGAACTTTTGAATAGCCGATCTGAACAATGTTGTCCTACTGATGAAAATTACGATAGCGGAGTTGATGATCTAGAGAATCCTACTTGTTATGTTGTTTGGAATATGAATATGAACGCACACATATACCCGGAGTATGTTGTGAGCTTCAGAATTCCTCCAGGAGCTGAAGGTGATCTCCACTTTTTTCCTATATCTAAGCATCAGGATGAGATAATCTGTATAGGCCTTATTCTAACGATTTGTTTTGAAACTTTTAGTGTCTATAACCATGGGTCTTATTACTCCCTTTTTCATGTTGGGCCATTCCATGTTGTCACTTTCCTTGAAATGGAAAGTTTACCCTTCCTTTTTTGTTAAACTTTTCAGTAGTATCATATTCACTTTTATCTTTGCGTAAGTCAAATGTCAGAAAATAAGTATCTGTTAACCATACTTTGGGGCTTAGTTTTCCTTATAACCACTTTATCTCGATTAACTTTTGGAGTTAAAATTGAACTTAACATTTAGTTTGTCTTCTGGCAATAAAATTTTAATATTGTGTATGGAAAGTATATCAAGCTACATTTGTTTCAAAGTAACAAAAGTACTTTTGCCTTAGTTAAGGAGTATTTCATTTGACTGGGAAGTGAAATAGGAAAACCATTTTTGATTTAGAAGAAGTATAATTTCAAATCTACTCTCTTTCTTTACTCGACCAAATTATGACCATAAAAATGGGATTGAGAGAGTATATTTCCTTTTGCACATTTGCTTTCCGCAGATACTTTGAATATAAGAGCACGATGTAAAAATTGTGAGGTGAAATTCTCAATGTTCTCTAGATCTGTGAAATAAATAAATCGACAAGTTTGTTATTAATTTCAGATTCTTTAGATCTGTGAGGGACCTTTTTGTGCATTTTCCCCTTTACAGATAAGCCAGTGTATTTTATGTTTTTTTAGCATTTTAATGTTGAGTAAAACATAAAATATTTCTCTTTTAAGAATCACGCAGCGCTTGAATTATCTCTATCACGTTTCTTACAGGACCCCACTTCGGAAATGATAGCCGGATGCACGTCTCAGGTTACAGTACTTGTTGTCAGGGCCCTGTGGATCAGGTACCCACAGATACATTTCCTAAGGACTTGGTAAGTTACAAATATTATGAACTTGGGCGGATTTGATTATGTGGCCTTCATTGAACTGAAAGATGGGGAAGTTGTGGAGGGGTGTTTTTGACATGCAACAATTGCAGAATGAACTGGCTGATAATATGACACATGAAATAAAGTTGGGATTTTGTTAGACTTCAAAAGAAATAAAAGCACACTGGGCAAAGAACGGGAACATGAAGTTCACTCAACTCAAAAGACCATGTCTTGAATTTCTTTGGTAAAATGAGTGAACTTAAAAGAAGCAGCAACTTATATTATATCCTTTGACATGCTTTTTTCTTGTATTTGCTAGTTCTATTTATCTACTTGATCAATCATTGAGTTTCTTCCTCAGATGCATGGTAGTTACCTAGGGCATAATTAATGACACAGACACTTGCTTAAGTACTATCTAGGTAACTCTTTGATATTATTTGACGGCTTCACATTTGTACATGATGCAACAAATAATCTTCATCCACCATTCCAAAGACACTGTAATTGCACATGCATGTGCTTAAACTGCAGTATAATTTTTGGTAACAGTAAATTCTGAGACTCTTCTCCTGAGTTTTGTAAAATTGTCTGCATCTTGAGATCAGCTCTGAAGTCCAGCTTTTTCTGTGTTTGCTTGGATCTGTACTGCTGTATGCTTAGCCTGCCATAGATGGTTATCAACTTTGTTGTTGGCATCTAGATTTAGCTTCCTGATTCTCCACTCTTGACAGGTGCTAGCTAGCAATAGGTATTAGTATAGTGTGAAGTTTTGGCACATTAGTGAACCTTGTCCTGCAAGAAAAATTTCTATTTTGAAGCGTTGCTGGAATCATAATGAGGAGAGGGAGAGCAAATGACCAGGACTGTATTACGTTCTGCTTTTTTGAAGCAGTTCCTTCTGAATGGTTATCTATTCATCAATTATCTGGAGTTCTTTCTAGATAACAGTTATTGTATATTCATCTTTAGGAAAGTCGCAATCATCAAATATCAATGGGTAAATTGTCCCTAGAAAAGGTTGCAAGGACTCCAAAGTCCCCTTGGATGCCATTCCCCTTATTGTTTGCTGCAATCTCCAATGAAGTCCCTGCAGAGAAGATGAACCTTGTTACCAGCAATTTTGAGTTGTTTAAGGTTTGTATAGTTGCAGAATCTTTCCTTTCTCTTATTTTACGCCTGGATTGTTAAAGATTTTCTTCTCTTGGTTCCTTTCCCGACATTGATAGAGCAAGAAGATAAGTAGGGATGAATTTGTCAGACAGTTGAGGTTGATAGTAGGCGATACTCTGTTGAGGTCCACTATTACAAGTCTTCAGTTCAAGGTATGTTCTGTCTTTTATCTGTAGAGTTTGTGCAGATGCTCACTTGCTCTACATGTCAAGTGGCTTGTTGTCTAAACTTGAGAGCTGGCTTATATTTATTACATATGCTTTAATTTAACACATGCTGGCTTCTATTTATTTATTCAAGTAAATATGGCATTAAGTAAAGGTATTTGTGTTATTTTAGTTGTTCTTATTGTTAATGCATGCGTTCTCATTCTATATTTTATCCTTGCATAAATAATTACATAGGTTCTTGCATAAGTTAATGTTTTTTTTTAACGAGGGAATTGGAACTGGTAACTAGTTGTGTTGTTTTATGCTGCGATTATCTTTTATTATTTGGGAAGTCAAACTAGCCCAATTGTTTCTTCTTCTGTCTTTTATTTATTATTTTTTGTTTATTATTTATTTGTGTTTTGTTTGTCTTTGGTAGGTACCATCTAAATCCTTTGAAATGGTTCCGCCAAAGCAAGAGCCGTAGAGTGCTGCCTTTAAATGAAATACTGCCAATTCCATTAGCAAAGCCACAGAGTAACAGTTCTTTACGTGAAACGCCTTTTCCGTGTTGTAGTGAGGTCATTTGGGAGGTTCGATTTCCTTTCCTACAGTATTGTGATAGTAAAAGCATCTGGTCTTTTGTCCTAGAATATGGGAATACAAAGTGGTTAGTTCCTTTTGCGAACGGGCTTGATGGTTTTTCCTCCTGTTGTGAACCTCTTAACTTTGCTTTTGGTTTTCTGGTTAATTTTAGTTATTCCCTGAATTGAATGCTTATAAAGTTTGCCTTTGAGGTTTTCTATTTCATTGTTCACTTTGCGAGTGGTCCATATGTATGCATTGGTCTTATAAGAGATCTTTCTAACTGCATTCATAGATGGTATGACAATGCATCAAAACTGGGATACCATTAACGGAATAACTTGCTGCACCGCCTTCTGTCGCATACTGCTTGTATGGATGTATTATGTATATAGCACCATGATTTATTTCTGTAGCACATCTTGTGTGTTTTAATACCTGTTTGATGATCATGTCTTCAATTTCCAGAAAAGCTAATCGTAGGCATGAGCTTGATCTGTTAAGAACGAAGTGACTAGAATATATCCTAACATGTTTAGAAGTTCACATACTGTTGTTACACTAGAGATAGATGTCGCACACCATTTACAATTGGCTTTATGCTAATTATTTACAACACTATCTTTTTGCATGAGTTTTTCCCTTCACATGCGGCTGTAAGAATCCACGAGGTTGCTGTTCTCGTCAAGGACAAGACCCAGCCATATCTTTGACATCTGTATTCTTTCTTCATTTATTATTTCATTAAATAGAGGGTTCTTTCTTAACTGAAGCAGCATTTTTGGCTTGTACAAGACTTGAGGTGAATCAAGAACTTACTTTTTGTTGGTTCAGAATTATTTTAGATATACATTTTAATATTTTTCCACATGCATACATAGTTCTAGACAAAAGCAATGAGATTAGTTGAATTTATTCTCTACAAGCAAATGTTCTTTTTTAATTCTTCAATTTTGTCTTCATTTATCGGAAAATTCGGGTAACATTCTTATATCCATGGATTTGAACTGTGAAAACTGGAACACATTAGGAAACTAAGACATTTGTATAAGCAATGAGCCATAGTGGTTAATACACTTAGGTTGTGTCACGAGCAGAGCCCATGAATAATTTGCGTTCCAATGCATATCTACAGCTAATCTAGTTTGGTAATTCAATATTTCTCTGTTAATTATAAGAGGGTCAGAATTTCAGTCTCATTCTTTTGAAGATTTATTCAAATTGGTTAACTATAAGTTACATTATGTGACATACGGTACATTATTCTGATCTTGAGTATTAGTGAGTTTATCAGTTAGTATAACAGTATAGTTTCATAATTAAGAAAAGGAATTAAACTATTTTTGGGTAGTAAAAAGAATAAAGAATAATTAAAAGCAAAGTGATAGTGGGTTCTTGTCGAAAAATCTGAACATAATTTTCTGCGAGTCTTTGTCATAAAAAATGTAGGGCATTTCGATGAGGTTCACTTGCTTAAATTCTTTAGAAAAGATTCAATATGTTTCCAACTTTTTGGCACTTTCTGCTAGTCTTATAATAACAGGATCCTATACCTATGCTAAAGGACCTACGTTTGAAAAAAAAAAAAAACGTCAATTATTACTTTAAGTCATGTTTTTTGGGTATGATTGGAATACAAATCATACCTTTAATTCTCTTTTTTTATTTTATTTTTTCAAGTATGGTCAAATCTTCTTTAGGCATATTTCTTTTTTTTTTTTTCCTCTTAAAGGAAGAGTAGTTTGCATCATTCTCTCCTGAGAAATGTTTCAATGTCTTGTAGATTAGGGAATATCTTGAAAATGATTTTTCTTTCTTATACTTGTACCAATTGTAGGGTCTAGTTCTAAAATTATCTGGTTTGAGAATTTTCCAGTTGGCAAAGTCATGCAAAGAATAAAATGATAACGAATGGACAATATCTCGTCCAATTTGAATGGAGTATATGTATTTTTTTTTCTTATTAACATATCAGGTTTTCTTTCTCTTTTCAAAATTACCATTTGGATATTTTACTTTAGTAGTAAAATGGATCTTATCCTTAAATTACTTTTTGACACGCATTTATTTTGAAAAGAGAACCATTGGTTTGACTAACGAACTATAAGAGAAAGTAAACATTCTTTCTTAGTTTTATGATTATTATCAGAGACATCATTAATGTAAATAGCATCTTTCTTTTCTGAACAGAGAAAGACATTAAAAGAAGTTTATATGTGACTGTGATTTGAAGTGTGAAACAGTTTTCTCTGATATATGATATACACTACTCAGAAGATTATAAAGCAAATCATATACTAATAAGTCAAGATTTAGTCAAAAATCCACCAGGAGAAAATATGTCGTTCCTAATATGCCTTTCTAATCTTTTGTTAAATATTATGGTAGCATCTAGGGGTGTACATGAACCGGGTTGGTTCAGTTTTTATCAAAATCGAACTAAACCAACTATATCGGTTTGGATTGGTTCGGTTTTGTCGGGTTTTCGGAATTTTTTTGTTATATGAATATTATTTCAATCTTACTTTGTTAAAATTATAGATAAAGCTTTGATAAGTGAATATATGTTTAGTAAATATGGAAAAAATTGACAAACATATGATCTATTAAAATATTCTAATGAGAGAATTTTTTTAGTAACACGTGATAGTTATTTTCTTAGTCGTCTAACAATAATTTTTTGTTAATTTATGCTTTCAAGGTTAATACATGAAATGATCTCAAATATTTCTACATTTCTAAAGAAAATTCACTATAAAGTCTTAAAAATATAAATAAAATTTATATATTTATATGTCGGTTTGGTTTGAGTTTTTTATTCAATACCAAACCAAGTCAAACCAAACCTAGTCGGGATTTTTAATCGGTTTGGTTTGATTTTTCAGTTTGGTGCGATTTTCCCGTTCGATTTGAACACCCCTACTAGCATCGTATTGAGGATTTGAGGTGTCAATTCGTAACATGTCCTTTTCCAATCCAATCTTGCGGAATCTGTAAGTGCTTGACTACCGAGTATTTTTAAAAATTTAATGCACTTTTGGTGAAATGATAATGCTTCTATTAAAAAGATTAAAACATCTATTTTTTTTGTTTTGCTATTTAAGTTATCAATCTTTTATTATCGAACAATTTTAAATGTTATTTAGTTGTATATAAAAACTTTGAGTGGTAGTCATATTCGTCACACTTTGTGGAGTACCACTCTACGTTCTTTAGCAAATTACATGCTAGCGAGACAAAAAATTAAACTGCAGTTCGTAATTACTCATTTGTGATACTGTCTGAAGCTCTAATAAAAACAAGATATGTCTATGCTTTTAATGTACGAAACAAGGTGTGTATATATTGTTTGGGATTTTTTAAGCATTAATGAGGCTTAAAAGAGGGTGAATGGAAAATGGAGGGAAATGAAAATTTTAAGTGAAATTTTAAGTTTTCCTCCTTGGCAAAGGGACATTGTCCTATATTGGAAGAGAAATAGTTTCTTTATGGATATATAAACAATTGCTCTTCTTCTAGCTCCTAAAGAGTTGAGAAGAAAGCAAGCCTCGCGCCGTCGTCGTCATCGCTCGCTCGGCTTCGATTGATTAATTAGTTTTTTGGACCAAATTTATTTGTTAATAGTAAAATATTAACAAAAATGTTATTAAATATTTGTTTTAGTAACATAATATTAATATTAAAATAAATATTAATATTAAATCCAATCCGTTTTTCAGTTGTGTAATTGAAAATTGAACTACCCTATTAAATTTTCCCTCTTTGTTGTTGAGTAAATAGCCATTTATGTTATGGTATTTATGATGTGGCCATTTTGCATAAACAGCCATTCTGAAGAGTTGCACCTCTTCAGATTTCAGCCCAACTTTGGCTATAAATACAAGACTATTCTGCTCAGAATTTCCATACGATTTTTGAGTTTCTCCTCCTTCTTCTGCATACTTTTAACATCAAACAAAGCAATAGTAAGTGTGATTTGCTACCGAACTTTGTGTTCGCTGAAACACTGGAGTTTGAGGTACCACTACACCAGTGTGTAATTTGTTCTATCCTGGGAGGAAATAATCCATAACCTTGGGTACTAGGAGGGGATTAAATTTCTTAAGGAAACACTATGAATTCAGTGGGCTCGGATTAAAATTCTGTTTCTGTTTTTCATTTCTATTTATATTCATTTATATTTTCCAGAATTATTTTACAAATACAGTTTACTAACAAGCTTAAGGAATTTAATATATTTTCTGTATTTGTACTCACTGTTTCTGGAGAGTAAAACCTTTGTGGTTTTGTACTCTATTGGAGATTAAATCTACGTGATTTTAACGTTTGTGTCATTTTTTACAGAAATGACTAATGATAATGTGAACCAAGCTGTTCCAATGGTGACTGCCAATGCCTCAACGAGCCGAATAACACCGACAGCATTGGCACCAGCGGAGAAACCCGAAAAATTTTCCGGGATTGATTTCAAGCGCTGACAGCAAAAGATGTTCTTCTATTTGACTACTCTAAGTCTCTAGAAGTTCATCAAAGAAGATGTTCCTGTGCTGTCCGATGAAACTCCAGAAACTGAACGCTTTCTCGTGATTGAGGCGTGGAAACATTCAGATTTTTTGTGCAAGAATTATATTCTAAGCGGGTTGGAGGATGCTTTGTATAACGTCTACAATGGCGTGGAAACTTCAAAAGAACTGTGGACTGCGCTTGAAAAGAAATACAAAACCGAAGATGCCAGGTTGAAGAAGTTCGTTGCTGCAAAGTTTTTGGACTACAAAATGGTAGATAGAAAGTCTGTTATTACCCAAGTCCAGGAATTGCAAGTAATTATTCACGATCTCCTTGCTGAAGGTATAAATCAAATTAATACTGATGTTGAAAGTAGTAATCTTAGTAATTTTACTAACAGAAATTTCATTGAAGGTCTTGTCATCAATGAAGCATTCCAAGTAGCAGCGATGATTGAGAAGTTTCCTTCTTTGTGGAAGGACTTCAAAAACTACTTGAAACACAAACACAAGGAGATGTCCCTTGAAGATCTCATTGTTCGGTTGAGAATCGAAAAGGACAACAAAGCTGCTGAAAAGAGAAGCCGTGGAAACTCAAAAATAATGGGAGCAAATATTATTGAAGAGAACAAAAAGAAGAAGAAGGCTTCTGGACCGAAATATAACCCAAGCACGAAGCGGTTCAGTGGAAATTGCTACAACTGTGGAAAAGCTGGACATAAATCTATGGAGTATTGTGCTTCGAAGAAAGACAAGAAGAAGGGTCAAACAAACATGGTTGAAAAGCATGATGATGATGTTGATGACTTATGTGCCATGCTTTCCGAATGCAACTTGGTGGGCAATCCTAAAGAGTGGTGGATTGATTCTGGAGCCACTCGCCATGTTTGTGCTGTTAGATAAGCTTTTGCTACTTATGCTCATGTTGGACCCGATGAGATGCTTTCTATGGGAAATGCTGCAAAGGCCGAGATTGAAGGATGTGGGAAGATATTGCTCAAAGTGACTTCCGGCAAAGTGGTGACTTTGAACAACGTCCTTCATGTTCCCGAGATTAGGAAGAATTCAGTCTCTGCTGGACTTCTTGTTAAAAATGATTTTAAATGTGTTTTTGTTTTCGATAAGGTTGTAAGAAGTAAGAACGAAATGTTTGTAGGAAAAGGTTACCTCACTGAGGTCCTTTTAAAGTTGAATGTAATGGTTGTTGAAAATAATAATAAATTTTCAGATTCGTCTTACTTACTTGAGTCAAATGAATATGGCATATACGTTTGGGACATGTTAATTATAAAACCTTACGAAAAATAATTAATTTAGAAGTATTGCCTAAATTTAAATGCGACAAATCAAAATGTCAAATATGTGTGGAATATAAGTATGTTAAACATCCTTATAAGTCAGTTGAAAGGAATTCAGATCCTTTAGACTTAATTCATACAGATATTTGCGATATGAAGTCAATACTATCTCGCGGTGGAAAGAAGTACTTCATAACTTTTATTGACGATAGTACTCGATATTGCTATGTTTATTTACTTAATAGTAAAGATGAATCAATAGACGCATTCAAGCAATACAAAAATGAAGTTGAAACACAATTTAACAAGAAAATCAAAATGATAAGAAGTGATAGGGGTGGTGAATATGAATCTCCTTTTGAACAAATATGTTTGGAATATGGAATTATTCATTAAACAACAGCCCCTTACACGCCCCAATCCAATGGGATTGCAGAAAGAAAGAACCATTCATTAAAGAAGATGATGAACACATTATTGATAAGTTCTGGTTTGCCATAGAACTTGTGGGGGGAAGCAGTTCTTACGGCTAGCCGAATACTAAATCGAGTACCCTATAGCAAAACACAATCCATTATATATGAAAATGGAAAGGAAAGAAGCCCAACTTGAATTATTTTAAAGTATAGGGGTGTTTGGAAAAAGTGCAAGTTCCTAAACCCAAAAGAGTAAAAATAGGACCGAAAACCGTTGATTCTGTTTTCATAGGATATGTGACTAATAGTAAAGCATATCGATTTCTAGTTCATAAATCAGAAAATCCCGACATTCATAATAATACGGTTATAGAATTAGATAATGCTGAGTTCTTTGAAAATATATATCCGTATAAAAAGGAATGTGAGTCGATTGGTGAAGGCTCTAAACGACCTCGGGAAGAAACAAAAGAAAGTACACTTAACCAGGAGGATCCAAGACATAATAAACGTCAAAGAACGTCTACTTCATTTAGACCAAATTTTGTGACTTTCTTGTTGGAAAATGAGCCTCAAACATTTAAAAAAGCTATGTCTTCTTCGAAATCATTGTTTTGGAAAGAGGCAATCAATAGTGAAATAGAATCCATACTGAACAACCATACATGGGAATTGGTTGATCTTCCTCCTGAAAATAAATTGTTGGGTTCTAAATGGATCTTTAAGAGGAAAATGAAAGATGATGGCACTATTGACAAATTTAAGGCAAGAGTTGTGGTCAAAGGGTATAGACAACGAGAAAGTCTTGACTATTTCGATACATACTCTCCAGTTATAAGAATTACGTCCATACGAACGTTAGCAGCGTTAGCTGCAGTTTATGGTCTTGAAATTCATCAAATGGATGTTAAGACAGCCTTCTTAAATAGAGAGTTGGAGGAAGAAATTTACATGGAACAACCTGAAGGGTTTGTAGTTCCAGGTAAAGAAAAGAAGGTATGTAGCCTTGTTAAGTCCCTTTACGGACTAAAACAAGCGCCCAAACAGTGGCATGCAAAATTTGACCAAACAATGTTGTCAAATGGTTTTAAAATAAATAAATGTGATAAATGTGTGTACATTAAAAATATTCCAAATCACATAGTCATTGTTTGCTTATATGTGGATGATATGCTGATAATGAGTAATGACATTGCTAACATAAATGCGACTAAGCGCATGCCAATTGGCAAGTTTGATATAAAAGACTTGGGAGTTACTGATTTAATTCTGGGAATTAAGATCCATAGAACTTCTCAAGGTCTGGCATTGTCACAATCTCACTATATTAAGATAGTACTTGAAAAATTCGAGCACTTGGGCTTTAAAATTGCAAAAACTCTAATTGACGTGAATCTTGCATTAGCAAAGAACAAAGGCCAAAGCATATCACAATTGGATTATGCTTGTGTGTTGGGTTGCTTAATGTGCATCATGAATTGTACACGACCAGATATAGCTTGTGCTAAAAGTAAATTGATTCGATATACGAGAAATCCAGGTCAATCTCATTGGATGGCCATGAAACAAGTTTTGGGGTATTTAGTACATACCCAGGACTTTGCTTTGCACTACAGTAAATATCCTGCGGTCATTGAGGGATACTGTGATGCAAATTGGATCACCGGATCAACTGATTCCAAGTCCACAAGTGAATATGTATTCATTATTGGTGGAGGAGCGGTATTTTGGAAGTCGTCCAAACAAACTTATATTGCCCCCTCTACAATGGAGGCTGAATTCCTATACTTAGATAAAGCCGGTGAAGAAGCTGAATGGCTCCGAAATTTCTTGGAAGATATTCCATTTTGGCCCAAACTGTTGGCACCAATATGCATACATTGCGATAGTCAATCGACAATTGGAAGGGCTGGGAGCTTTATGTATAACGATAAATCTTGTCATATACGACGAAGAAACAAAACCGTTAGGCAATTACTCTCTAGAGGAATTATCACGATTGATTATGTAAAGTCAAGTGATAATGTGTCGGATCCACTTACAAAAGGCCTAACTAGAGAGGAGTTGAGAAATCATCAAGAGGAATTGGACTGTGGCCGAGAACAAGTCATAGTTGCGGTAACTCTACCTAGAAGACTAGAGATCCTAAGATCTAGGTTCAAGGAGATCAAACAAAGTCATTAATGATGGTTCAACATTGTCAACTAAACTTTTGGTCCATTCTCGTGATGAGACAATGTTCAGTACCAAGGATAAAGCATTAAGGTTTTTTAATGATTTCTAAATTTGATACGGGGTATATCAAATAGTGTATCTACGGGATGACACATTTAGGAATCACCTATGTACGTGTGAAGTGTTAGCCGCTTTAAGGAGAATCTTGCAAGGCCAGTTCTCTATGCACTTATGAAACCAGGCGGTGTTCATGGCTGAAACGAACACAACAATGAGAACCAAAGACGGTTAAGGGTTAGTTGTGTGACTTATGGTTGTCTAGGTATACACCAAAGTTCGAAGGTTCAAAGATATCAAATCTACCGATTGACCGAGTATATCCGACATAAGTTCACTACGGAAAGTTCAAGGGAAAACCTACTTATCCAGATGCAATTAATCCTCGCTTGCGAATCACAAAATTTTTCCATGCATATTTCCGTTATATAGTCATTCCCCATTCATGTGGGGGATTGTTGGGATTTTTTAAGCATTAATGAGGCTTAAAAGAGGGTGAATGGGAAATGGAGGGAAATGAAATTTTTAAGTGAAATTTTAAGTTTTCCCCCTTGGCAAAGGGACATTGTCCCATATTGGAAGTAGAAGAGATTTTTTATGGGTATATAAGCAATTGCTCTTCTTCTAGCTCTTAAAGAGTTGAGAAGAAGGCAAACCTCGCGCTGTCGTCGTCGTCGCTCGCTCAGCTTCGGCTTCGATTTCGGCTTTGGATTCGAATTCGGATTCGGATTCGGATTTGGTCAGATGATTGATTGATTAATTTTTTGGACCAAATTTATTTGTTAATAGTAAAATATTAAAAGAAATGTTATTAAATATTTGTTTTATTAATAGAATATTAATACAACAACAACAACAACGACCCAGTATAATCCCACAAGTGGGGTCTGGGGAGGGTAATATGTACGTAGACCTTACCCCTACCCCGAAGGGTAGAGAGGCTGTTTCTAGGAGACCCTCGGCTCAAAAAAAGCAACAGGAGACGATATATTATTACCATAAAAATGCATAATAAAATAACAGCTTTATAAGAGATATGAAATACAGAATACGAAATACGAAATAGATGGCTGGTATAGTAAAAACTAGCAGGTAAA
This sequence comes from Nicotiana tabacum, assembly GCF_000715075.1. Classification (NCBI taxonomy): domain Eukaryota; kingdom Viridiplantae; phylum Streptophyta; class Magnoliopsida; order Solanales; family Solanaceae; genus Nicotiana; species Nicotiana tabacum. The sequence continues at coordinate 44,776,114 of NC_134087.1, forward strand.
GTCCTTCATCAATAGACGACCAATGACATTCTTAGTCTAACTCCTAACTGGCTAGTCTCACTCTATTGTGCTGTAGAAATATTCACAACTTTCCCCTAACCTACAACCTTAATGCTCGACCTCCATAATTCCCTGTCAAGGGCCATGTCCTCAGTAATCCTAAGTCGCGCCATGTCTTGTCTGATCACCTCTCCCCAATATTTCTTAGGTCGCCCTCTACCTCTCCGCGTGCCCAATACAGCCAGTCACTCACACCTCCTCACCGGTGCATCAGTGCTCCTCCTCTGAATGTGCCCGAACCATCTGAGTCTTACTTCTCGCATCTTGTCCTCCATGGGGGCCACGCCCACCTTCTCTCGAATATCTTCATTCCTAATCTTATCCATCTTTGTATGCCCGCACATCCACCTCAAAATCCTCATCTCTGCTACTTTCATCTTCTGGATGTGTGAGTTCTTTACCGGCCAACATTCAGTTCCATATAACATGGCAGGCCTAACCACTGCTCTATAAAACTTACCTTTTAGTAACGGTGACACTTTCTTGTCACACAAGACTCCCGACGCTAACCTCCACTTCATCCACCCACCCCTATACGGTGTGTGACATCCTCGTCAATCTCCCCGATCCCCTGAATAACCAATCCAAGGTACTTGAAACTACCTCTCTTGGGAATGACTTGAGAGTCAAGCCTCACTTCAACTCCCGCTTCCGTCGGCTCAACCCCAAATTTGCACTCGAGGTATTCCGTCTTCGTCCTGCTTAACTTGAAACCTTTAGACTCAAGAGCATGTCTCCAAATCTCTAGCCTCTCGTTGACGCCGCCTCGTGTCTCATCAATTAGAATAATGTCATCAGCAAATAGCATGCACCATGGCACCTCCCCTTGAATATGATGAGTCAGTGCATCCATCACCAGGGCAAATAGGAATGGGCTGAGCGCAGACCCTTGGTGCAACCCCGTAATAACTGGAAAGTGTTTAGAGTCGCCTCCTACTGTCCTAACCCGAGTCTTAGCTCCAGCATACATGTCTTTAATCACCCTAATATAGTCAACCGGGACCCCTTTATCCTCTAAGCATCTCCATAAGACCTCCCTAGGAACCCTATCGTACGCTTTCTCCAGATCAATAAACACCATGTGGAGATCCTTCTTCCTATCCCTGTACTGTTCCACCATCCTCCTAATAAGGTGGATAGCTTCTGTGGTAGATCGTCCCGGCATGAACCCGAACTGGTTGTCTGAAATAGACACCGTCCTTCGCACTCTCATTTCTACCACTCTCTCCCAAACTTTCATGGTATGACTTAGTAATTTGATGCCCCTATAGTTGTTACAGCTCTGGACATCACCCTTGTTCTTATACAACGGAACCATTGTACTCCACCTCCACTCTTCAGGCATCCTATTAGACTTGAATATAACACTAAACAATCCAGTAAGCCATTCCAAGCCTGCTCTACCCACACACCTCCACAGTTCAACCGGAATTTCGTCTGGCCCGGTAGCTCTGCCCCTTCTCATCTTACGCATTGCCTCCATGACTTCATCGATCTCAATGTCCCCACAATTACTTAATTCATGGTGACTGTCGGCATTCCTCAATTCCCCAAGTATAATATCCTGATCCCCTTCTTCACTTAGAAGTTTATGAAAGTAGGTCTGCCACCTCCTCTTAATCTGGTCATCTCCCATCAAAACTTTGCCGTCATCATCTTTTATGCACCTCACTTGGTCCAGATCCTGAGTTGTCCTCTCTCTCGCCTTAGCGAGTCAGAATAACTTCTTCTCCCCACCTTTGTTCCTTAGTTCCTCATACAAATGAGCAAAAGCTGTCGTCTTAGCCTCCGTCACTACCATCTTTGCCTCCTTCCTAGCTACCTTATATCTCTCACAGTTCTCTCTCTTCTCCTCCTCGTCAGTGCTCCCTACTAACCGCAGGTAAGCCGCCTTCTTTGCTTCCACTTTACCTTGGACAACTGCATTCCACCACCAATCTCCTTTGTGGCCACCATTGTGGCCCGTAGATATCCCTAACACCTCTCTCGCCGCCTTTCTTATACAGTCCGCCATCGTCGACCACATTGTGTTTGCGTCCCCACTACTTCTCCAAGCTCCCATTGCCGATAACCTTCCTTCCAACTCCTTAGCTTTATCCTTAGTTAAGGCGCCCCACCTAATCCTGGGGCGTCCTTGTACTGACATCTTCTTCCTCCTTATCCTAATACAAATGTCCATCACCAAAAGCCTATGCTGCATTGAGAGAGTCTCACCTGGGACAACCTTGCAGTCCTCGCACAACCTTCTGTCGCATCTCCAGAGGAGGAGATAGTCAATCTGAGTCTTCGCCACTGAACTTTGGTAAGTAACTAGATGTTCATCCCGCTTCGTAAAACTCGAGTTCGCAATAACTAGATCGAAAGCCTTGGCAAAGTCCAACAGCGAAATACCCCCTCCATTCCGCTCCCCGAAACCAAAGCCGCCATGCACCTCAGTATACCCACCTATAGATGACCCAATATGACCATTGAAATCTCCTCCTATGAATAACCTCTCAGAAGGCAGTATACTACGAACAATATCATCCAACCCCTCCCAAAAGCACCTCTTAATATCCTCATCCAAGCCTGCTTGCGGTGCGTACGCGCTAACGACATTTAAAGTACCCTTACCCACCACCAACTTAATAGTCATTAGTCTATCATTCACCCGCCTGAACTCTACCACGAACTCTCTAAGATGGCTATCTACCAGGATACCCACTCCATTCTTACCCCTCAGGACACTAGAGTACCACAACTTATACCCATTCACGTTTTTCGCCCTCGATCCGACCCACCTAGTCTCCTGGACACACGCTATATTAATCTTCCTCTTCTGAAGGATTTTCGCCAACTCTATGGATTTACTCGTTAGAGAACCTATGTTCCATGAACCGATTCTTAACCTATAGGCTCCCTTGCCCCCTCTACCTCCCCTGCTACCCGTCCCACCCCCTGACCCCAGCCCCACACTCTGCCCCACCCGAGGACATGCCCTTATTCTATCATCCCAGACTGCAGCCACTACACCTACAACAATCTAGAGAAGACTCGCTAGTGCACAACGGACAACAAATCAAACTAGAAGGAAACAAGTGGTAACTAGTATCCTAGGTGAAAGGTTTAACTATTGCGAAGTAAAGTACCGGTAATTTAGCTAACACCAAAAGGGAAACAGTAAAACAGGAGGTACCAACTCCCGATAACAAAACCTGTGGCTGATTTGCTGTAATCGATGTAGTTGTACGCTCACGCACCACTTCCTACCACCCTTTGCTGACACTCGGCCAGGTTGCTCTCCTTCGCCAGTGCTCGTGCGCCCAACTTGTCTCCAATACTTTGAGAATTCCTGAAAACACAGAAAATACCACGACCCAAAAACCAGAAGGAGCTATCACCGCTACCACTGGTATAGCCCCAATAATATAAAATGTACAAAGAAAGGAGAAGAAGAAAGCGAGAATATAAGGGGGTGGGGGCAGATTTGGGACGCAAAAGGGGTGGGACGAAAGTATCTAAAACATGAAGAGGAAATAAGAGGATTCTAGAAATGGTAAAATTAAAAAAATTAAATAGTAAATGATAAAAGTGGAGACCAAAATTACGAACTGATCAGTACCTTGTGTTGATTAATCCGAAAACAACGGTAAACTGAATACAAAAGGCGGCGAATTCACTGTTAATTAAAAGCGATGGAATTAAAGCAAGTGAGTAAACGGAGTGAGTTTTGAGAAGTTAGTGGCGCTGCCGTAATGCTCCGGCGAACCATTGCGATGTCGGCGGAGAAGAGGTGAGAGTACGGAGAGAGAAGAAAAGACGGGGTCCCAAATTGTATCGTTTTAAAATTTTCTCATACCCTGAGTTGCAGACACTGAAGTAGTTGCCGGCCGTTGAGAGCTTCGAATATTTCGGCAATGGCGAATGTTACATTGAACACAGTGGCGAATGTTAATAGAATATTAATATTAAAATAAATATTAATATTAAATCCAATCCGTTTTTCAGTTGTGTAACTGAAAATTAAACTTCCCTCTTCAATTTTTCCTCTTTATTTTCCCTCTTTATTGTTGAGTAAATAGCCATTTATGTTATGACATTTATGCTGTGGCCGTTTTGCATAAACAGCCATTCTGAAGAGTTGCACCTCTTCAAATTTCAGCCCAACTTTGGCTATAAATACAAGACTATTCTGCTCAGAATTTCCATACGAATTTTCTGAGTTCTTATCCTTCCTTTTGCATATTTTAACTTCAAAGAAAGCAACAGTAAGTGTGATTTGCTACCGAACTTTGTGTTCGCTGAAACACTGGGGTTTGAAGTACCACTACACCAGTGTGTAATTCGTTCTATCTTGGGAGGAAATAATCTATAACTTTGGGTACTAGGAGGGGATTAAATTCCTTAAGGAAACACTATAAATTCAGTGGGCTCGGATTAAAATTCTATTTCTGTTTATATTAATTTATATTTTCCAGAATTATTTTACAAATATAGTTTACTAACATATATATATATATATATATATATATATATATATATATATATATTGTAAGGCCTTGTAAAATTTCACCAAAAACTCGAAGCTTCGTGGTGCCAAGTTAGGCCTATGTAATGAGGATTGTAGAGATTCTTCGCGGCAAGCTTGCTTATGTGTTGAGGATTGTAGAGATTCTTCGCGGTTCGCAAGCTTGCCGAGGTACAGACCTTTTGGGTTGAACAATACATTGGGGAGTTGAATAAAATTTTTGCCAGAGCAGGGCATTTCTACGGTCTACTATGCGACCGCAGAATCACTCAACGGGCCGCAGATCTGCCTCAAAGTGAGGTAGAGAAATGGCTAATTTTGGAGGTTGTTTTGCGGTCCATTTTGCCGCCGCCTAACAATTTCGCAGGCTGCAAAATCCATCGTAGATCCAGCATGGAGTTTTCCGGAGGGGAGTTCTGCGGCGCATTATGCGACCGTTGAACTGGTCTATGGTCCGCAGACCTGACCGAACAATCTAGTTCTTATCATCACTTCTGCAGCCCATTTCGTGGATCACATATCCATTATGTGGTCCACTTCGCGACCGTAGAGCTGTGTTTGGAGGGTCCATTATTTGGTTTTTATAACCCGACCCTACTTCGGTATATAGACGTTAAGGACAATTTGAAAAATAAAAATCTGATATTTTGAGAGTGAGGAAGTGCTCTAGACTGAGAGGGGGTTCCTAAACTAATTGTTCATCAATTCTTGCTCAAGACTTGGAGAATTAACAAGGGAAAACTCACTAGGTCTTCATCCTAGATGTAAGATTCTACTCCCTAGCCCTTAATTTTGGGATTTAACTTAAAATAGGTAATGAGAAAAACAATTCTTGGGTGTGGGAGTTGTTATTTATGCATGCATGTACTATCAAGGTTTGTGGGAAGATTGTTGAGCTCAATTGGGTAGACTTAGTGGGGTGAGGAATCCACCATAGGAGGACCTTGAAATCATAATGGCTACCTAGTGTTTGATAAAATGCTCAAATAAGCCGGAACCATGAACTCCTTCCTAATTTGTATTCAATTTGTTTATATTTTCAAATAGATCGAAGTGGCTAAGATTTCTGGAATATTGTAGTAACTTAAGGAAGCTCCAGGCGAGGTATGTTGGCTAAACTCCTTTTGTAGAATCGAATCCATGTTGTACTCATAAGCTAAAGTTATGATTGGCTCGAGCTCTCATGTCTCACGTTCCGATTTGTTTCTTATAAATTTTACAATTCCGAGTAAACTCTATGTCAAAAGATATATGTTCAAAATGTATTCCGAATGCTCTTATCATATTGTGTCTTCCTTCGAGATTGTATTCAAATGTGACCACGTGTCGAAATATTATGAATTCAATTATGTCTCAAATGCTAGTTATTATGCCAAATTATGGGGGAAAATCCAATGTGCCTAAGACTTTTATTTGCTCACATGTGTACTGAAAGCCTTAAGTAGAAATGCTTTGTTGTTGATGATCTGTGATGATGTTTGAAAGTGAAAAAGGTGAGCATGAAATATGAAATACGACCAACATGCCAAGAATGATATTACATTTGGGGCCACTAGTGCCAATGAAATTATTGAAATGAGTTGTAAATCCTTTAAATAATAAACACTTTGGGAGTATCGTTAGTCACCGAGGAAGGGTAGGTTGAAATAATCTAACCCCGAAACTACATGTGTCGGTGGATGAGTGAATTGTGATTATTCCCCTTATTTGGGATGAGATTGATGTGATGAGAATTTTTCCCTTTATTGGGATGAGATTTATATGATGAAATATTCCCCTTTATACGGTATTATGGTGAGACGGCCTAGCCGGTCAGGTTGTGATCGGACGCTATGCCGCACACATGATGGTCATTGTGCTTGAAATTGTGATTGAGATAATGATTGAGGTTGTAATAGTGATTGTGATTGTGGTTGATGTCTTTGGGTGAGACGGCCTAGCCATTCAGGCCGTGATCGGTCTCCGTGCTAAAATTACGATGGTATATCAGTGATAAAGATCTCTCAACCTAAAATATGAAAATTTACTTGAAAACTGGTCTTGCTTCTAATTTGATGTCTTGATGTTGTTTGAGGATCCCATTGAATCTGTAATTGTTCTTCAGTGCATTATTACTCGATCTATTGCGAGGGTGTTTAGTCATTCATACTAGTACTATTCCATATGTACTAACATCCCTTTTGCCGAGGGCGCTACATCTTTGAGGGATGCTGGTGGTTCCACAGCAGGCGGCTTTGATCAGTGATAGCGGTACACCCTTTTCCTAGCTGACTTGGTAAGCCCTGTTGATACCCAATTTTTCCCTATATATTATAGACATATATACTTTCAAAATATCATATATAGGCATATATAAGCATACACAAGGTCTTTATAATATTTCTATAATTTTAAAAGGTTTTAAATTGATTTATTTCTTCCTTTTTCACTTATAAAATCTCCAATAATTATCCTTCAAATTATTGTTGTGATAATTTAATCATCTAAATCCTATATTTATTCCAAAATGTTGTTTTAATATTTTTGCATATCTTTTATAATTGCATTTATATTTTTAAAATTAATTTGCATATAATTACAATATTAGCCCTATTAATGTATAATTACATTTATATGCATAAAAATGATCTTCTATATTTTTAAAATATTAAATATCTATTTTAAATCATTGTAGTGCGCGAAATTATTTTTTTTAGAAATTATCTATTATTTATTATAAATTATATGGGGATAAATTAGCTATTTAAAATCTAGCCAAATTGCATTTCAATTTTAGCCTCAATTAAACCCAATACCCAGCCCAATTTCGGATTAAATAACCCGACCCAGGCCCTAAATGCACCTACCCGACCCAAAACCTATCAGATCCTGGCCGTTGATCTAAAAGATCAATGACCCTCGTTCATTCTTGCCTTTTTTTATTCCAAACGACCCCCCAACCCAAGCCATTTTCCCACATCCGCCGCCCTAAGATCCTCTCCTCTCTTAAAACACTACCTAGCCCTAGTCTTCAATCGCCGACTTCCCATCTCTAGCTATCTCCGGTGACCTCTCATCACCTCTTGAACCTCCAATGGCTTCTCTCATGCCATGCTTGCCTTTTCTAAGGTATTCAAGGGCCCAGGGCCATGCCGATTTGCATCTAGGGTTCATCACCTGCATGTTATTGGCTACTTCAATGTGATTTCAAGCAAAATCACGCTGTATTTGCAACGATCCTTGGGTTTCCTAAGCAGGTTCTTCATCTCTATATGGGTTTCTTTCGAAACCCTAATTTCCTTTCTGCACCTCCTAGATCTTCACAGATCTAGGATGATTTGAGTTTGTTTCTTTAATGTTTTACACTGTCCTTGGGACTCTTTACAAGAATCGTTGATTTCAAGTGTTTTTCACCTTCTTCTAAAAATTAGGGTTTCATAACTTCTTTTAAAACCTTGTTTAACTGATCCTTTGTGTTTAAACTTCTATTTCTTGCATATTTTGGCTGATTCTATGATTTTACTACCTCTTCAACTCATCTATGTTGAAAGCCCTAATTTTCTAGGTTTCTTCGTTTGTTTCTGTGTATCAGCATGACTGACTGGTTCTTGTTTGAGTTTCTGTGACTCTCTTGCCTCGAATGTGTTCCTACTGAGTTTTTAGCCTAACTTATATCAACTCTATGTGGTTGTGTTCATATTGACTTTTTAAGACTTGTCTCTTTCTATCAGTGCTGTTTAACCTTCATGTTTGCTATGTCTGGTTATTCTTATCTTACTCTATTTTATATGCTAAACACTGACTCATGACTTTCTCTTTGATTAATTCTGGATTCCCTGTTTCATGGTTTGATTGGAAGACCTTCCTTTAAACCTTCGATTCCTACCCTTTCTATTCAATTTGATTGATTCACTTACCTTGTCTGCATTGGTACTTTATTCTTACTAACTATCTCCTCAATTAGAGTTTTCTGAACTTAGCCCTAATTATTTACCCTATACTTACTGAATTTGAAATCTTTCCTTATTGGTCTTACATTGATTTCTTTCCTTATTTGTTACTTGTTCTTTTGATTTCTTTCCTTATTTGTTACTTGTTCTTACCGTTTGAACTGATTCCCTTAAATTAAGGGAGTACTTGTACTGATTTTGCTCTAATTGGTTCTGAGTTCCATAATTACTATATTATTGTGATTCTTGCCTTATTTTACCTAGTTTCGAACTACTATATATACATACTCTCTCATTAACACAAACACACGAACACATTGGTTTAAAAAGCTCTCTCACACTCAAAACTTACTGCTATCTCTTTGGTTACTTGCAATTATTCTGAGTTAGTCGACTGCAAGCCAAGGCTAACTATTGTGCTTTCCTATTCCTCACTTTGTGTTTACCATCTCTCTACTGGTATGTTCTGATTTCAATTCAAGTCTCAAAACCAACATGTTTCTTTTACTACTTCAGTTTATCATGTTTCTCATTTGTTTCTATCTAGGGTTCTATTGTTCAACATGCAATTGACATGTTTACATTACTGCTTCATCTAGCATGCTAGTCTAACCTTCTTAGGGCTTTACAGAACATGTTCTACCCCCTCCCCTAGTAGTCTATCTCAACATGACTCTACCCTGCTTTGAATGCTTGTCTACTTGTTATCCAGTTTTGATATGCAAGTTGATCTGCCACTTTAAATGGCTAATTCTTTGATTGTTTCTGAAACTCCTACTGTATTGGTACCAATAACTATCCCCTAATCCCTTAAACCCCACAAGAACTGCTATGCTCTTGATACTATGTGCTCTATATATCCCCAATTCCCATTCCCCTGTATGAAGGAACTGTTACTTGAGTATTGCTGAACTTGTTTGACTGACCTGCTATTTGTTTAATTACACAACTATTTTCAAAAGCTGTTTACCCCAATAACTCTCTTGCTTATGAAGTTATTTTAATTAAGTCTCTTTTTTACATTGTTTTCCTACTGAAAACCTTTCAAACTATGTCAAGCACTCTCACTCTACTCCTAAGTCCCTAGGTTCTGCCCCCTCCAGTGTGTGTACTACCTTGGGATCCTCTTGAGATCTCTCTGAACTCTAGCACACTGAGGCTGGCCCTTCCATACTGCACTTACTCAATTTGGTTACAAAGTCTAGGTGTGAGCACCGCCCGGGATTCTTGAGATCCTTAGGAAACTCTAACACACCTAGACAATGATAGTGTCTATGAAATTGACATTTGAGGCTATTGGAGGTTTGAGAAATCGCCTGGGCCTGCTTCAGGCTCCATATAGTGTAAATTCTTCTTTTCTTTTTATCTATTTATGTAATTCATTCATCTGGTTTGTAATAATTTGTAAACGAATATTGGGGTGATTAGTGAAAAAGAGTGGGTAGTTACATATTTATGGGGTAATATGGGTAGAAACCATGCCTATAGGATTTTATATTTGCTATGTTTGCCTTACCATGTTAGAAATCATGCCTATAGGTCTCAAGTGTTTCTAATAATAGAAATCATGTTTATAGGTCTTAAAATGAACTTCACAAGTAGATACCATGCCTATAGAATATGATCCAGTTCAACTTCTATTATAATGGGTATTTACATGTGTTTTCATTTGTTATCATGCCTACAAGTTTCTAACATCAACTCTTAACAATTAGATATCATGCTTATAGGGAACAACATCAGAAATTCTGCCTATAGATCTAAAATCAGTTTAGTTTAAATAAGCCAATCCAGTTCCTGATTAGTTTACTTCGAAACTGGTCTAATTAGTGGTTTGTTTTCCCTGAAATGAATTTTTTTGAGTACTGCTCTAATTTACTATTAGAAAGCATGCCTATAGGAACTCAAGAGTTTGTTTTAAAATCTGCCCATTATTTTACTATATCAAACATAGTTATCATGCTCTTAGGACACCACTATTCAGCGTGTAAGCAAGCCTATAGGGCGTTTTCAAATCCTGCAACTCTGAAACTGTTTCTGCTACTTAATGTTGTTCTGATTTCACAGGCTTAAAATCAGTAGGCAAACTGATAGGGCCATTACTTCTGAGTTTATAAAACAAACCGCCTATCTTCTGTGTCTTGATATTCACTTAGACATCATGTCTTAGGATACCGTTTAACAATACGAACCTTATTTGTGTTTGAGTCGTGCTGCTTATGTGCGTTGTTTGTGGAGGTAAACTTGAGCCTCTAATTGCTTCTTTTTCTTCCTTATGTGCTAAGGTCCTATTTGTTCTTGCCTGCCGCCTTAGTATTTTCTCCTTTAAATCTTAGGGGTCTGTCTAGAACTGCCTATAGGTAGAGGTCCTAAATTTCCTCCAAGACAATTAAGAATGGACGAGTAACAACACACAATAGAGATCGCTAACTAACACTCGCTTTAATAACCACGGGGGTGGGAAGGGTAGATATGAGATATGATGACTACACGCTAATGTCACATGTAGCCCCTCATTGAGGAGTGTTTACTGGACATTGTGTGGGGTGATCCTGTAGGCTAACCAACCTACGACCCCTCCTTTCCCAAATCCCTTCTGTTTAAAACTTTGTTTTATATGCAACTTGTTCAAAATCTTTGTCTTATTATTTGAGTTATACAATGTCCAACGTGCTTTACTTGCAAATTATTTGATTCAACTATTTATTTGTTAATGGACCAATTCATAAGTTAAGTTCGGCCGAGACCCACCATTATGGACCGCGAGGGGTACCTAACACCTTCCCCTCAAGGTTATTTTGAGCCCTTACCCTAAATCTATGATAATGCAAACCAATCCAAGAGTTAATCTATCTAGATGCCCTAACGCACCGTAATCTGTTAGGTGGTGACCCTTCAAATACACAAATCCCAAAAGGAAATGAGTTATTACCCCCATGAACGTCGAGTCCCGGACTTTCTCTGCGGAGGAAAAAAGGGGGCGCGATAGTATGGAGACTCAGCTGGGGATATATTTAGGCTCTTACCATAACGAACTTATCTTTTATGAATTAGTCTAAGCATGCTTTCTCCCGTACCCTTCTCCCTTATTTGAATTTAACTGTCCATTTTCTTTTAAGAATTTATGGTTTTTTATCTCTGAAACTGACTTGTCTCTTTATTTTCTTTTTCCTATAACTGTCCTTCCGTTATTTAAATACTATATTTATTTTTCCCTGCGTGCAAATACTTGTCTACATGTTACTAATTGCTGCATAAATCATGCTCCACATCATATTCCACTTGTGCATATCAATCCTATAGCAACACTTTAAAGAGTGGTTGCGCTCTTCCTATTTACTACCCTTAAATTCGGAAAGGCTTATTTGCGGTAAAACTAGTCGATCAGCAGTGCAGTCGACGGTTCTGTGCCTTCCCCCTCGAGTTGTCCACTTGAGGGTACCAGTCTAAAACCCTATAGAAACCTTAATCTGGTTAAAATTTTGCATGCATCATGGTCAAACCTAGTCGGATCAATATGATATCCGCGTAACGATCCTTTAAGATAAGCCTTATCCAAAAGTCCATCGGGTTTTCCATAATCCCAATGGACACAACCACATTCTATGCATTAATTTGGAGAACTAAATGTCTATATGTTGATCATAAATGTAAAAATAGTCGAGTCTGGTGGGGGTAAGGTCTAACCCTTTTGTTTTGTAGAAAATGAGGCACGAGGTCCCCAGATTCGGTATGGTTAGCAACATCCCACCATTGCTGCTAGATTGGTGGGAGGACCTTTCCTTAAGTGACAAGAAACATGTGAGAAAGTACCTGGATAACCTGCCTTTCTTGCTAGATATTGAGCCAAACAACAAATTGATCGAGGTTGCCACTTTATTCTGGGATAGTGAAAAGGCTGTGTTTCGTTTTGGCAACATAGAAATGACACCACTCCTAGAAGAAATTAGAGGGCTTGCGAGGTTGACTTGGGATAGTCCCGGGTTATTGGTACTAGAAAACCGTACTAGCAGGGGATTTTTAAAGATGATGGGGCTGAAGAAGAATGTCGACCTAGTGTGCTTGAAGGAATCTTACATACCTTTCGAATACCTGTACAAGAGATATGGCCATAGCAAGTCTTTCCGTACCTACCATGATGAGATATCTCTCACTTCTCTGGGTCACATCCACCGCAGAGTGTTTGTATTCATTGTGTGCTTCTTAGGCCTAATAGTGTTCCCAATGAAAAAGGGAAGAATCCACACTAGGTTGGCCATGGTCGCCAAGACTTTAATGGAAAGGATTAATGGACAGACATATACCATAGTCCCCATGATCATAGCCGACATTTATAGGGCTTTGGAGCACTGCCAAAGAGGGGTCAAGCATTTTGAGGGTTGTAACTTGTTGCTGCAGTTATGGTTGTTGGAGAATTTCCAAAAAGGTCACTATCGCCAAGAATTTCTGCGAAGGGCTTGGAAAGACCATATTGCCTTCCATCACCCCAAGCAGATGACTTACATTCCAGACAGATTTGCTCAGCCGGAAAGCGCCAAAGAATGGGTAGAGTTCTTCGACAATCTGACCGACGAACAAGTGCAATGGATGTTTGAATGGTTCCCAACAAACAAATTTATTATTAGATCCAGGGATGCTCCGTACTTGGTGCTGATCGGGTTGAGAGGGATATACCCATATGTCCCTATACGAGTTATGAGGCAAGCAGGCAAAAAACAGGTTGTACCAAGGGTTGTCAAGATGAGTCATTTCAGGGCAGACTTTCAAGATGACGATGTCCCTTACAAGTGCCAAGCTCAACATATGTGGAACTACAAAATCATTGTGGAGAAGAACACCATTGAGCCAGACAGGTATCATGCAGCGTGCGAGCCTTTCTACCCGGCACGGTTAGAGGACAATCTAAAAGGAATGGTGACACCAGGGGCCGGTCGAGGGAACAAAATCATAGATGAAGAAGCTGAAGCTCAAGTCAAATACAACAGGCTGCGCAAAAGGGTCCATGACTCTGAGAATGGGCAACGGGAAATACATGAGAGGAATGTGAGGTTGATCGAGGAATGGAAAGAAATGGAAGTCACTTCCAACAGGAAACTGGAATATCTGAAGCGAGGAATAGTGGAGCTGGAAGGTAAAGTCATGAAGAGAATTGAAAATTGCCAGAACGCTGAAGGAGTTGAAGGAGGACATCTGGCTAGAGCCTACTTGCTGCTGGGGCTGTGCGAGCTGGGGGATCTATATGATGGAGTCCGGAAGATTGAATCTGGGGAAGGTCCTTCTGGGACCAAATAGGCTAGATTTATTTACTTTTTCCTAAAATGTAATAAGGCCAAGTGCTAGTAATGACTTATTTTATCATATCTTAGTGTCATTTTGGGATTCGCCTATTTTTATATTATGAAATGAAGCATTTATTGGCATTAAAAGTTCTCCAAGTTTATTTGTCGCTAGTCCCACCTCGGGCACAATGAGGTTCCCAAAGTAGGTCATGAATTTACATTTCTACAATATGTGTTTAAATACAGCAAACATTTAAGGATCCTCACTAACTTGTTTCCTTTTTTGTTTTTTTTCTTATTTTTATTATTCCCATCCCCTTGGGTTGGTTCACTCATACTGGCCTCATCAGCGTATCATACCAGATCCAGAGGCCCTCCACCTCCTCCTCCTCCTCCAAGCAATACAAAAGGTAGAGGACAAGCAAATATGGATGACTTAAGTGGTATTCGAAAGGAGAAAATTGAGAATGCAGAAACTTCAAATAGCCGTAGTACTCCGGCCCCAAATGATCTAGTCTTGAGATTAGAACAAAAGATACTGGAATTACAAAGAGAACTTGAGCAGGTTCGCAACTTTGCAAACTTGTCACTCATCCTCAATGTCCCCGATATCCACCAACAAAACACAAAGAACCCAGCACCTCCCCAGAACACACAAAACCAACAACCACAAAATCCTACCACACCAAATCAATACGCTACTCCACCCCAAAATATCAATCCGCTGCCAATACCAACTCCACCGCAACATCATCATCAACCAATTTAGTACCCACCAACCACCACTTACCACACTCCCCAAAACACACCACAACCCATTCCCGATCCCCAAAACTCCACCAATGACCATCATTACACCTAGGTTCCTGGCACCCATCAGAGCAACCCTATATATGTGAAAACTGTACTCACTCATATACACCGGAATCTTCCGAGAAGGACTTGCTCATTAAAAACATGGCTGAAGAACTTAAGAAGTTAACAAGCCGAGTTTAAGGTGTTGAGGGCGACAAAGGAATAAAAGGTTTGAACTATGAAGATCTGTGCATACAGCCGGATGTTGAACTGCTAGAGGAGTACAAACCTCCCAAGTTCGAAATGTTTGATGGCACAGGTGACCCCATGGATCATCTAAGGACCTATTGTGACAAGCTTGTTGGGGTTAGGAAAGATGAAAAGATCAGGATGAAGCTCTTTATGAGGAGTCTTACTGGGGATGCTTTATCTTGGTATATCAGTCAAAATCCCAAGAAATGGTCCAATTAAGTAAGCATGGCGTCGGATTTCATGGAACGATTTAGGTTCAACACAAAAACGCACCAGATGTTTCCTACATTCAGAATCTTAAGAAGAAACCTACTGAGACTTTCCGTGAATACGCTACTCGTTGGAGGTCAGAAGCGGCCAAAGTCAGGCCCTCTTTTATGAAGAACAGATGAATAAATTCTTCGTCAGGGCACATGATCCACAATATTATGAGAGGTTGATGGTTATCAAAATCACAAATTCTCTAACATCATTAAAATTAGAGAAAGAATCGAAGAAGGAATCAAGAGTGAGATGGTATCGAACTTCGAGGCACTGCAAGCCACGAATAAGGCGCTACAATCAGGTGGTATATCAAAGCAGAGAGATGTTGGGGCGATAATGGTGGCCCAGGGCCCAAAATCTCCACTTACCTATCAGACACCTCCACCCACATATCAAACACCTCCACCCACATATCAAACATCACCACCTATATATCAACTTTCATCTCCCAGATATTCCCAACCAGCCACTGTCTATCATACCTATAACTCCTAACCATCCCACTTCTAATCACCACCAGCTAGCCAAAATTATCCAAGACCAAGACCCAACTTTGATTGCAAGCCACCCAGACAATACACTGCCATTGCTGAGCCCATCGACCAACTGTATGAAATGCTGAAAGCCGCATGTTACATCATTCCTGTTACCGCTGTGGCATTAGAAAATCCATCCCAATGGTTCAATCCGAACAAAACTTGTGCATACTATTTCGGTATGAAAGGGCACACCACTATTAAGTGCCAAACATTGAAGGATAAGATCCAGACGCTAATTGACAACAAGGTCATACAAGCAAAGGAAACCGCACCTAATGTCCGCAATAATCCCCTCCCTGATCACAGAGGTGATGATGTATATGTGATAGAGACAAAATGAAGAATAGGACCCTAAGGGGTTGATCGGGTTTATTCGAGAAGGCGCTGGCGTTAAGGTTGCAGTCACACTTACTCCTATTGTGGTTCAGACTCAGGCACCAATCGAGGTTGAGGTAACTGCATCAGTTCCATTTGAGGTGGAAATAGCTTCGCCCGCAGAGACCCCTGCTCCATTTGAAGTAGAAGTGGTCACACCTTTCACTATGATAGTATCAACCACACCCCCATTCAACTCAAAAGAAATACCATGGGATTATGTTGCCGAGGCTCGGCGAAAAGGGAAGTCCAAGGTAGAGGAATCTGACGCTGCACAAGGAATGACTAGAACCAGAAGAGTTTATACATCGAAATACCTAGGAGGTCCAAGTAAGGACGCCACTACTAGGTAGCCTATCATTGAGACCGGACCAGATGACATGTGGAGGAAAGTATAGGCAAAGGAGTACTCTGTTGTTGACTACCTGAACAAATTCCCTGCTCAGATATCTATCCTGTCACTATTGCAGAATTTAGAGGCACACAAGAACGCCTTAATGAAAGTGTTAAGCGAGGCTTATGTACCCAATAACATCATCGGTGGAGATATGGCCAACATGGTTAGGCAAGTACTAGAAAGTCATAAGATCATCTTCCACGAAGATGAGCTACCATCCGATGGACTAAATCACAATCGAGCATTGCATATTACGGTGCAATTTGAAGACAAGTTCATTGCTAGGGTCTTGGTTGACGGAGGTTCGAGCCTAAATATTTATCCATTGGACACTCTGAAAAGGTTGGACAAAGGTTTCCATGAGATACATGCAGGAAGCATGAATGTGAAGGCTTTCGATGGGTCCCAGAGGGCCACGATCAGGGAAATCAACCTTTGCTTCCAGATGGGGCCAACTTGGTTCGATGTTGAATTTCAAGTGCTTGACATACTAGCCTCATATAATCTTTTGTTGGGCCTGCCATGGATCCATGCTGCTGGAGCCGTGGCTTCCACACTACATCAAGCCATAAAGTTTGAATGGAACCGCCAGGAGGTAATCATTCACGGAGATGGAAGTAACCCCATCTACACTAGTCAAACCATCCCGACCATTGGACATAAAAGAAGGCTAGGAGGGGAAACCTATCATCACATTGAACGGGTCAATGCCATCGAGAAGGATAAGTGGTGGAGTAACAAAATAGAAAGCATGCTAGCATGGTCAGGATATGAACCCGGCAAAGGATTGGGAAAGAACCTCCAAGGTATCACCAAACCAATACAACTGAAAAATTATGGTACCATCTTTGGGCTCAGATACCAGTATATATGGCAAGAGTACAATGATTGGTCGTCTCCATGGCGTGGACCATATTACCCTCTTGAGCAGCTAGTGCCACGCTTGGAACAAGCTTTTCACCAAGCTGACACAATATGGGGAACTGTAGAAGAAGATGCACTAGCTGAGTTCAAGAATTTGTTCTTGGAGGATGAGGACATGGACTGCGGTGCCATAATTGAGGAGGAGGAGGAAGAAGGCCTCACTATTCAGACTGTGGAGAAGGGAGCTATTTTCAGAAACTGGACTGCCACACCATCCCGAGCCCGCCGAGTCCCTGGGTAGCTTGGCAAATTTACTTCTATAAGCCATTCTAAGCATTTAAGATTTCCCGTAATTTTGTGTTAAGTTTTACTTGTTTCAAAATAAATGCCCGATTTATCGAGCCGTACTTTGTCTGGACAATTTTTCAAGTTTTAATCAAATGCATTTTGCTCTTTATTATTCACCACCATCTTTACATTTTTTCTTTCTACATCATTATTATTACTTTTCCTGATGAACCAGTGACTGTGGCTTTAATGAGGCAACGCAACATGAGAATAGTGATTCAGAGGAAGAAGATGAGATACCCGAGGAAATTTTCAGGGAAGTTGAAAATTTTGAGAATAAGCCTAAGTCTAATCTGGACGAGACCGAAGTAGTAAGTTTGGGAGATGCCGAGACCGTCAAAGAGACCCGCATCAGCATTCACTTGTCACAAACAGAGAAGGAAGAGTACATTCATTTTCTAAAAGAATATGAGGACATTTTCGCATGGTCATATGATGACATGACCGGTTTGAGCACTTTCATAGTGGCTCACAAGTTGCTACTAATCCCATGTGTCCGCCAGTAAAATAGAAACTCAGAAAGTTCAAACCAGATATGAGCCTAAAAATCAAAGAGGAAGATACCAAGCAAATCAAAGCCAAAGTTCTCAGGGTAGTTGAATATCCAACCTAGTTAGCTAACATTGTGCCAGTTCCGAAGAAGGACAAGAAGGTCCAAGTATGTGTTGACTATCGAGATTTGAATAGAGCAAGTCCCAAGGATGACTTCCTGCTGTCGAATATACGCATCCTGATCGATAACTGTGCCAAGCATGAACTCCAATACTTTGTAGATTGCTTCGTGGGTTATCACCAGATTTGGATGGATGAAGAAGATGCAGAGAAGACAACTTTCATCACACTGTGGGGTGTATACTGTTATAAGATGATGCCATTCGGTCTAAAAAATGCTGGGACCACTTACATGAGAGCCATGACAACCATGTTACATGATATGATAAACAAAGAAATAGAGGTGTATGTGGACGATGTCATTATCAAATCCAAGAAGGCCGCAGATCATATAGCGGATCTAAGAAAGTTCTTTGACAGGCTAAGGCGGTACAATTTGAAATTGAACCCCACAAAGTGTGCATTCGGGGTTCCCGCAGGAAAGTTACTAGGATTCATCGTTAGTCGTCGAGGGATCAAACTGGATCCGTCTAAAATCAAGGCTATTCAGGAGTTAGCACCACCTAAGAGCAAAAAAGGATGCGATGAGCTTCCTAGGACGTCTCAACTATATTAGTCGCTTCATATATTACTTGAGTAAGAAGTTCATACCTTATGATGCACGGTATTCTCTACTTGAACGCACTTGCTGTGCTTTGACCCGGATAGCCCAGAAATTGAGACATTACTTCTGTGCCTACACTACATACGTCATATCCAGGATGGATCCTCTGAAGTACATATTTCAGAAACTCATGCCTATTAGGAAGTTGGCTAAATGGCTGATGCTATTAAGTGAGTTCGATATTGTTTATGTAACTCAAAAGGTGGTCAAAGGGAAAGCATTGGCAACTCACCTTGCTGAAAATCTGGTAGGAGGAGCATACGAACCTTTGCAAACATATTTTCTTAATGAAGAAGTGTCGTTCGTAGGGGAATACATTACTGAAGCATACAATGGTTAGAGGATGTTCTTTGACGGAGTTGCAAATTTCAAAGGAGTGGGCATTGGAGCAGTTTTGGTATCAGAAATGGGTCAACATTATCCGGTATCTGCTAAACTTAGATTTTCTTGCACCAACAATATGGCGGAATATGAAGCCTGCATACTAGGGCTCAACATGGCAATCAAGATGAACATTCAGGAGTTGCTGGTGGTCAGTGATTCAAATTTGCTTGTGCACCAGGTACAAGGAGAGTGGGCCACCAAGAATTCCAAGATATTGCCATATCTGCACCATGTGCAGGAATTGAGAAAGAGGTTCACGAAGATAGAATTCCGACATGTGCCCAGAATTCAGAATGAGTTTGCCGATGCATTGGCCACCTTGTCATCTATGATACAACATCCAAATAAGAATTATATTGATCCCATTCCGGTGAAGATCTATAATCAGTCGGCATATTGTGCTCATATTGAAGAAGAAACAGATGGAAAGCCTTGGTTCCATGACATCAAGGAGTATTTGTCGAAGGGAGAATATCCGGAGCATGCAAATCACACTCAGAAACGCACACTCTGGAGATTGTCCAATCACTTATTCCACAGAGAAGGAAATCTGTATAGAAGAACTCCCGATCTGGGTTTACTAAGATGTGTCGACGCAAAGGAAGCTTCTAAACTGCTTGAGGATGTGCATGCTAGGACCTATGGCCCATACATGAATGGTTTCGTTTTGGCTAAGAAGATACTCAGGGCAGGTTACTTTTGTATGACCATGGAGACGGATTGCATTCAGTATGTCCGCAAATGCTTTCAATGTCAAGTGCATGCCAACATGATAAAAGTGCCGCCAAATGAGCTCAATGCAACAAGCTCACCTTGGCCATTCGCCGCCTGGGGAATGGATATTATTGGTCCGATTGAGCCAACTACTTCAAACAGACACAGGTTTATTCTGGTAGCCATTGATTACTTCACGAAATGGGTAGAAACTGCGTCTTACAAAGCTGTAACCAAGAAAGTCATCGCAGATTTTGTCAAGGATTGTATTGTCTGCCGATTCAGAGTTCCCGAGTCCATTATTAGTGATAATGCCGCCAATCTCAACACTGATCTGATGAAAGCTATGTGTGAAGCTTTCAAAAACAAGCACAAGAATTCTACAGCCTACAAACCTAAGATGAATGGAGCCGTAGAAGCCGCCAACAAAAACATCAAGAAGATACTAAGGAAAATGGTAGAGAACCACAAACAATGGCATGAGAAGTTACCCTTTTCTCTATTGGGGTACCGCACCACGGTTTGCACATCAACCAGGGTAACTCCCTACATGCTGATTTATGGTACCGTGGCTGTTATCCCCGCCGAAGTGGATTTTCCTTCTTTAAGAATCATACAGGAAGCTGAACTCAGCGATGCAGAGTGGATAAGGAGTCTCTATGAACAATTGGCCCTTATAAATAGAAAAAGGATGAACGCAGTATGTCATAGCCAACTTTATCAAATCAGAATGTCCAGAGCTTTCAACAAAAGGGTCAAACCAAGACAGTTCGCACCAGGGCAGCTGGTATTGAAGAAAATCTTCCCACATCAAGATGAAACCAAAGGGAAATTCTCTCCCAACTGGCAAGGTCCGTACATGGTTCACAGGGTACTGATAGGAGGAGCACTCATACTCGCAGAAATGGATGGAGAAATCTGGCCAAAACTAATCAATTCAGACGTAGTCAAGAGATACTATGCCTAGATTATTTTGCATTTCCTCATTTGATGTAATTGAACTACGTTTGACCTGTTTCCCGTTTAAGAGGGGATACGTAGGCAGCCTTATGGGTTTGGTCATATCATAATAAAATTTCAATTTCCCCAATCACAAAAACTGGGGCAGAATTTTGAGGAGGACCCTCAAAATTCCGGAGCAAGTCCAGCCAATGCCAACAGGTGTTAGACGGTCAACAATCAGTTAAGGAAACTGGGGCAGAATTTTGATAAGGATTCTCAAAATTCCGAAAAAGACTCAGCAAGGCTTATTATCCGCAAACAATCAAAAGACCATCCACCAAACTAGGACAGAATGTTTAAGAGGACCCTCAAAATTTCAATATAAGAGAGTTGAAATGCCTTTGAAATGTGTTACAGTTACTAGTTCATTTAAAATTACTTGATATATCAATATGTTTCTAAAATAACTCTATTTTTATCAATGATTGCATATTTTTCGAAAACTCTATTTCCATAATGGTCAGGTGTTACCTAGGGGAACTCGAAAGGGCTTTCAGAACGGAGCAAAGCAAGGCCGGCAGACAAAGCACGAACCAACCTCCCCTCACAAAACTTACAATTTTTCTTTGAACGTAGGCACATTTTACGTAACGATAGCATCCGCAAATATGTATACACAAAGAGATCACTATCGATCAGGCCATCAGACACCGAATATATCTCCAGCTAAGATATATACTACTCTTATTTGCTACTTGCTCTCTGCATGAGGCTAATCCTTGCCTCCATATTTGCATGAGTCTAATCCCTGACTCCATACTTGCATGAGGCTAATCCCTGCCTCCCTATTTGCATGAGTCTAATACTTGACTCCATGAGGCTAATCCCTGCCTCCATATTTGCATGAGGCTAATCCCTGCCTCCATAATTGCATGAGGCTAATCCCTGCCTCCCTATTTGCATGAGGCTAATCCCTACCTCCATACTTGCATGAGGCTAATCCCTACCTCCATACTTGCATGAGGCTAATCCCTGCCTCGTTTGCATGAGTCTAATCCATGACTCCATATTTGCATGAGTCTAATCCCTGACTCCATACTTGCATGAGGCTAATCCATGTCTCTCTATTTTCATGAGTCTAATCTTTGACTCCATGAGGCTAATTCCTGCCTCCATAATTGCATCAGGCTAATCCCTGCCTCATACTTGCATGAGACTATTCCCTGCCTCCATACTTACATGAGGCTAATACCTGCCTCCATACTTGCATAAGGCTAATCTTTGCCTCTATATTTGCATGAGTCTATTCCTTGACTCCATGAGGCTATTCCCTGCCTCCATACTTGAATGAGACTAATCCTTGACTCAATACTTGCATGAGGCTAATCCTTGCCTCCCCCATATTCGCATGGGACTAAGCACTATCCCTTTTCGCACAAATTTGCTCTATTTCTAGCACTATCTATTTGCTCTGCTGTCGGGCTAAGCTCTGCCCTCCATTTCGCAAGACTAAGCCTTGTCTTGTTAACATCATTACTGCATATCATGGGCTAAAATATCGCTAATCTATCCGAAGGCGTCATAGTCTAAAGGCATCATCCTCATAGCCGGAAGACACCATGCCATGGCTTGAGGATCTCTCAAATTTGCATATCATTATTTAAAGGCGTCATGGTTCGAAGGCACCATCTTCACAGCCTGAGAACATCATTTCATGACCTACAAATCCCTCACCGAACAATTCAAGGCCCAAGACGTCATGGTCTTAGGACGTCATCTTTAACCATACGAAGACAACCTTCATGGTCCAAAGGGAATTTGCATCATGTTTAATTTTTCGCAAATACATGTTTGTAGCATCTTTTATCTGCAGGTAACCAGTAAGCAACCACTATCCTAGCAGGAGCGATCTCGCTCCAGTTCCTTCAAATGTCCCGAGTTCTAACCGCTCAACATATCCTCTTCGATACCTTGTGTCCGTTCTTGCAATGATTCCAAAGCATCCCGCTGGTCAAAATTTGCCATCATTTCTTTACCCGAAAACTCTTTCATCCTTCCCGAGTAAAAAGGGGCAGCTATTGATACCCAATTTTTTCCTATATATTTTTATAGACATATATACTTTCAAAATAGTATGTATAGGCATATATAAGCATGCACAAGGTCTTTATAATTTTTCTATAATTTTAAAAAGTTTTAAATTGATTTATTTCTTCCTTTCAGAGTTTCTACCATTCCCAAAGAAGTGGAACATATCCCCTAAGTATTTTCCTTCTCGAGTATTAGTCATTTCCTTTTGTTCTTTGTCTCATTGCTTATGTTTGTCACCGTGTAGCTATTGCCCAAGTTCCCAATGCAGTTCCCTGCTTGAAGGAGTAGATAGAGAGGATTTGCAAACAGATGCCATATTCCGAGCGCGCATGGCACAAGCTCTCGAAGGGCATATGGGAGGTCCATTCCCATGATGAAGTTCCCTCTTGAATGACTACCTTCATACTCTTGGCCTACAAATCACTAAGTCTTCAATTGTTTTTACAGGTTTTCCCAAGACCATCGAGCTCAGGCCCTTGGGTAGGGACGAAAATCTGTCCTCACTTATTGAACCCTCTGCATTAGGAAAGCCTGAGGTTGTCACAGAGGTGAAAAGTATTAAGAAGAGGAAATACTCGGGCTCCCCGGACACCAAAACAAATAATAAGAAGGTGACCATCTGGATCTGAAAAATAAAAAAGAGCACCAAGTCCCGGGTACCAGACTCAGATTCCCTTTATCAGCTCAGAGACTACCCCAAGGATGATGATCTTGAATTCATGGCTCATGAGTCGACCCTTGATGAGAAGGAGAAATCGGCGACCGAGAGAGATGTCCATAAGGTCGACCCTCTTGTAGCCCGGGGGTCAAATGGAGAAATGGAGGCCACAGTCTCTCGAGAAGCTGCTCCCGTCTTAAAAGAGGTAGCCAGTGTCATTGACATCATGGAGAAGCCATCCTATACCAATTCCATGCTTGAGGAGGCCCAAGAGGGCAAAGAAAAATCCAATGAGGTGGGCCTGGACCCAGATGACACCCTCAACTCATTTTTTGACGGCACGGATATGGTTGCGTTGGAGGATTTTTTTGAGATTTGTCACTTGGAGGCCCCGAAAAAGGATGTGCTGTCAGGGTTGGGCGATCCGAGCTCGTCCAAAAAATTGGTGAAGCAATTCCCTGCTTCGAGTGTGGACCCCGAGCGTAAGAGGTTGTTCTCACAATCCCGGTGGACGACTGAGTCTTGTCCGCTCAGGTGGGCGTAGCCAGCTACCTTCGATGCCTAGTGACAAAGGAGGACCAGACAAAGATGAACGAAGTGGGCACATCGAGCCTCTTTAATGAGGCGTAACATGCGCTGAACCGGAAGTTTCCTTTGGTCCCACTTGGAGATCAGCTAGCTCGGGTTCGAGGTCAAAGAGCTAGTCCGGAAGAAGGACATGTATAGGGCTCTTAGTGAGAAATAAAACGACGGACCTCAAGGACCTCCCAATTCTACAAGCTAAGTTGAAGGCTCAGAGGGAGGCTTCGTCCTTGAAGCGAGAGAACAATGTCCTGGTCAAGAAGGTAAGGATCTTTGAGGCTAAAAATGAGTATCTAATCATGGTGACTAACAACACAACTTCGCAGGTCCAAGAGAAGGTAGATTTCATCGACCGACTTCGGGCTGAGATAGACGAGGTTAAGGCCGTGATCGAGGCGTGGAGGGGCAGGATGGACCTGTTGTCTTTGGAAAAAGAAGTTGCAAAAGCGGAGCCGGCATTTGCCAGGGACCAACTTCGAGTCGCAAAGGACAAGGCCAATAAGTGGTCTCGGAAAATGATGAACTCCAGGAGGAGTTGAACTCGACCATCACGGAACAAGATACCTTTGGCCAAGAATATAATGTGTTGAGGTCAGAATTGGTGGCAACTTCTGTTAATTCCTCTAACATTGAGGAAACGCTAGCCTATAATAAGGCCGATGTAGAGGTAACCGAGGTCTGCTTGAGGCAAAAGCCAAATATGCAAAGTGGATTTTCCAGAGAGAGACCCTTGAAGAGATCCATTCCCGAGGCTATGACATGTCGGCCGAGATTGAAGAAGCCATGAAACTCGAGGCCAAGTCAAAGGAACTCTACGAGCCGGAGGGTTTCGAAGGCTCCAAGGGTTCTGGTGATGAGTTGAGTTCCAATGAAGGTGAGGCGTAGGCACCTTAATTCTCATTTTCCTTTGTAATATTTTCTTTTTGCTTATTTTGAGACCGTTTTATTGTTCATTTGTAATTATCTTTGGAGTATATAAAATATCCTCCTTTTTTGGAATATCGTATCCTTAATTTCTAGAATCTATTTGTAATTTTTGTTCGCGTATTATTTTTAATTCCTTAGCATAAAATCAGATGTATCTGTTTTCGGAGGTCCGAATGGAGCTCGACTTCAATGAGATTCGGGTTACCTATGGCTTTGAATCTTCGATAAAGCCAAAAACCTTGAAGATGCTTGAGTGATTTTAAACAATTTTTTGCCGAGGGTAACCTTTTAACAAGTTTCAATTTTTCGTAAGGGCCTTACTTTATGAGTACGGACTTCGAACATCTCCGAGCCATTTTTTGGGTGGTTGTAGCCTTTCATATTCGGGCACTGCCTAATATGTTTGGTGCCTCCGGGACTCGGTAGCCCAGGTCGCCCAAATTTTTATCGGTCGATAGTCCCCGAGTAGGGGTAGCCCGTGGACTTTAGGATCCAGGATCGAAGAAATAAAATGCACAGTAATAAAGTGTAAGGTAGGAGAAATTTCTTTCATTGCTTAATATGCAAGATACATGATCGAAGGTGCATAAAACTTGTGTTGTTGCAAGAGTGGACTATGTGGGCACGGTTCGTATGACCATTTGACCTTTAGAATGAATCCTAACCACAAAGGCTTAGCCTTTGGCACATAAAATTTTCTTTTCCCCAGCCAAAAATCTTAATCTAGGGGTAATGACCCTTAGTATTCGAGGCCGAACTTGTGAGGGCTCAGATATTGCTGATCTGGTGCTAACTTTCACTAATTTTGGTCTAGATTCGGTCTTCAAATCTAAGGTAGAACTTTTTACTATTGCCTTGTTAAAATTTTTGCCAAAAAACCCACTTCGAGACAAAATCGGTTCAAGGGAAAAAGAGTGCAACACGCGCTTTCAGATGTAATAGCCATATCCATCCTTGGTTAAGTACTTGCATATGTTAGTCCTTAATATTATGAAACTATAAAAGGAATTAAGTTCGTAACTTAGCAGTAATACCTCTTTAAGTGTGCCACGTTCAAGTTGTTTTGTAGTTGCACGTCGTTACCTACTTCGAGTTTATATGAGCCTTTGCCAGTTATTCCAACAACTCGGTATGGTCATTCCCAATTTGAGCTCAATTTCCCTTCATTTGGGTTCCTGGTGTGTACTATTACCTTACTTAATTCCAAGTTCCTGAAATGAAAGTGTCAGAGGCTAGGTCTTTGGTTGTAATACCTTTCTATTCACTGCTTCTGGGCAGCGAACCGGACCAGTCTCTCGCTTTTCATCCAATAGTTCTAGGATTGTTATCATAGCCTCAACGTTTGGCTCTTCGGTAGCGTAATAGAATCTGAGGCTCGGTTCGCCCACCTCGACTAGTATTAAGGTTTCGGCTTTGTAGACCATAGAAAACTGGATAGCCCTGGTGCTTGATTTCAAAGTCGTAAGATATGCCCATGGGACTTCAGGCAATATTTCATTCCATTTCCCTTTCGAATCGGTCAACCTCTTTTTCAGGTTTTGGAGTATAGCTTTGTTTGTCGATTCTGCTTGCATGTTCCCACTAGGGTGGTAAGGCATCGATAGTATCTTCTTGATCTTGTGATCTTCGAAAAACTTACTTATCTTGCTGCCGACGAATTTTTCCCATTGTTGCAAATGATTTTGACCGGTAACCCATATCGACATATTATATGATCTTAGATGAAGTTAATGACTTCTTTTTTCTAGTACCTTCTCAAACGCCTGGGCCTCAACCCATTTAGAAAAATAATCGATCATGAATAGTATGAATTGAGTTACTGGGTGCCCATGGTAGGGGACCAACGACGTCCATTCCCCACTTTATAAATGGCCATGGACATAGGACTGAGTGGAGCATTTCTCCCGATTGATGAATCATTGGGGCATATCTTTGGCACTCGTCGCATTTTTCGTACAACGTCTTTCGCATCCTTCTCCATTTTGGTCTAGTAGTAGCCATCTGTGATTAGCTTTTGAACTAAGAATTATGCCCCCGAATGATTTTTGCAAGTGCTCTCGTGAACTTCTCTCATGGCATACTTAGTCTCTCCTAGTCCCAAGCATTTGGCTAGTGGGCTGAAGAAAGATCTCTTGAACAATGCCCCTTCAAACAAGCTAAATCAGGCAGCTTTGGTGCGCAGGTCTCTCGATTCTTTGGGATCCGAAGGCAATTTTCCTGTCTTCATGTAGTCTATGTATTAGTTTCTCCAATCCCAAGTTAAACTCATTGAGTTCACTTTGGCATGACCTTCTTATACCACCAAACTCATTAGTTGCACTACTACTCCCGAGCTGTATTCATCGGAATCAACCGATGACCCCAAGCTAGCCAGTGCATCACCCTCATTATTTTGATCTTGGGTTACATGCTATAGGGTCCATTCCCTGAATTAGTGTAGGGTTACCTGCAATTCATCCAATTACCTCCGCATTCGTTCTTCCTTTACTTCGAACGTTCCGTTAACTTGATTTACCATGAGGAGGGAGTTGCACTTAGCTTTGATTACTTCGGCCCCTAGGTTCTTAGCCAATTCTAGACTTGTAATTATGGCCTCATACTTGGCCTCATTGTTATTCAATTTCACAGTTCTAATAGACTGCCTAATTATACTTCCCGTAGGTGGTTTCAATATAAAACCGAGCTCGGACCCCTTCACATTGGAGACATCATTTATGAAAAGGGTCTAGATTCTTGATGTAGTCCCTAAGGTGAGCAGTAGTTCCCTTTCAACTTCGGGTATTGAGGCCAGCTTAAAGTTGGCCACGAAGTCTGCCAAAATCAGAAATTTTATGGCAGTTCGGAGTTGGTACTCGATATTGTACCCCCTAATCTCAATGACCCATTTAACCAACCGGCCCGAGAGCTCGGATTTATGCATGATATTCCTCGGTGGGTAAGAGGTTACGACACATATAGGGTAACATTGAAAGTATGGCTTTATCTTTCTGGAAGCACTTAGCAAAGCGGCTGCTAACTTTTCCAGGTGAGGATACCTTAATTAGGCACCTCCTAGAGTTCTACTGACATAGTAAATAGGAAACTGCATACCTTCTTTCACCCGGAGTAAGACACCACTTACCGCCACCTCGGATACCGCCAAGTGTAGGTACATTTGTTCGACAGCTTTCAAAGTGTGTAGCAAAGATGGGCTCGACATGTACCGTTTTAGGTCTTCCAAAGCTTGCTGGCATTCCGGGGTCCAGGAAAAGTTATCATTTTTCTTTAATAGTGAGAAAAATTGACACCTCTTGTTTGAATACCTCCAGATGAACTGACCTAGGGCGGCTATATACCTCCGTCAGTCTTTGAACAACCTTGACGTTGTCCACCACGATGATGTCCTCTATGACCTTTATTTTGTTGGGGTTGATCTTGATTCCCCAATTGGATGTCATGAACTCGAGGAATTTGCTCGATCCGACCCCGAATGTGCACTTCTCCGGATTTAGTTTCATGTTGTATTTCCTCAATATGTCGAAGGTTTACTGCAAATATTTCAAATAGTGCTTTGCTCGTAGGGACTTGACCAACATATCGTCAATATGAACCTCCATTGATTTCCCTATTTATTCTTCAAACATACGGTTTACTAGGCGTTGGTAGGTGGCACCAACGTTTTTAATCCAAACGACATTATGTTATAACAGTATGTGACAAATTTGGTAATGAAAAAAAGTCTTTCCTTGATCGTCCAGGTCCATCCGAATTTAATTGTAACCGGAATAGGCATCGAGAAAGCTGAGTATCTTATGCCTGGCCATCACGTTGATCAATCGATCGATGTTAGGCAAATGGAAAGAATCATTAGGACATGCTTTGTTTAGGTCTTTGTAATCCACACACATTCTTAGCTTATTTTTCTTTTTAGGCACTACCACTATGTTAGCTAACCAGTCCGGGTATTTAACCTCCCGAATGAATCCTATTTTTAGAAGTTTGGATACCTCATCCTTGATGAATGCATGTTTGATCTCGGATTGTGTCCTCCTCTTCTGCTAAACCGGATGGTGCTTTGGGTCCAAGACTCAACTTATGAGTGGTTACCTCCGATCGAATCCCTGTCATGTCAAGATGGACCAAGCCAAACAATCGATGTTAGCTTTGAGAAAATTAATAAATTGTTTCTTCAGCTAGCTCGGGGTTAACCCCGTTCCCAGGTATACCTTTCGATCTGATAGATGCTCAATTATTACGACTTTTTCCAACTCTTCAACCGTCAATTTAGTGGCGTCAGTGTCATCAGGAGCTATGAAGGATATCAGGACGTCGTACTCATCCTATTCGTCTGCTCTTCATTACTCTTGTTTCTCCGGTTCGATCAAGGCTAATACTAATGATTGCTATTTAACCTCTGCCTTTCTGGTAGGTTCCACATTCCTCGATGTCGAAACCGTGGGCACCAAAACTACCTCATTGATAGCGAACATCTCCTTTGCGGTCCGCTATTCTCCGAAGACTGTCTTTAACCACCCCTCTCCCCCCGTGTGGGAAATTTCAATGCCTGGTGCAAGGTCGAGGGTACTGCCCTCATGTGTTGAACCCATGTTCTTCCGAATAGGGCATTGTACCTCATGTCCCCCTCGATCACGTAAAACTTTATTTCTTGGATTGTCTCGGCGCTGTTCACTGGCAAGATTATTTACCCTTTAGTAGTCTCACATGCCATGTTAAATCCATTCAACACCCGGTTGCTAGAACGATTTGGTCCTGTAACTCCAATTGCTCTACGACCCTCGATATGATGATGTTAGATGAGCTACCTAGATAAATTAATACACGTTTAACTTAAGATTTATTGATAAGTACGGATATTACTAGTGCATCAATGTGGGGCTATACGATGCCCTCGACATCTTCATCGCTGAATGAAATGGCTCCCTCCGGAACATAATCTCGGGTGTGTTTTCCCTTGTGATAGATACTTTAGTGGGCTTTTAATCATTGGCCCTGGGGGGCATCGACTCCTCCGATGATCATGTTGATCACATGCTGAGGTTCCTCTTGTTCGGCCTGTTTGTTGGCAACCCTGTTATTGAAGAGGTTTTTGGCTTGATCACTCAAGAATTCTCAGAGGTGGCCGTTGTTGAGTAATCGGGAAACTTATTCACTCAATTGTCATCAATCCTCGGTCCTATGACCATGAGTGTCGTGGTACTTATACATCAAGTTAGGATCCCTCTAGTAAGGTTCAGACTACAATGGTTGGGGAGACTTGGTCGCTTTGATGCACCCTATGGCCGACACAATGCTGGCAGAGTCTATGTTGAAGTTTTATTCCGACAATCTTGGTTCTTCCCTGCTCCCGAGCGGCCTATCGAACCCATTTTTGCTCAACAGGCCTTGGCCACCGGGCCCTCGATCGCTTCTCTTCTCGTTCCTTGCAGGATAATGCCCGAATCCGTTTCCTATTCAGTCCCTACTATATGGATGATACCGATCTCAGTCAGGTCTTAGCTCTTGATCAATGGCTCTCGTAGATCTATCATTGAACCTGATAGGGTAAACATATCCGGAAGGGGCCTCGAGCTGATCGTCCTCTGCCCTAATCTTTGACCGATACCTGTTATGGACGTCGACCCAGATTACCACAGGGTACTCCACCAAATTTTGTTTCAATTGGTAAGAGGTCAAGGAACATTGGGGGTTGAGCCCCTGAGTGAATGCCTAAACGGCTCAATCATCCACGACCGGTGGAATATCTATCCGTTCCATATGGAATCTCGACACGAACTCCCTGAGTATATCGTTATCCCTTTGTTTGACCTTGAAGAGGTCTGACTTTCTGGTCTCGACCTTGATGGCCCCGACATGGGCTTTTATGAAGGCATCTGCAAGCATATAAAATGAGTCAACAGAATTTGGGGGTAAGTTGTGATACCATATCATTGCTCCCTTAGACAAAGTTTCCCCGAACTTCTTTAGTAACACCAACTTGATCTCGTTATCTTCCAAATCGTTCCCCTTGATCACGCATGTGTAGGAGGTAAGATGTTCGTTTGGATCCATGATCCCATTGTATATGGGGATGTCGGGCATGAGGAACCTCTTTGGAATAGGCTTCGTTGCCTCACTCAGAGGAAAAATCTTTTGTATAAATTTCTTGGAATCCGGCCCTTTCAATATTGAGGGTGCCCCTGGAATCTGATCGACCCTAGAGTTGTATGTTTTCACCTTCTTGTCATTAGCCTTAATATTTTTCTCACCCAACTCCACTCGTTTTTTCAACTTCTCTAGCATCTTCATCACCTCAGGATTTATCCCGAGCTCTGCTTCACCCAGTCTCTCGATAACTTGCTTATCTCTTCGGGTGCTTTCCCGGGATCTTTTGAGCTTGATCCTGTTGGGGAAGTGGCTTTGATTATGCAATTGCACTATCGCCGCCTGTTGAGCCTGCAACACTTCGAAGATTAGCCACATGCTTATTCCATTGCCTTCGGGATCTTCTCGAGCTGCTGGTCGGGGTCCCCCGTGAATACTATTTTTGGGATTAGTTGGCAAATTAACGTTGATGGTCACTTACGAGTTAGCATCAACCGGATCTACAATTGGGACACCGTTGGGAACGACAGGGGCACCTCGTTTCTGGGCACCAAATTGTTATTTTCGCTGTGATGGCCAGACTTAGTGTCAACGTTCATGTGAGCAGACTGAGAGTTTGACATTATTGGGTTGAACTGAAATCAAGATTTCAAAGAACAAGCGTAAAATAGAGTGTGTTATGGAGATTCGTATCAAATCACGACTATTATCCTTAGCCCCACAGTGGGGGCCAAACTATTTATCCCAAAATTAGGTAACAATTAAATTTGTAGGTGGTACAATTAAATTCATAGATGGTTTTAAGGATATGTGATTTAATCTAACACGAACAATTAAGAATATCAAATAAATGAATTAGAAATGAAATAAACGTTCAAATCAGTTGCAATATTATGGTTAAGTCTGAGTTTGGATTGCCCAATGACCTCGTCCTCGGTGAGCAAAGACTTTTATAATAGCTAAAAGACAGAGAATAAACTTGTATTGCTTTTATTTGCGTGTTACAGTGTGTCTTACAAAAGAAAAACTTTCCCTTTATATAATATGAGAGTTTCATCCATACTACAAGTCTAAAAAAGGTAAAAATCTTCCCTTCCCAGTAATTACTGATCCATAATCGATATCGAGTGAGATTCACACCGTGATATTCGGTCGAGTGCGAATATCACGACCCTCAATCCGTCACGCGTAACCATTTGCCGTGTTTCCCGAAGTCTTAGAATTCGTTCTTGGCCCGGGATGCGTCGCTTTACCATACCCGAGATGACGAGCACATCGTTCATTTTCTCTAGGTCTCGATACTAAGGGTCTTTAACCTTTAATTACAATCTCGTACGTCCGTGCCCTTCCTCTGTCTTCTCATCGGAAAATCGGGGTAGTCGCTACCCCCGATTTTACCTGTAAACAATCTCGCACCACAAATCGTCTCACTCTCTGTTGGTTGCTTTGAATTCTAAATAAGAGGAAATGGACAGATTAAAGTTTTCCCCAAAATAAGTTAAACTTATCACGTAATTTAAAGTTGGGAAATGCCAAATTAAAGAAGTTAAAAAGAAAACTTAACAAAATAACAAATTGTCGCACCTTTTGTAACGAAGGCACCTTATACAAGATAAACCATATATATACATGCTAGGTGTTTGTTCAGATTTTTTTTATCATAATTGATTTTCCATCTCACGAAGGAAATGACAACATATTTATTCTAATTGAGTTTTCCTTCTTGTAAAAGGAAATTATAAATTTCTCATATTTGGCTAGTCCCTTTTCTGGTTGGAAAAGGTTTGCACTTCTATAAATTGAGGATCCTTCCTTTTCATTCAGCAACATCCACAATGTAGTCATAGAGGGCTTGAGAGTCTTGTTTAGGGGGAGAACTTTACGGGACAAGTGTTAGCGTGTCACTAGTGTTTGCCTCTCCGTGAGGTTGTTTTCTCAATATTTTATACTCTCTTTTTATTATAGTGGATTGCTCATCTCTGCCGTGGACGTAGGTCAGTTGACCGAACCATGTTAAATGTTTGTGTCTTTTTTGGTAGATTTCTCTTTTGTTGCCTGATTTATCATCGTTGAAGGTTTTGTTTACTAGCTTCCGCATGACACCTATTTTTTAGTCCTAACAAGTGGTATCCGGCCATGGGGAGAATTATTAGGTGTTTGTCCAGATTTTCTTACCATAATTGGTTTTCCTATCTCATGAAGGAAATGACAATATATTTACCATGATTGGGTTCCTTCTTGTAGAAGAAAATTATAAATCTCTCATATTTGGCTAGTCCCTTTTCTGGTAGGAAAAAGTTTGTACTTCTATAAATTAAGGATTCTTCCTTCTCATTCAACAACATCCACAATGTAGCCATAAAGGGCTTGAGAGTATTGTTTAGGGGAAAAACTTTACGGGACAAGTGTTAGTATGTCACTTGTGTTTGCCTTTTCGTGAGGTTGTTCTCTCGATATTTTGTATTCTCTTTTTATTATAGTGGATTGTTCATCTCCGCCATGAACATAAGTCAGTTGACCGAACCATGTTAAATGTTTGTCTCTTTTGATAGATTTCTCTTTTGTTATCTAATTTATCGTCGTTGAAGGTTTGTTTTACTAGCTTTCGTATGACACCTGTTTTTCGATCCTAACAATACCATGTCAAATAATATAAGTGGGGCATTTGAGGTAACTATTCATAAGTAGAGCTTTTAAGACTTTCAACTTTTTTGTTCAGTTACGGACACGGTGTACTTCGACAATTCATCATTTTTTGATTTCTTGAAATTAGGTTTATGTTTAACTTCACTGTCATTTTGTGGCTCAAAGTTGGGCTACTAAATGAACATGTTGACCCATTTGTTCATTTAAAATGCCAAACTATGCCCTCCAAAGTTTTTTCCACTTTCAGAATACTAAAAAGATTTTTATAACTCGGCTCGACTTAACGCTTCAATTGAAAGAGCTTTTAAAATTGACCAAACCCATTTTCTTATTATATCTTAGATCTCATAATTACTCAAATTTCAAGGAATACATATTAGTCTGTGTTTAAAATATCATGAATTCACTCAACATTTGCACCATATATATATATATATATATATATATATATATATATAAATATCATGAATTCACTCAACATTTGCACCATATGTCGCTATAGTACTGTCAGAGTCATTCTTGAAACTCATAAATACTTCTAAAGAATGTAAAAACTAAGTTGTGGTCATAATTAAAGACAAATAGGACGTACCTTATGTTCGAGTACAGACTTGATTTGTCTCGAAGTCTATATTAGGTTCTCTTATTTTGTATGTAAGGACTATACACATCTAATATTAAAATAACAATGCTTGTAATATCATATAATTGCTTGTAGATTAAACCAATAACGGTATTAATGTAAGATTCCTTCTTGTGTCTCTACCTAATTAATCTATTGCCAAAGCCTAGGGAAGATGAGAATTAGCATAAAAGAAGGAACACAAAAATTAAAAAACCTAAACTTGATTGCTGACAAATCTGGATGCTTCCAAACTATAATTTCTTTTCCCAATCCTGAAGATTAGGAATATTTGAAACCCATTTCTCATTACCGAGGAATAGTTGACATTCATCCCCATTAATTTTACACTATAATATAATTATAAGTTTCTTTTGGACTTAATGTTAATGATTTGCTTGAGATCAAATCCATTTGCCAAAACCAATATTGACAGGAAAAGAGATGTAATGCATCAAACAAATGAATACAATTTATTTGTTTTGCATATAAGCTTTTACTCATTATTTAACCATAATTAAGAGATATGTGCATTTTCATGCTTTAATTTATGACTGATATGGTTAAATTATTTGGTTTGAAGCTAACACCAAATGCAAATTAAGTAATTAATATTAAAATAAAATTAATTTTGGGTTAATATTTCGAAATATTTCCTTAATATAAATCTGCACGTTGCTTCCGATGCTGTCGCCTGTCGGGAACCCTAGGAAATCCAACTTGTTAATAAATTCAACATTTTCCAGAAAAGCAAAATAATTCTTGCCGGGATCAAAAAATCTTGACTTAACATTAATATCTTACAATTTGTTTAAATATTTTTGATTTCTTTCTTCTTCCTGCCTTTCCCTTTTTTACTTTAATAATTAATCTACAGAGTAGAATGTATCTTCTGGGTAGGTTTTGATGTCTCTTTGTTATGAAAATTCCCAGGCAATATCGTTGTACATTTAACTATCTGACTATTATAGTCATGAAGCATTCTTTCTTCTACCTTCATACATAAGCAAGAGACAATATGATGCCTTCCTTGGAATAAACATAAAAAACCATGACATTAGCAGTATTTAAGGTTTATGTTTGCTATATCTTTTTTTTTTTTTTGTATCAAACTATTAAAATAAGTTTTGCGTCTAATCCTATTGACAGATAGACTAGTGAACAAGATTACATATACATGGCCTTGCAGGGGCAAAGCTAGAAGCCCAAATACGGCCGAATTCATTAGCTTTTGCTTAAACACTATGTTTGCATTAAATTTTTGTTAGCATTTCTGTGTTCAAAATCAGAAAAGCATAGAAGCAAACAAACGTGTTTACCGTGAAAATGGTAATAACAATTAAATTTGATTTTATGGTTCTAAAAATACGTGATCTATTTTTATGCTAGTTGTTAGGCAGTTGATGTTATGTGAAAGACTTAGAAGCGAGATAAGAGCTTGAGAGCAAGGTGATAACCAAACCGAATCGCTATCAATCGGAGCCTCGAGCTTGCTTATTCGGGGCCTTGGGGTCGAGTCCGATGTCCGCCGAGGGCGGTCGATAGAGACTAACAGTTAGAATAAAATCAGTGACGGCTCTTTATGGCCAATAATAAGCAATAAATGGAGAATAATAAATAGAACACAATAAATATGGGCAATAAATGGAAGCAATAATATCAAGAGAATATGTTAGATAGCAGAGAGAATGTTCTTGTGTATTTAGTATTGAGCAACAAATGACTACAAAATGACAAGGATCCCCTTTATATACGAGGAAAAATCCAAACATAGTACAGATACATTTATTACAAAGATATGGAGATGGGACATCTAGTTGATATCATGATTGGGGTCTGAACTTAGCTCACTAGACTTTTTCAGCTCTAGTTATGCGCCTTGGGAACTCTTCATTTTTCCATCATAGCCGTTGGTCTGCATTGCCCTGAGGTCGAGCGTCGATAACCCTCAAGGGTGAACCTCGACCCTAGTCTCGAACCTGCAAAATATGCTTACGAGGCACCATAACGATGAAAAATTGGACCCTCCGATTTTACCGTATACAGATAGTCCCCGCATTTCTTAGGGCAAAAGTGATAAGAAACGAACTTGAATTCCTGCCCCTCTGGTACTTCCGTAACGACGGTAGTCATAAGGTACCAAAAGACGGTGTACGCACAACCCTTGAAAACCTTCGCATTGATTACGGCGGTTGGCTGTCCTTTGGCCTCCTTCAATGTGCGTGCGGGGCCTCTATAAATACTTATCTTCTCGTTCTTTACAACTCACTGCACCACCAAGCCGCCAAAAAAGGTTCCTTCTACCTTTACTTTTATTCTTTCTTTGAAACGCAACTTCTCTTTCTCTTCTGAAATCTTTTAAGAATGGCGAAAACTTCTGCCTCTGCTTCTCAGGAGAATGTGACCTCATCCTCTTTGCTTCCATTTAAAGGCAAAGCGGCAATGACTCCTTGTGCTGAGGAATGCATTCCAGGATTTTTCGCAACGGCTTCCGATTTCAAGGTCGAGAGACCTTTTTCGAAGCCGGGGCGTCGTGAGCCTGTGTCTTAGTATATTAGCTCAATAACGGACGTCGAAAGGGTGAGGACTGGTTGCCGCTGGGGGGACGTGGGGCTTATGGAAATCCCTACTCGGGAGGAGGACATAACGACATACAAAGCCAATTTTCTTAGTGTGTATACTTACCCATTTACCCTTGGACCGGTGGGGCCATCCTTACCTCTGATTGATCCCGTGATTCTCGACTTCTGCCAATGTTATCAAGTGACCCTCGGCCAAATTCACCCTTCATTCTGGTGCATTGTCTACATGATCAGGTACTATGTGAGCATGACTGAGGGGATGCCCTTCACCCTCGATCACCTGATCAGGATGTATAGCCCCCGTTTCTTCCGTGGGGGTCTGATTAAGCTCAACTACCGAGCTTTAAGGGCCCTTTTCGCTTGCATCGAAGAAGTAGGGAACGGAGGGTGGATGAGTTGCTTTGTCCAAGTTAGGACTTTGGACCTGATCCCAGTAGAAGGATGTCGTTCCCCGAGATGTGGAACATAAAGCGTAAGTAGATACGTTATCTAGCATTTCCTTGCTTCTTTTTAGGTACATTTTTCCACGAACTTAATTTCTTCTGCTAATGCAGCCGTAGCAATTTACCCCGACGCGATCACGGACCTCTCGAGCTGGGTCGGCCGTTTGGACTCAATTTGCCCATATGCTGAGCGAGTGTGGCGTAATATGTCCCAAGCTCGATGGGAAACTAAGGACCATGGTGAGCCTTCACCCCTGTTGCAGTCGTACCTTCTAATCTGAATCACTACTGATAGCGCTCTAACTCCCTATGCTTACCTCTTACATTTGTGTAGGTCTGGGGGAGGTCCCCTTGATGAAGGGAACATCGCTTGGTGAAGAGGGTACTTTGAGACCCAACGAAGGGAAGAAAAGACAAAGGGAACCGTCGAATGAACCTTCAGAATCCAAGAAGAGCAAGGTGGAAGAAACTAAAACCGACCCGGCAAACCTAACTCCGGAAGCAGCGGGAAGTTCCCGAGCTGAAGGAGAGGGGAAAAATAATTTCTCGATAGCGTCCAAAGGAGGGGAAAACCTTATAGACCCTTAGGCTGTAGAGATGGTGGCTCCTAAGCTGGAGCTTGATGTCATCATGGTCTATTTTCGATATGGAGAGGCCACTGAGGGAGTATCGGGTGAGGTCCCTGAGCCGGCCGATGGCCGAAATACTCATCGATCTGGAATGCATTTGGTAGGTGGTTCGGAGGAGCCCGGTTTTGGAGCCCTACATGGATAAAAGATGGCCCTGATCGACCTTGCTGGTGTCGTTGTCATGAGTAATTCCCCTCAGGGAATGACCTTACCTCCTAAGGGAATGCAAGACCCCGAATGAAGAACCTTCTAATGTGGGGGTGCCTATCGGAGACTGAGATGCACTTGAAAGGCCTTCAACCGCTCCTGAGGGGATTCCCGAGCTCGATGCTTCACTCGTCTTCGACGAGATGAGCAGGCTTTGTTAGTAGGTAGTTTTTGTAAATCCTGCCTGTCGTTTTGATCTTTGTCTTTCTAACTTGTCTTTCTTATGGCTTCAGGCTAGGGCGCTTTATAATCAGACTTTCACCTGGTTTCAGGATGAGATGACCTGTCATGAGCATGGAATGGCTCATCTTGTTGAATATGTTACCTCTTTCCGTTTGCTATTGTCTGAATGTTTGCCAAATCTCAGTGTTTTAACATCTTGGATCTGATTCATGCAGTTTGAGAAGGAAGGTGCCCTGCTGAGGGAGAAGCTCTGAGCCAGAGACTCCGAAGTGCTCGAACTCAAATAGCACATGAGAGAGATAACCTCTGAGAGGGATACCCTCCAGGAAAAGGTGGCCTTAGTCGGGCATCAGCTTCAAGATGCGAGGGTGGATAATGACAAATATAGAGGTCTCCACTCTGAATTAGTTGTTGCACTATCCAGGATCAAAACCTAAGCTGAGGCGCGTATATTTATACACAAAGAGGGTGCCGTTGTAATAAACACTCAAACCGAAAAAGTGCATGAGGAGGTCGTACTGAAGTTGACTCGAGCCGTAGAGCATGCTCGGTTAGAATCTCGGAGGCGGACTCTTGAGGATATACATGCTGGAGATATCAATCTATCTGCCGAACTCGAGAGGTTGAAGACCCTAAAGAAGAAAGTGGCTGCCATGTTCGCTTCCAGAGGTGTGCTGGGTAGTGGCTTAGGAGATGATGAGAATGAAGGCATAATCCCCCGAGGAGAAGAGGTCGTCGAAGGTCCTGGGACTATAGCCAAAACCGTTGGGGCATAGCCTCCAGCAGAGCCGTCAAAGATGCACGCTCGATGATAGATTAGGGTTCTACTTGGCCCCTTCCTTATAAGGATTTTTCAAAAGCCTTGTAAACGTAACTCTGAGAGCTATATGTATATTGGACTTTTCGTTTTTTATCATTTCTTTTCTCCTTTGTCTTTTGAGAATAATATGTGATAGTTTTGATAATCGATTCGAGATCTTAGACCTTGGGTTAAACCCTCAGGTTTTTTCTATTGCTGAATGGCCCGTGACAGTTGAAAGTCGGTCCTCGAGTGTTCTCGGGTTAGACCTGGCTTTTATACGTTGGGTCACTGTGACCTTCGATTTTAGCGCTGGCGGCAGTGGCTCTTACACGTGGTCGGTACGACCTTCAATTTTAGTGCTGGCGATAGTGGCTCTTAGGTTTTTGGTCGGTATGACCTTTTATAGGCTTTATTTTTCCCTCGTTAAGGACTTTTTGAAATTGTATTTGCCTGACTCTTCGATGGTTCGATAAAAACCTCAATTATGAGCCGTTATATGGCGATGATCGAGCACCTCAGGAGGTTTGGCTCGTTGGCTGAGTATCTCGAATCCTTATAGTTGGAGCTGACATGGTCAAAGCTCTTTTGCCTATATCGAGGGTAGCCTGGTTAACCGGTTCTTTTCGAAGTATATTCGAAGTAATTGAAGGCCTGTGATTATATAGCAATGGTCAGGCGTCCCTGAGTCGCGTTAGTTTGGCTGGTACAACCTTGTGACCGTAGTCATTTGTGTTTGGCCGGAGCTTTTCAGTCTCGAGTGAAGTAGTTTCGGCGTCTATATCGAGGGTATACCTTTTTAGGGGTCTTACAAGTTCGATATATAGCCTTAACTTTATGCATTTAGTAAGGTCTTACAAGTTTTACATGCCTTTGAGGTCTTACAGTTTTGGATACTTGGTATAGGTATGGTTCATGCCTTGCTTGAGGTCTTACAGATATTGTCACTTGGTGCAAGTGTGGCTCATGCCTTGCTTGAGGTCTTACATATATTGTCACTTGGTACAAGTGTGGCTCATCCCTTGCTTGAGGTCTTACAGATATTGTTGTTGCCTTATATAGGTATTACGAGACCGAAGATGCCCGCATGTGGTCTTATGGCCTCGGTTTTTGATAAGTCGATGGAGATGGCGATTGACGGCAGTCCCCGAGTCATCGAGGATTTCTCGGCTCGGGAGCCATTACTTGTAAACTCAGTATTGCCTCATTGAGGGCTTACGATTTCGGAGTTTCTGACCCGGAGGAGGTGGCCTTGAGTTTTTGATGCCAGTCCCTGAGTGTTCGGGACATTTTTGGCTCTGGAGCTGTTTTTGTGATCTTGAGATTGCCTCATTAAGGGCTTGTGAGTTAGGAGCTCCCACTTGGGGGTCGCATTGTTG
Organism: Nicotiana tabacum; assembly: GCF_000715075.1. Taxonomy (NCBI): domain Eukaryota; kingdom Viridiplantae; phylum Streptophyta; class Magnoliopsida; order Solanales; family Solanaceae; genus Nicotiana; species Nicotiana tabacum. The sequence goes on from NC_134087.1 coordinate 44,816,868, forward strand.
TGAGTTGTTGACGCTAGTCCCCGAGTGTTCGGGACATTTTTGACAGAGGATCCGTTTTTGCAAAAATACCGATTTCCTTTAATTACTTGGTACAAGTATACACATTTTTGCTGTTACGGGCTCGGTTGTTCTATGCAGACATGGTTCGTAATGTATGGATTGTTGATACTCAATTTTTCCTCATATATTTTTAATACATATATATACTTTCAAAATAGCACATATGCAGTTATAAGCATGCATAAGTATTTTTATATTTTTTTCTATAATTTTTAAAAGCTCCAAATTGATTTATTTCTCCCCTTTTATTTATAAAATCTCCAATAATTATCCTTCAAATTATTTTTTGTGGTTATTTAGTCATCTAAATTTTTTATTTATGCTAAAATTTGTTTAAATATTTTTAATACATTTTTTTATAATTGCATTTACATTTTTAAGCTAAATTGCATATCCTTGCAATAATAACCCTACTAATGCATATTTACACTGTTGATGCATAAAATGGTCTTTTATATTTTTAAAATGTTAAACAACTATTTTTAATCATCCTAGTACACTAAAATATTTTTTTTTGGAAATCATTTATTATTTTTATAAATTATATTGCATTGAAAATGGCTATTTAAAATCTGGTCTAATTTCATTTCAATTTCAGCCCCAATCCAACTCCAATACCAGCCCAAATTTTCAATTAAACCTACCCAGCCCAAACCTTGAAGACCTGACCCGACCCCAATCTCATCTAATCTCGGCCGTTGATCATAGAGATCAACATCCACCATTAATCCCTTCCATTTTTAGTCCCAAACGATCCCCAAACCCCTCACTCTCCTCTTATACTCAGCCGTCACCCTTCACTCTCCTCTCCAAATCCTCTCTGCCCTAACCTTAATTTCCCTCGTTGTTGCTTGCCTACCGTCGACTATGGTGGATTACCACCCTCCTCCAGCCGTAACAGCTCTCCTACGCCAGGACTTTTGCTACCTTTGAGGTCCTCAAGGGACCAGGGGTCAGTCCCCTCACACCTCTGGCCTGTCCTTACCAGTCTCAGGCCGCCATGGATCGATTTGAGTAGGATCACCCTATTTTTTGCTAAACCTATGGTCTCTAAGCCAGTATTTTTATCTCTGGGTTATTTTTCTCGAAACCCTAATCTCATCCCGTAAACTTTTTAGATCTGTAACAGATCCGAGAAGAATCGAACTGTTTTTACTTGTTTTTATGAGAAACCTTCTAATTTTCAAAGTGCCTCTTCGATTGTCCTAACTAAGGTTTCTAAAATCCGTTTCTTCAAAACGATTTCTGATTTTTAAGTGTTTATTCTCTGATTCTTATGTGTTTAAACCGATTTTGTTAAGTTTCACTTTAACCCTAACTAGTTATGTTGAAACCCCTAATTTTTCAACACTATGTTTGGATTCTGAGTTCGTCCTCGATTATTTGCTATATGATTCTACTATAAGCTTGATTCTCTTGAATATTGCTTCGATTAATTTGAATATTTGGTGATTTTACCCTAATATGTCCTATTAGAGTTCCAGAATTAATTCTTTCTGTTCATACTCTACTTGTATGCTTATTCATGGAAGCTTATGTTATTTTCCTTAAAATCAGCACTATTCCGATTCTTTGAATCCCTGATTCAATGTGTTGATACTCCTATGCTGATTTCTGACTATTTTCCATATTTCTTACCTTATTCTGTGACTGACCGTGTTATTTATTAATCCTTACCACTTAATTGAACCTTTTATGTATTTACCCCTAATTACCTAATCTATACTTTAGTTGTTTGATATCTTTCCTTATTTAGCTACCTGCTCTTTAGCATTGGTAAATTACTCCCTTAATTAAAGGAAGACTTTACTAATTTAATTCGGGATTGATTCTATGACTCTCCAATTACTGAACAATTGATTCTGACCTTATTTACCTAGCTCTCAACTATTATATATACTCTCTTCTATTCTCACTAGACAATGGGACTAGTTCATGAACTCTCTCTTATACTTAAAGCTTTCTGCTCTTTTCTGTTACTTGCTACTTCCATTGAACTTGCCGGCTGTAAGGCAAGGCTAGTTATTGCACTACACTGCTCTATACTTTGTGTCTGCTCTCCTTAACTGGTATGTCCTGATTTAATTACAAGTTCTAAACTCTATGTGTTCTCTAACTCCTTTAGTTTACTGATTTCCAGTCTTATTCCTGTTTATCACTTGGCTTTTCGATATGTAACTAGCATGCTTAAATCCTGGTTTCACTTAGCATATATGAGTTCTACCCCGTTCAACTTATGATTAACATGTCTGATGACTTGTCTATTGCTTTCTCTAGCATGTCTCAATATGACTCTACTCCATGTATGTATGACTGATTGTCTGTCTATTTGTTTACCCAGTTCCTGATAGTAATCTACTTTGCTAGGTTATTTACTACCCCCTAAGTACTTCTGACTCTATGTTCAACTCTGCCTAGTATAACTATGTTCTCAACTGTTTGTTCTATATCTGTACTATAGCTGTGTGATTGACTCCTAAAATCTTATAAAGAACTCTGAAAAAAAACTTCTGTACTCTTGTTGTTACACCAATATGTTCTATGTGTCCTCAATTCCCATACTCCCTGAGTGAAATCTGTGTCTGAATGGTGCTGTTTAAACTATTTGCTAATTTCTCACAAGTTCACACTATTTTTTTTCATCTAAAAATTGTTTTATTACTAATAAACTACTATTTTTCATAAAATTTCGTTACTTAATTGAGCCCTTTCCAACACTGTTTTCATATCAAAACCATTTCTAAGTCAACATGCACTCTCACATTAGTCCTAGAATATTAGGTTTTGCCCCTCTGACATGTGTACTGCCTTGAGATCCTGGAGATCTCTCTAAACTCTGGCATGTCAGAGCTGGCCTTTTCACAATGCACCTAAATCAGTTATGGCTTGAGAAAAGGTCTAGGTGTGAGCACTGCTAGGGATCCTTGAGGTCCTTAGGGAGCTCTGACACACCTAGACACAAAATTGTCTATGGAACTTTGGCATTTGAGGCTATTGGAGGCTTGGGAAGTCATTTGGGCCTACTTCAGGATCCCTATAGTTAACTTCTTCTTTTTTTTCTTTATTTGTTTATGTAATTTATCAGCTGGTCTGTAATAATTATTTGTAAACAACATTGGGGTGATTAGTGAAAAGGGGTGGGTAGTTATATATGCTGGGTAAATCGGGTAGACACCATGCCTATAAGATTGTGTTAATGCATTTGGTTTGTTTGCTTTACTTCCATAATAGTAGAAACCATGCCTATAGGATCTAAATGGCACTAATAATAGAAATTATGCATATAGGGTTAAAATCAACCTTATAATTAGATATCATGCCTATAAGAGATAAATTGATTAAAGTCCAGTTTTTGTTACAACATGTATTCACATTCGTCTTCTTAGATATCATGCTTATAAGTTCAAGAGTCAGCTTTAATAACTAGATACCATGACTATAGGGATTAAAATCATCTCTAATATAAATCATGCCTATAGAACTTAAAATCAGTTTAGTTAAATAAATCAGTTTAATTCATGCTAGTTCATTCTGAATTGGTTTAATCGACTGTATGTTTCTTTAAATGAGTTTTCAAACACTGCCTTAAATTAATACCGCTAGAAAATATGTCTATAGGATCTCAAGTCGTCCGTTTTAAAAACTGTTCACTGTTTTACTGCATTCTCAATCAATGTAGATATCATGCTCTTAGGACGCCACTGTTATGCTCTTAGGCAAGCCTCTAGGGCGATCAAAATTCTGCAACTATGAAACTGTGCTTTGTTAGTTAATACTATTCATATTTAACAAGTCTAAATCAGTAGGCACCTACATAGGATTTTGACACTTTATCTTAATTCAATACTGTATAATCCCTACTCACCTAGATATCACGTTCTAGGATTCTCACTTAAATACCCGACTGTTGTTTGAAGACGTGCATTTACTTGTCATATTTGTGGAGGTGAATGTGAGATTGTAATTTGTTCTCTTTAAATGCAGTCCTAATTGTTCTTGATTTACGCCTTGACTTTTATACTTTAAAACCTTAGGATGGTCTAGAACTGTCCAAAAGTAGAGGTCCTAAAATACCTCCAGGACCACAAGGAAGGGATAGGTAGTGCATGCATAGGACATTTTCAAGGTTGCTAGAGCGCTTTAGGCTATGACCAATGGGAGAGAATTGGGTAGTAAGAATATGATGACTACGCGCTAATGTCACATGTAGCCCCTTGTTGAGGAGTGTTTACCAGGCATTGTGTGGGGTGATCCTGTAGGTTAACAAACCTAGGACCCCTCTTTCCCAATTTTCGATGTTTGAACTTTATTCTATTATATGTATGCAACTTGTTCAAGTCTTTTCCCTTTTATTGTCTCATTACTTGAGTCATACAATGTCCAAAACATGCCTTTATTTACAAGTATGTGTTTAAATCATTTATTAGATAAATGGACTAATTCGTAAGTATAAGTTCGACCGGGACCCACCGTTGTGGACCGAGAGGGGTGTCTAACACCTTCCCCTCAAGGTTATTTCGAGCCCGTACCCTAAATATCTAGTAATGCAAACCAGTCTAAGAGTTAATCGCTTTAGGTGCCCTAACACACCATAATCCGTTAGGTGGCGACTCTTCAAAAATCCAATTTCCCAAAAGGAAATGAGTTATTCCCCCGTGAATGTCGAAACCCAGGCTTCTCTCACTCTGCGAAGGGAAAAAAGGGGGCGCGATAGCATGACGACTCTGCTGGGGATATTTTAGGCTCTTACCATAACAAACTTATCTTTTGTGAATTAGTCCAAGTATGCCTTATCCCATACCCTTTCCCCTTATTTGAATTTATCTTCCTATTTTAAGCATTTATAATTCTTTTACTCCTGAAACTGACTTGTCTCTTTGTTTTCTTTTCTTGTAACTGTCTTTCAATTATTTAAATAATGTATTTTTTTCCTACATGCAAATACTTGACTACATGCTATTTATTGCTGCATAAATCATGCTCTGCATCATATTACACTCGTGCGTATTAAATCCTATAGCAACGCTTGTTGAGTGGTTGCGCTCTTCCTATTTATTACCCTTAAATTTGGAAAGGCTTATTTGTGGTAAAACTAGTCGATCAGTGGTACAACCGACGGTTTCGTGCCTTTCCCCCTCAAGTTGTCCGCTTGAGGGTACCAGTCTAGACTCCCCATAGTAACCTTACTCTGATTATAATTATGCATGCATCATGGTCAAACCTAGTCAGATTAATATGTTGTCCACATAATAATCCTTTAAGACAAGCCTTATCCAAAAGTCCACCGGGGTTTCCATAATCTCAACGGACCCAACCACGTTCTGTGCATTAATTTGGAGAACTAAATGCCAGTATACTAATCATGAATGTATAAATAGTCGAGTCTGGCGGGGGAAGGGCCTAACCCTTTTGTTTTGCAGAAAATGAGGCACGAGGTCCCCAGATTCGGTATGGTTAGCAACATTCCACCATTGCTGCTAGATTGGTGGGAGGACCTTTCCTCAAGTGAAAAGAAACATGTAAGAAAGTACCTGGGTAACTTTCCTTCCATGCTAGACATTGAGCCAAACAACAAGTTGATCGAGCTGCTTGTTCCGGGACAGTGAGAGGTATTAGTTCCATTTCGGCGACATTGAAATGATACCACTTCTAGAAGAAATTGGAGGGCTTGTGGGATTGACTTGGGATAGTCCCGGGTTATTGGTGCCGAAGAACCGTACCGATAAAGGGTTCTTAAAGATGATGGGGCTGAAGAAAAATGCTGACCTGGTATACCTGAAGGAATATTACATACCCTTCGCATATCTGTATGAGACGTATGGACATAGCAAGTCCTACCGTATCTACCATGCTGAGCTCTCCATCACTTCTCTGGGCCACATCCACCGCAGAGTGTTCGTGTTCATTGTATGCTTCTTAGGCCGGATAGTATTCCTAATAAAACGGGAAAGAATCCACACTAGATTGGCCATGGTCACCAAGACTTTGATGGAAGGTATCAATGGACAGACATACACTATAGTCCCCATGATCATAGCCGACATCTACAGGGCTCTGGAGCGCTGTCAAAGAGGGGTCAAGCATTTCGAGGGTTGTAAATTGTTGCTGCAGTTGTGGTTGTTAGAAAATTTTCAAAAGGGTCACTATTGCCAAGAATTTCCGCGAAGGGATTGGAACGACCATATTGCCTTCCATCACCCCAAGCGGATGACTTACATTCAAGACAGGTTTGCGCAGCCAGAAAGTGCCAAAGAATGGATAAAGTTCTTCGACAATCTGACCGAGGAACAGGTGCAATGGATGTTTGAATGGTTCCTAATAGACAAATTCATCATTAGATCCAGGGACGCTTAACACCTGGTGTTGACTGGGTTCAGAGGGATATACCCTTATGTCCCTATCTGAGTTATGAGGCAAGTATGCAGGAAACAGGTTGTACTAGGGGTTGTCAAGATGAGTCATTTAAGGGCAGACTTTCAAGACGATGGCGTCCCTTACAAGTGCCAAGCTCAGCACATGTGGTGCTGCAAGATCATTGTTGAAAAGAACATCATCGAGCCCGACAGGTATCATGCAGGGTGTGAACTTCTCTACCCGGCGTGGTTAGAAGGCAATATAAAAGGAATGGTGATGCCAGGAGCTTGTTGAGGGAATAAAATCATAGATGAAGAAGCTGAAGCTCAAGTCAAATACAACAGGCTGCGCAAAAGGGTCCACAACTCTGAGAATGAGCACCAGGAAATACATGAGAGGAATGTGAGGTTGATCGAAGAATGGAAAGAAATGGCAGTTACTTCCAACAGGAAACTGGAATATCTAGAGCGAGGAATAGTGGAGCTGGAAGGTAAAGTCATAAAGAGGATCGAGGACTGCCAGAACGCTGAAGGAGCTGAAGGAGGACATCTGGCCAGGGCCTACTTGCTACTGGGTCTGCGCGATCTGGGGGACCTGTATGATGAAGTTAGGAAGATCGAATCTGAGAAAGGTCCTTCTGGGACCAAATAAGCTAGATTTATTTGCTTTCCTGAAATGTAATAAGGCCAAGTGCCAGTAGTGACTTACTTTTCTATTATCTTAGTGTCGTTTTGGGATTCATCTATTTTTACATTATGAAATGAAGTATTTATTGGCATCCAAAGTTCTCCAAATCTATTTGTCGCTAGGCCTATCTATGGCACAACGAGGCTCCCAAATTAGGACATGGATTTATATTTTCGCAATAAGTGTTTAAATACTGCAAACATTTCAGAATCCTCACTGACTTGTTACCTTTTTGTTTTTCCTTATTTTGATTATTCCCATCCCCTTAGGTTGGTTCACTCATACTGGCCTCATCAGCGTATCATACCAGATCTAGAGGCCCTCCACCTCCTCCTCCTCCAAGCAATACAAAAGGCAGAGGAAAAGCAAAAATGGACGATTTAAGTGGTATCTGAAAGGAGAATGTTGAGAACGCAGAAACTTCAGATGGACGGAGTACTCTGGCACCAAACGACCTAGTCTTGAGATCCGAACAAAAGATACTGGAACTTTAAGGAGAACTTGAGCAAGTTCGCAACTTGGAAAACTTGTCACTCACCCTGAATGTTCCCGACATCAACCAACAGAACACAAAGAAACCATCACCTCCCCAAATCACACAAAACCAATATCCACAAAATCTTCCCGCACCAAATCAATACGCAACTCTACCCCAAAATCTCAATCCATTACCAATACCAACTCTGCCGCAACATCATCACCAACCAATTCAATACCCACCAACCACCACTTACCACACTCCCCAAAACACACCACAACCCATTCTCGATCCTCAAAACTCCACCAATAACCATCATTACAACCAAGTCCCTGGCACCCATCAAAGCAACCCTATATATATAGAACTTGTGCCTCACTTTATCCAACCAATCTCCTATACACTGGAATCATCCGAGAAGGACCTGTTCATTAAGAACATGGCTAAAGAACTCAAGAAGTTGACGAGCCGAGTTCAGGGTGCCGAAGGTGACAAAGGAATAGAAGGTCTGAACTATGAGGACCTGTGCATACAGCCAGATGTAGAACTGCCAGAGAGGTACAAACCTCCCAAGTTCGAGATGTTCGATGGTACAGGTGATCCCTGGGTTCATCTAAGAACCTATTGCAACAAGTTTGTCGGGGTCGGGAAAGACGAAAAGATCTGAATGAAACTATTTATGAGGAGTCTTACTGGGGATGCTTTGTCTTGGTACATCAGCCAAGATCCCAAAATATGGTCCAATTGGGTGAGTATGGCGTCGGATTTCATGGACCAGTTCAGGTTCAATACAGAGAAAGCACCAGATGGTTTTTACATTCAGAATCTTAAGAAGAAACCTGCTGAGACTTTTCACGAGTATGCTACTCGTTGGAGGTCGGAAGCGGCGAAAGTCAGGCCATCTTTGGATGAGGAACAAATGAACAATTTCTTTGTCATAGCACATGAGCCGCAATATTATGAAAGGTTGATGGTTATCGAAAATCATAAATTCTCTGATATCATCGAACTTGGAGAAAGAATCGAAGAAGGAATCAAAAGCGGGATGGTAACGAATTTTAAGGCACTACAGGCCACAAATAAGGCATTACAATCAGGTAGCATATCGAAGAAGAGAGATGTTGGGGCAGTAATGGTGGCTCAGGGCCCGAAATCTTCACTTACATATCAAACACCTCCGCTTACATATCAAACACCTCCACCCATATATCAAACACCCCAACCCATATACCAAGCACCACCGCCTACATATCAGCCCTCATCAACCAGATATTCCCAACCAGCCGCTATCTGACACACCTATAACTCCCAACCATCCCATTTCCAATCACCTCCAACTCACCAAAACTTTCCAAGACCAAGACCCAATTTCGACCGCAAGCCACCCAAACAATACACCGCCATTGCTGAACCCATCGACCAACTATGTGAAAGGTTGAAAGCTGCTGGTTATGTCACCCTTATTCCTGCTGTGGCATTAGAAAATCCATCCCAATAGGTCAATCCAAACAAAACTTGTGTGTGCCATTCTGGTATGAAGGGGCACACCACTGATGAGTGTCGAACATTGAAGAATAAGATCCAGACGCTAATCGACAACAAGATTATACAGGCGAAAGAGGTCGCACCTAATGTCTGCAACAACCCCCTCCCTAATCATAGAGGTGGTGGAGTACATGTGATAGAGACAAACGAAGAATGGGACCTTGAGTGGTCGATTGGGCTTATTCGAAAAGGCGATGACTTTAAAGTTGCAGTCACACTTACTCCTATCGTGGTACAGACTTAGTTACCGATCGAGGTTAAGGTAGCTGCATCAGTTCCATTTGAGGTAGAGGTGGGCCCGCCTGTAACCACCTCCACTCTATTTGAAGTAGAAGTGGCCACACCTTTCACAGTAACAGTATCAACCACACCTCCTTTCGACTCAATAGAAATACCTTATGATTACGTTGCCGAAGCTCGGCGAAAAGGTAAGGCAAATATGGAGGAATCTGATGTTGCGCAAGGAATGACTAGGACTGGAAGAGTCTATACACCTGAACACTTGGGAGGATCAAGTAAGGATGCCACTACCAGGCAGCCTGTCATTTAAATAGGGCCAGATGACCTTTGGAGGAAAGTACAAGCAAAGGAGTATTCCGTCATTGACCATTTGAACAGAACCCCTGCTCAGATATATATCCTATCACTGTTGCAAAAGTCAAAGGCATATAAGAACGCTTTAAGGAAGGGGCTGAGCGAAGCTTATGTACCCAATAACATCACTGGCGGGGAAATAGCCAATATAGTGGGACAAGTACTGGAAAGTCATAAGATTATCTTCCACGAAGATGAGCTGCCACCTAAGGGGTTAAATCACAGTCGAGCATTGCATATTACCGTGCAATTTGAAGACAAAATCATTGCCAGGGTCTTGGTTGACGGAGGTTCAAGCCTCAATATTTGTCCATTGGACACTCTGAAAAGGTTGGACAAAGGTTCTCATCAAATACGGGTAGGAAGCATGAACGTGAAAGCTTTCGATGAGTCCCAAAGGGCCACAATCGGGGAAATCAACCTTTGCTTGCAGATGGGGCCAACTTGGTTCGACGTCGAGTTTCAGGTGCTTGACATACCAGCCTCATATAATCTTCTGTTGGGCTAACCATGGATCCATGCCACTGGAGCCGTGCCTTCCACACTATATCAAGCTGTGAAGTTCGAATGGAATCGTCAGGAGGTGATCAATCACGGAGATGGGAGTAACCCCATTTACATTAGTCAAACCATCCCGGCTATTGGACATAGAAGAAGGCTAGGAGGGGAAACCTATCATCACATTGAACGGGTCAATGCCGTCGAGAAGGATAAATGGTGGAGTAGTAAAATAGAAAGCATATTGGTCTGGTCTGAATATGAACCCGGCAAAGGGTTGGGGAAGAACCTCCAAGGTATCACTAATCCAATACGGCTGAAAGGTCATGGTACCAACTTTGGGCTCGGATATCAGTACAGATGTCAAGAATATAATGATTGGTCGCCTCCATGGCGCGGACCGTATTACCCTCTCGAGCAACCAGTGCCACGCTTAGAACAAGCTTTTCACCAAGCTAATATGATATAGGGGACTGCAAAAGAGGAACCATTAGCTGGGTTGAAGAATTTGTTCTTGGAGGATGACGACATGGATTGCAGTGCTATAATTGAGGAGGAGGAGGAAGAAGGCCTCACTATTTAGACTGTAAAGAAGGGAGCTGTTCTCAGGAGCTGGACCGCCACACCATCTCGAGCCCGCCGAGTCCCTAGGTAGCTTGGTAGATTTTACTTCTATAGACATTCTAGGCATTTAAGATTTCCAGTAATTTTGTTTTAAGATTTACTTATTTCAAAATAAATGCTCGATTCATCGAGCTGTACTTGTTTGGATGATTTTTCGGTTTTAATCAAATGTATTTGCTCTTTTTTATTCATTACTATTTCTACACTTTTCTTTCTACATCGTTATTATTACTTTTCCTGCTAAACCAATGACTGTGACATGTAATGAGGCAACCAACATGAGGATAGTGATTCAGATGAAGAAGATGAGATAGTCGAGGAAGTTGTTAAGGAAGTTAAAATTTTAAGAATAATCCTAAGTCCAATCTGGACGAAACCGAAGCAGTAAACTTGGGGGATGCCGAGACCGTCAAAGAGACTCGCATCAACATTCATTTGTTATCAGCAGAAAAGGAAGAGTACTTCTATTTCCTAAAAGAATATAAGGATGTTTTCGCATGGTCATATGATGACATGACTAGTTTGAGCACGTCCATAGTGGCTCACAAGTTGCCTACTAATCCCATGTGTCCTCCAGTCAAGCAGAAACTCTAAAAGTTCAAACCAGATATGATCCTGAAAATCAAGGAGAAAGTTACCAAGCATATCAAAGCCAAAGTTCTTAGGGTGGTTGAGTACCCAACTTGGTTAGCTAACATCGTGCCAGGTCCGAATAAGGATGGGAAAGTCAGAGTATGTGTTGACTATCGGGATTTAAATAAAGCAAGTCCCAAAGATGACTTCCCACTACCAAATATACACATCCTGATCGACAACTGCGCCAAGCATGAACTCCAATCCTTTGTAGATTGCTTTGCGGGTTATCACTAGATTTTGATGGACGAAGAAGATGCAGAGAAAATAACTTTCATTACACCTTGGGGGTATATTGCTACAAGATAATGCCATTTGGTCTAAAGAATGTTGGGGCTACCTACATGAGTGCCATGACAACTATCTTCCATGATAAGATACACAAGAAAATAGAGGTGTATGTGGACGACGTAATTATCAAATCCAAGAGAGCCGCAGACCCCATAGCGGACTTGAGAAAGTTCTTTGATTGGATAAGGAGATACAACTTGAAAATGAACCCCGTAAAGTGCGCATTCAGGGTTCCCACATGAAAGTTATTAGGATTCATCGTCAGTCGTCGAGGGATCGAGCTGGATTCGTCTAAAGTCAAGGCTATTCAGGAGTTACCACCACCTAAGTGCAAAAAGGACTTGATGAGCTTCCTAGGATGTCTCGACTATATTAGTCACTTCATAGCACAGTCCACAGTCATATGTGAACCCATCATCAAGATGCTGAGAAAAGATGCCGAAACAAGCTGGACAGAGGATTGTCAGATGTCCTTCGACAAAATCAAGGAGTACTCTCCACACCGCCAGTTCTGGTCCTGCCCGAACCAGGATGAACTTTGCTACTTTATCTATCCGTATTTGATGGAGCCTTCAGATGTGTTTTGGGACAACATGACAAGACTGGAAGAAAGGAGCAAGCCATATATTACTTGAGTAAGAAGTTCACACCTTATGAAGGACAGTACTCTCTGCTGGAATGCACTTGCTGTGTTTTGACCTGGACAACTAAGAAATTGAGGCATTACTTCTATGCCTATACTACATACCTCATATCCAGGATGGACCCTCTGAAGTACATATTCCAGAAACCCATGCCGACTGGAAAGTTGGCTAAATGGCAGATACTGTTAAGTGAGTTCGATATCGTCTACATAACTCAAAAGGCAGTCAAAGGACAAGTATTGGCATATCACCTTGCTGAAAATTCGGTGGGAGGAGCATATGAACCTTTGAAATCATATTTTTCTGATGAAGAAGTGTCGTTCATAGGGGAAGACATTATTGAAGCATACGATGCTTGGAGGATTTTCTTTGACGGAGCTGCAAATTTCAGAGGAGTAGGTATTAGAGCAGCTTTGGTATAAAAAACGGGTCAACATTATCCGGTATCTGCTAAACTCAGATTTCCCTGCACCAACAACATAGCGGAGTATGAAGCCTGCATACTAGGGCTCAACATGGCAATCAACATGAACATCCAGGAGCTGCTAGTGATCGGTAATTCAGATTTGCTTGTGCAACAGGTGCAAGGAGAGTGGGCCACCAAGAATTCCAAGATATTGCCATATCTGTACCATGTGCAGGAATTGAGAAAGAGGTTTATGAATATATAATTCTGACATGTGCCCAGAATTCAGAATGAGTTTGCCGATGTATTGGTCACCTTATCATCTATGATACAACATCCAGATAAGAATTATATTGATCCCATTCCGATAAAGATCCATAATCAGCCGGCATATTGTGCTCATGTTGAAGAAGAAACAAATGGAAAGCCTTGGTTCCATGACATCAAGGAGTATTTTCGAAGGGAGAATATCCTGAGCATGAAAATCACACTCAGAAATGCACACTCCGGAGATTGTCCAATCACTTCTTCCACAGTGGAGGAAATCTATATAGAAGAACTCCTGGTTTGGGATTTCTAAGATGTGTCGACGCAAGAGAAGCTTCTAAACTGCTTGAGGATGTGCATGCTAGAACCTATGGCCTGTACATGAGTGGTTTCGTCTTGGTTTAGAAGATACTTAGGGCCGGATACTTTTGGATGACGATGGAGACAGATTGCATCCAGTATGTCCGCAAATGCTTTCAATGCTAGGTGCATGCCGATATGATAAAAGTGCCGCCAAATGAGCTCAATACAACAAGCTCACCTTGGCCATTCGCTGCCTGGGGAATGGATGTTATTGGTCCGATTGAGCCCATTGCTTCAAACGGACACAGGTTTATTCTGGTAGCCATTGACTACTTCACAAAATGGGTAGAGGTCGCATCCTACAAAGCTGTAACCAAGAAAGTTGTCACAGATTTTGTCAAAGATCATATTGTTTGCCGATTCGGAGTTCCCGAGTCCATTGTTACTGATAATGCTGCCAATCTCAATAGTGATCTGATGAAAGCCATGTGTGAAACTTTCAAAATCAAGCACAAGAATTCCACAGCCTACAGATCTCAGATGAATGGAGCCGTAGAAGCCGCCAACAAAAACATCAAGAAGATACTAAAGAAGATGCTAGAGAACCACAAACAATGGCACGAGAAGCTACCTTTTGCTTTATTAGGATATCGAACTACAGTTCGCATATCAACCGGTGCAACTTTCTACATGCTGGTTTATGGTACTGAGGTCGTCATCCCAGTCGAGGTAGAAATTCCTTCTTTAAAAGTCATACAGGAAGCTGATCTCAGCGATGTAAAATGGATAAGGAGTCGCTATGAATAATTGGCCCTTATCGATGGAAAGATGATGAACACAGTATGTCACGACCAACTTTACCAGAGCAGAATATCCAGTGCTTTCAACAAAAGGGTCAAACCAAGGCAATTTGCTCCAGGTCAGTTGGTGCTGAAGAAGATCTTCCCACATCAAAATGAAGCCAAAGGGAAATTCTCTCCCAACTGGCAAGGTCTGTACATGGTTCACAGGGTGCTGACAGGAGGAGCACTCATACTTGCAAAAATAGATGGAGAAATCTGGCCAAAACCAATCAATTCAGACGCAGTCAAGAGATACTATAAATAGATTATTTACATTTCCTCATCTGATATAATTGAACTACACTTGACCTAATTCCCGTTTAAGAGGGGATACGTAGGCAGCCTTATGGGTTCGGTCATATCATAATAAAATTTCCATTTTCCCCCAAGATCATAAACTGGGGCAGAATTTTGAGGAGGATCCTCAAAATCCAGAGGAAGTCCAGCCAATGCCAACATATGTCAGACGGTCAGAAATTGTTTAAGAAATTGAGGCAGAATTTTGAGAAAGCTAGGCCTATTATCCGCAAGGGTCAAAAGATCATCTACCAAACTGGGGAAGAATTTGGAGGAGGGCCCTCAAAATTCTAACACGATAAGCTGCAATGTCTCTGAAATGTGTTACAATCACTAGTTCATCAAAAATCACTTGATATATCAATACGTTTCTAAAATGACTCTATTTTTATAAATAATTGCATATTTTCGCAAACTCTATTTCCGTGATAGTTAGGTGTTACCCAGGGAAACTTGAAAGGCCTCCAAAACGGAGCAAAGCAAGGCCAACAGATGAAGGCACGAACCAACCTCCCCTCACAAAACTCACAATTTTTCTTTGAACGCAGGCATATCTGATGTAGCGATAGCATTCGCAAATGTATACACATAACAAAATTCGCTATCAGTCAGGACACCAGACACCGAATATATCTCCAGCTAAGACATATACTACTCTTATTTGCTACTTGCTCTCTGCATGAGGCTAATCCTTGCCTCCACATTTGCATGAGGCTAATCCTTGCCTCCATACTTGCATGAGGATAATCTTTTCCTCTATATTTGCATGAGGCTAATCCTTGCCTCCGTACATGCATGAGGCTAATCCTTGCCACTATATTTGCATAAGGCTAATCCTTGCCTCCATATTTGCATAAAGCTAATCCTTGCCTCCGTACTTGCATGAGGCTAATCCTTGTCTCCATATTTGCATGAGGCTAATCCTTGCCTCCATATCTGTATGAGGCTAATCCTTGCCTCTCTATTTGTAAGAGGCTATCCTTGCCTTCTCATCTGCATGAGGCTAATATCTGCCTCCATACCCGCATGGGGCTAATCCTTGCCTCCCTGCTTGCATGAAGCTAATCATTGCTTCTCCAATCGCATGAGGCTAATCCCTGCTTCCATATTTGCATGAGGCTAATCCTTGCCTCCATATCTGCATGAGGCTAATCCCTACCTCCCTATCTTGCATAAGGCTAATCCCTGCCTCCATATCTGCATGAGGCTAATCTTTGCCTCCATATTTGCATGAGACTAATCTTTGCATCCCATACTTGCATGAGGCTAATCCTTGCCTCCTTATTTGCATGAGGCTAATCCTTGCCTCCATACTTGCATGAGACTAATCCCTTCCTCCCCATCTGCATGCGGCTAATACTTGCCTCCCATATCTGCATGAGGCTAATCCTTGCCTCCCATATCTGCATGAGGCTAATTCTTGCCTCCCCATCTATATTCCCACTAAGAATTGTCACTCTTTCACAAATATTGCTCTATTTCTAGTACTATCTATTTGCTTTTCAATCGGGCTAAGGTCTGCCCTCCATTTCACAAGACTAAGCCTTGTCTTGTTAACATCATGCTTTGGTATATCACGGGCTGAAATATCACCAAGTTATCTAAAGGCGTCATAGTTTAGAAGGCATCATCCTCATAGCCGGAAGACACCATGCCATGGCCTGAGGATCCCTCAAATTTGCATATCATTATTCAAAGGCGTCATGGTTCGGAGGCACCATCTGCATGGCCCGAGAACAACATTTCATGGCATGCGAATCCCTTAATGAAAAATTCATGGCCCAGGACATCATGGTCCAAGGACGTCATCCTTAATCATCCAAAGACAACCTTCATGATCCAAAGGGAATCTGCATCATGTTTAAATTTTCGCACAAATACATGTTCGTAGCATCTTTTTATCTGTAGGTAACCAGTAAGCAACCGCTATCCCAGTAGGAGAAACCTCGCTCCAATTCCTTCAACTATCTCAATCCTTAACTGTTCACCATAACCGCTTTTGCATCTCGTATCCGTTCTTGCAATGACTTCATCGGTATATTCTAGCAATGAATCCAGAACTACACATGGCCTGATTCCTGTAAAACCAGGGATATGTAGGCAACTCAAGACCAGAGTCCGGCCTCCATATTTCAAAAAACATCCCATTTGGTCAAAATTAGTCATCATTTCTTTACCTGAAAACTCTTTCATCCTTCCCGGATAAAGAGGGGCAACTGTTATAAGCATATGCAGTTATAAAGAGGGCCTCCATATGCAGTTATGGGGAAAACGGAGCATTAACTCATGAGACGACGGGTCGGGTCATCACAGTTATAAGCATGTATAAGCATTTTTATAATTTTTCTATAATTTTTAAAAGCTCCAAATTGATTTATTTCTCCCCTTTTATTTATAAAATCTCCAATAATTATCCTTCAAATTATTTTTTGTGGTGATTTAGTCATCTAAATATTTTATTTATGCCAAAATATTATTTAAATATTTTTAGTGCATTTTTTATAATTACATTTACATTTTTAAGCTAAATTGCATATCCTTGCAATAATAGCCTTACTAATGCATAATTCCATTGTTGATGCATAAAATGGTATTTTATATTTTTAAAATATTAAAAAACTATTTTTGAATCATTATAGTACACTAAAATATTATTTTGGAAATCATTTATTATTTTTATAAATTATATAGTATTGAAAATGGCTATTTAAAATCTGGCCTAATTTCATTTCAATTTCAGCCCCAATCCAACCGCAATACCAGCCCAAATTTTCAATTAAAACTACCCAGCCCAAGCCCTGAAGACCCGACACAGCCCCAATCTCATCTAATCTCGGCCGTTGATCATAGAGATCAACGACCTCCATTAATCCCTTCCATTTTTAGTCCCAAATGACCCCCCCAAACCCCTCACTCTCCTCTCATACTCCGCCGTCACCCTTCACTCTCCTCTCCAAATCCTCTCTACCCTAACCCTAATTTTCCTCACCGTTGCTTGCCTACCGTCGACTATGGTGGATTACCACCCTTCTCTAGCCGTAACGGCTCTCCTACGCCGGGATGTTTGCTACCTTTGAGGTCCTCAAGGGACCAGGGGTCAGTCCCCTCACACCTCTGGTCTGTCCTTACCAGTCTCAGGCCGCCATGGATCGATTTGAGTAAGATCACCCTATTTTTTGGCTAAACCTATGGTCTCTAAGCCAATATTTTCATCTCTGGGTTATTTTTCTCGAAACCCTAATCTCATCCCCTAAACTTTTTAGAAGTGTAATAGATCTAAGAAGAATCAAACTGTTTTTACTTGTTTTTATGAGAAACCTTCTAGTTTACAAAGTGTCTCTTCGATTTTCCTAACTAAGGTTTCTGAAATCCATTTCGTCAAAACGATTTCTGATTTTTAAGTGTTTATTCTCTGATTCTTATGTGTTTAAACCGATTTTGTTAAGTTTCCCTTTAACCCTAACTAGTTATATTGAAACCCCTAATTTTTCAACAATATGTTTGGATTCTGAGTTCGTTCTCGATTATTTGCTATATGATTCTGCTATGTGTTTGATTCTCTTGAATACTGCTTCGATTAATTTGAATATTTGGTGATTTTACCCTAATATGTCCTATTAGGGTTCCAGAATTGATTCTTTATATTTATACTTGACTTGTCTACTTATTCATGGAAGCTTATGTTATTTTCCTTACAATCAGCACTATTGCGATTCTTTGAATCCTGCATTCACTATGTTGATACTCCTATACTGATTTCTGTCTATTTTCCCTATTTCTTACCTTATTCTGTGACTAAGCGTGTTATTTATTAATCTTTACCACTTAATTGAACCTTTTGCATATTTACCCCTAATTACCTGCTTTATACTTCAGTTACTTGATGTCTTTCCTTATTTAGCTACATGCTCTTTACCATTGGTAAATTACTCCCTTAATTAAGGGAAGACTTTACTAATTTAATTCGGGATTAATTCTGTGACTCTCCAATTACTGAACAATTGATTCTTACCTTATTTAAACTAGCTCTCAACTATTATACATACTCTCTTCTATTCTCACTAGACAACGGGACTACTTCATAAACTCTCTCTTATACTTAAAGCTTTTTTCTCTTTTCTATTACTTGCTACTTCCATTGAACTACCCAGCTGTAAGCCAAGGATAGTTATTGTACTACACTGCTCTATACTTTGTGTCTGCTTTCCTTAACTGGTATGTCCTGATTTAATTACAAGTTCGAAACTCTATGTGTTCTTTAACTGCTTTAGTTTACTGATTTCCAGTCGTATTCCTGTCTATCACTTGGCTTTTCGATATGTAACTAGCATGCTTAAATCCTGGTTTCACTTAGAATATATGAGTTCTACCCCGTTCAACTTATGATTAACATGTCTGATGACTTGTCTATTTCTTTCTCTAGTATGTCTCAATCTGACTCTACTCCATGTATGTATGTCTGATTGTCTATCTGTTTGTTTACCCAGTTCCTGATAGTAACCTATTTTGCTAGGTTATTTACTACCCCCTAAGTACTTCTAACTCTATGTTCAACTATGCCTAGCATAACTATATTCTCAACTGTTTGTTCTATATCTGTACTATAGCTGTGTTATTGACTCCTAAAATCCTATAAAGAACTCTAGAAAAAAAATTGTGCTCTTGTTGTTACATTAATATGTTCTATGTGTCCCCAATTCCCATACTCCCTGAGTGAAATCTGTGTCTGAATGGTGTTGTTTAAACTATTTGCTGATTTTTCACAAGTTCACACTGTTTTTTTAAAAACTGTTTTATTACTAATCAATTCCTATTTTCCATAAAACTTTACTTAATTGAGCCCTTTCCAACAATGTTTTCATATCAAAACCATTTCAAAGTTACCATGCACTCTAACATTACTCTTAGAATATTAGGTTCTTCCCCTTTGACATGTGTACTGCCTTGAGATCTTGGAGATCTCTCTGAACTCTGGCATGTCAGAGATGCCTTTCCATACTACACCTAAATTAGTTATGGTTTGAGAAAAGGTCTAGGTGTGAGCACTACCGAAAATCCTTGAGGTCCTTAGGGAACTCTGACACACCTAGACACGAAACTATCTATGGAACTTTGGCATTTGAGGCTATTGGAGGCTTGGGAAGTCATTTGGGCCTGCTTCTGGCTCCCTATAGTTAACTTCTTCTTCTTTTTCTTTATTTGTTTATGTAATTTATCAGCTGTTCTGTAATAATTATTTGTAAATAATGTTGGGGTGATCAATGAAAAAGGGTGGGTAGTTATATATGTTGGGTAAATCGGGTAGACACCATGCCTATAGGATTGTGTTAATGCATTTGTTGTGTTTACTTTACTTCCACAATATTAGAAACCATACCTATAGGATCTAAATGGATCTAATAATAGAAATCATGCATATATGGTTAAAATCAGCCTTATAATTAGATATCATGCTTATAAGAGATAAAGTAATTAAAGTCTAGTTTTTGTTACAACATGTATTCACATTCGTCTTCTTAGATATCATGCCTATAAGTTCAAAAGTCAGATTTAATAACTAGATACCATGCCTATAGGTATTAAAATTAGTTCTAATAGAAATTATGCCTATAGAACTTAAAATCATTTTAGTTAAATAAATCAGTTTAATTCATGCTAGTTCATTCTGAATTGGTTTAATCGACTGTCCGCTTCTTTAAATGAATTTTCAAACATTGCCTTAAATTAATACCGCTAGAAAACATGTCTATAGGATCTCAAGTCGTCCGTTTTAAAACTGTTCACTGTTTTACTGCATTCCCAATAAATATAGATATTATGCTCTTAGGACGCCACTGTTATGCGCTTAGGCAAGCCTCTAGGGTGATCTAAATTCTGCAAGTATGAAACTATGCTTTGTTAAATACCTGACTGTTGTTTGAAGACGTGCATTTACTTGTCATATTTGTGGAGGTGACTGTGAGCTTGTAATTTGCTCTCTTTAAATGCAGTCCTAATTGTTCTTGATTGATGCCTAGACTTTTATCCTTTAAAATCTTAGGATGGTCTAGAACTGTCCAAAAGTAGAGTTCCTAAAATACCTCTAGGACCACAAGGAAGGGACGGGTAGTGCACGCATATAACATTTCCAAGGTTACTAGAGCGCTTTAGGCTATGACCAAGGGGAGGGAATTGGGTAGTAAGGATATGATGACTACGCGCTAATGTCACGTGTAGCCCCTCGCTGAGGAGTGTTTACCGGGCATTGTGTGGGGTGATCATGTAGACTAACCAACCTAGGACCCCTCTGTCCTAATTCCCGATGTTTAAACTTTACTCTTTTATATTTATGCAACTTGTTCAAGTCTTTTCCCTTTTTTATCTCATTACTTGAGTCATACAATGTCCAAAACATGCCTTTATTTACAAGTATGTGTTTAAATCGTTTATTTGATAAAGGGATTAATTCGTAAGTATAAGTTTGGCCGGAACCTACCGTTGTGGACTGAGAGGGGTGCATAACACCTTCCCCTCAAGGTTATTTCTAGCCCTTACCCTAAATCTCTAGTAATTCAAACCAGTCTAAGAGTTAATCGCTCTAGGTACCCTAACGCACCATAATCTGTTAGGTGGCGACTCTTCAAAAACCCAACTTCCCAAAAGGAAATGAGTTATAACCTCCGTTAATGTCGAAACTCAGACTTCTCTCTCTCTGCGGAGGGAAAAAAAGGGGGAGCGATACCCGGTACATTATTTTCCTATCGAGAGCCCACTTAGCGCATCTTGGCTTCTCCGAGTAGGTGACCTTCCATGGGGATGCCCCCCAGTATTTGAGGTTGATTGCGAAAGAAGCCTTGAATACTTGTTGGTTCTTCCTTAGGTAGCATATAGATGTTGCCTCGTTAAAAACCTTGCTGGTAAAACCCTTCTAGGGACAAAATCCGGTCGAAGGAAAAGAGTGCAACGCATGCTTACAAGAACCCGAGGCCCTCGAGCTTGAGGGTGTTTTATAATCTTCCATCAGATGTCTTAGCAGTAGTATCGTTTCAGCACTGATATGTTCCAATTGCTTGGAAGCTACTCTCATTCCATGGTACCGAGCTTGTAGGACCCTTTGCCGAATACTCCGAGGACGCGGTACGGTCCTTCCCAATTTTAGCCTAGATTTTCTTCATTAGGGTTTCAAGTGTTGAGGGTGACTTTCCTTAGGACCAAGTCCCCGACTCCGAGATGTCGGAGGTTTGTTCTCTTGTTATAATACCTTTCGATTCTTTGCTTTTGGGCCGCTATTCGGACCAGCAAGGCTTCTCGCTTTTCATTTAATAGTTTGAGGGTTGTAGTCATGGCCTCGTTGTTCGAGCTCTCAGTGGTGTGTCGGAATCTAGTGCTTGGCTCCCCGACCTCCACTAGAGAGAAAGGTGTTTCCCTTGTGCTTGATTTTGAAGTTGTTCGGTATGCCCATAGCACTTCGGGCAATATTTCTCTCCATTTTCCCTTAGCGCTTTCCAACTTCTTTTTTAAGTTTTGGATGATAGTTTTGTTTGTGGACTCGGCCTAGCCGTTTGCACATGGGTGGTAAGGCATCGACATAATTCTCTTGATTTTGTGATCCTCAAGTAACTATGTTACTTTGCTTCCGATGAAATGCCTCCCATTATCGAATGTTATCTCGGAAGGAATACCGAATTGGCACATAATATGGTCCTAGATGAAGTCAATGACTTCTTTTTCTCTTATCTTCTCGAAGGCCTGTGCTTTCACCCATTTTGAGAAATAGTCAGTCGTAAATAAAATGAATTTAGCTTTACTTGGTGCCGTTGGTAGAGGTCCGACGATGTCCATTCCCCATTTCATGAATGGTCATGGCGATAAGACCGAATGTAGCTATTTGTCGGGTTGGTGAATCAAAGGGGCAAATCTCTGGCATTTGTTGCACTTCCAGACGAATTCCTTAGTGTCTTTTTCCATGTTGTACCAGTAATAGCCTGCCCTGATCACTTTTCGAACTAGGGAATCGGTGCCGGAGTGGTTTCCGTAAGTACCCTCATGAATTTCTCGGAGTACATAATCTGTGTCTCTTGGCCCCAGACATACTGCTAGGGGGCCATCGAAAGTTCTTCTATATAGAGTCCCGTTTTCATCGAGCGAGAATCGGGCTGCTTTGGTTTGCAGGGCCCTCGATTCCTTTGGATCTGTGGGTAGATTTTCGTCTTTTAGATAGTCAATATATTTATTCCTCCAATCCCATGTTAGGCTAGTTGAATTAATCTCGGCATGACCTTCCTCGACCACTAATTTGGACAGCTGAATAACAGCCCCGGGAAGTAGGTCATCTTCTTAAACAGATGATCCCAGGTTGGCGAGGGCATCGACCTCGCTTTCTGCTCCCGAAGTATGTGGACCAGGTTCCATTCTTTGAAACAACGTAATGTGACTTGGATTTTGTCCAAATACCTTCGCATCCTATCTTCGCAGACCTCATAGCTCCCATTTACCTGGTTTACTACCAGGAGTGAATCGCATTTCGCTTTGACGATCTCAGCTTCCAAGATTTTGGCCAATTCTAGACCTGCAATCGTAGCCTCATACTCGGCTTCATTGTTAGCCAATCTTGCAGTTTTTATAGATTGCCTGATTATGCCACCCGTAGGCGGCTTCCAAACTATACCGAGGTCGGATCCTCTCACGTTTGTGGCGCGTCAGTGAACTGGGTCCATACACCGGAAGATGTGCCTGATTTTAGTAAGAGTTCCTTTTCTACCTCAGGCACGAAGGAGGGCGAGAAGTCGGCCATGAAGTCCGCCAGAATCTGGGACTTGATGGCCGTTCGGGGTTAGTACTCAATATCATACCCCCGAGTTCGATGGCCAATTTGGCCAATCGGCCCAATAGTTTGGGCTTATGCAATATACTTTGGAGAGGGTACGTTGTTAAAATACAAATACGGTGGCATTGAAAATAAGGTTTCAATTTTTGCGATGCGCTTATTAACGTGAGAGCTAATTTTTCTAGGTGCGGATACTAGGTTTCGGCATCCCCTAGGGTATGACTGACATAATAAATAGGGAATTGCGTACCTTGCTCTTCTCGAACCAGCACACCGCTTACCGTTATATCAGATATGGCCATGTGTAGATACATCGTTTCATCCTCTTTTGGCGTGTGGAGTAAAGGCGAACTAGTCAGATATCGTTTCAATTCCTCTAAGGCGTGTTGGCATTCTAGAGTCCACTCGACGTTGTTTTTCTTTTTGAGTAAAGAGAAGAAATGATGACTCATGTATGACAACTGATCGGAGCCAACCCTGCACTACTACAAAGTAGCAGGAGTGGTCGAAGCAGCTTTTACCCGAGAAGGTCGGGATCGATTTCCACAGGGAACTAGAGATGGGAATTGATTTTCTATCTAAATTGGAGTTGCGTAGTTGTTCCTAATTGCACTTCTAAACATAGTTGGTTTTGATATTACTTCTAAATTTATCCTAGTAGGATGCTAAATTAAGATAAGTTAAGTTAAGAGTGAACTATTGAAGGTTGTCTAAATAGTTAAAAGGCACTAGGGAAGTCACTCTCTCCTAGGTGGATACTTGACGGGTTCTCTAGTCTAAGGCTAGGTTGTCATATTTGGGGATTACGATATAGCCATTGCACGACACTTCTCACTCTATACCTCTCGATAGTTTGAGTGATTTTGCCCTAATTGACTTTCTCAAGACCAATTGGGTATGATAATTTGTGCAAGGAATTTAGGTTCAAGTCGGGTATTACTATCTCTAGGTTTAACCCTTTAATTGAGGCTATCAATCTCTTGAATATGCCCCAATTCCTTGTTGGACTAATTTTCCTAGATGTAGGCTCTCTTTCTCAAGAAGAGCCTAAGTCAAATAGGTATAAACTAGTGTTTGCAACCACTAATTCAACATTAAAACCATAAATTAGTCCAAACATCAAACACTCATAGACATTCAAGCCTTAAAATACAAGACCCATCAATTATCCACACTCGGGTTGAGCCACAACCCTAGCTAATAGGTCTAGCTACTCATGATAGTAGAAGAAAGTAAAGAAATAGATGAAGAAAAACCCATGATATTTAATTTCTAGCTAAAACTTGAAGATTCAATGATAAAACTATTGTAAAATTACTCAAAATAGTAAAGGGACACTATTCACGAGCGCAACTCTGCTTGAAATTACAACTGATGACCTAAAAATAGAAAAAGAAACTTATACTAGGCCGAATTTTCTGGACAAAAATACCCCTACGGGGTTAGTGCGGACCACACAAAATCGAGTGCGGCTGCACTGAGGCTATTAGCTTAAAACTTCTGCTCTCTAAACTTAGCCACCACGGGCCGCACAAAATGCACCGCGACGGCGGTGGCTTCTATTGCGGTCCACACAAAAAGGACCGCATTGGCAATATTCCCAAAAATTAGCAACTCTCTGAACTCAAGCTTTGCGGACCGCACAAAATCGAGTGCGACCGCAATAAAGCCAATGCGGTCCGCATGAAATTCTATGCGGCCGCATTGCTTGAATGCCTGAAATCAGGACCTCTCTGAACCTCCTCTTTGTGGACTGCACAGAATGGAGTGCGACTGCATTGATCCTGTTACACTGTGCTTGACTTGTTCTTGGTACTTGTGCATGTTTCACTCCTTTTTGAGCTGGTTTTGATGACTTGTCATTTTGTTGACCAAACCCTACAATCAAGTACAACATGTAAGCCTTTGGGACTATTTTGTACACATTTCTAATCAAAACTCAAGTAAGAAGGAGTGTAAAATGCATCGTAATCCCTAGTTATCAACTCCCCCAAACTTAAGCTTTTGCTTGTCCTCAAGCAAACAAAATAAGACCCACCCCTTAAGAGTAAATCCAAGAAAATTCAGCTGACCTAAAGTGACATCATCTAGCATCAATTGGGACTGACAATTGCCCTCAATTCAAATGAATCATTAACAACATTCACTCTTTTAAACACCATGGATTTAGTGCGACACAAGAGCATCAAGAGTTGACTCAACACATCAAAGAAACTCTTTCTATTACTTTGGTCATTGTGGAACACAAACTCATACATCCTCAACTCTCCCTAAGAAAACCTCACATTTAGGATTGTAGCACTCAGAACGAGGTTAATAGAAATACACTCATCTCTCTCAAAGAAAATTCACAAGTCCAGCTCTAAGTACCATATGCTTTCCCCTTATGTGAGTCACCACTAATGTAAGCTTCATTCAACTCAAGATCATATAGGGCTTCTGTGGAGACATAGTGAAGGCTTTTGGTTCATGGTAGGAAATGTTTGGTCTAAGTAGGTTCCATCTTCCCTTTAGCACTCTTTTACTTTATTTTGGCACACATTCACTTGACCTTTTAAGTCATTTCACTTCTTTCTAAGGGGTTAGAGAGACACACTGTCTCTCTTTATTGTTCATTTCAAATCTTTTTCTCCTTTTCTCAACTTTCCACACCTTTTATCTCTTTACTTTTATTGAATCCCTTCATTCTTTTCTACATTGAACATTCTTTTTTTGTCCTCTTGATTTTCTTTCTTTTTTTAGTGCCTTTCCTTTTTTCATTTTGTACTTTTTACCACTTTGTTGCAATCCTCGTCTCTCCCCCCAAACGTATGCTTTTGCCATATGCTAAGGAAATATCGGGTTCTAAGAGAGGGTATTTTTAGAACAGGTAAAGGCTTGTATCGTAGTTCTTGAATGGAAAAGGTCTATGGCTCAAAAGGGTTGACTAGGGATTCTATCAATAGTAGGCTATGGAAGTGTTCAAGATATCATTCGGATCAATGAGAGCCTATAATCACGTCTCAAGTCAAATTACACTTAGGATTTTGCCTAGACAAACATTCAGTGCAAGTTCTCGACCAATGGCTTGGGACTTGGACTTGTAATTCAAATTCTCACCACACAGGCCATGGGATTGCTAAAAACACAGAGTCAGGGGCCCATAACAACCTTAGCTAAGATTCGAGAAACACAATGGTCCCGAAAAACCACTTGATGATTATCGGCCAACATAAAAGTATCAAGGTCACAACTTTCACCTTCCTATACACAACGATTTGTTTTTGACCATAGGATCAAAGACAAATGTGTTAGGCCCAAGTGAAGCTTTTCTTGAGGCACCCTTACCAACTAACTACTAAAAAGCAAAAAGAAAAACAGACTCAAACCCTTAAGAAGGTTGTCATGTCATCCATCATCGGGAAGAGCCACCTGGTTCATACAAATTCCACCTTTGGAAAGAACCGTGGCATTAAGAAAACCAAAGGCTTATTGCGAAAACTCAAAACAAGAAGCTACAAACATAAAATAAGAAGCTAAGAGAGGAAAAATGCAGAAAGTAAAATGAATATGTACAAGAGGGGATTTAATCGAATATACAATAGGGAGAATGATATATACATAAGAACGCAACTTTATATACAGACCCAAAGTAAAAAGTACGAAAAGTGCAATGAAATGATAAAATTATATAAATACCAAAGATAAAAGGAAAGAAAGCGTAAAATACTGTCATATATACAGTCATCCAAATATCCAAATAGGGCTACCCCCTCAAATGAAAGTTAGCATTGTCCTCAATGCCAACTAACCAAAATAAGCACAAAAATAGAGAAGAGAGGAGAAAGAAACTCCCTATGGGTCCTCCGTCTGCATAGAATCCTGAGTTTGGGTCCTTGGGTCCTCTATCTGCTTGGGAACCTATGATGGGCTCCCTGTGATCTGTGGCTCTGCTGCGACCTAGAGCCTGAACCTAGACTGAGTCCTAGGGCTGGCTGGAGGAACCTCCCTACGGGTCTTCCAACTGTATGACTGCATCATCAGAACGGGGAATCACCCTTTTCCTCTTGGGTGGCCTTTTGGACTCCTACTCTGGCTGGGACTGGGCTGCTGGTGCCAGGTCATGCAATAGCAAATACAAAGGTAGGTGATCCGCCTTCAACCTCTCTACCTCGACCCTTAGCTCCTTCACTGACTCTTTTGAATCCCGAGTCTTCCTCATTTTCTTCGCCTCCCTAACAAGCTCCTTTAATGACTTTCCATGAGAGTCAATTACATCTATGAGCTTTTTTTGGTTGTCCAGAATTTCCTTCAGAGTGTCCTCAACGGACTGTGGGACCTTTGGTGGAGGGGCTACTGACTGGGCTGCCATCAGAGTAGATAGTACAAACAGCTTAGAAGTAGTTGTCTGCATCCAATTATTGATGCTCGCGAGGGTCTGGCTCAGGAGATGGGCAGTCAATGGGTATGTAGTGGAGGAGGGTATCTATGGAGCTGTAGAAGTGGATGGACCTGGGGTCATGTCTGCTGAGGTGGAAAGAGGCTGAGTAGGAGCCACTACCACTACTGGCTCTTCAGACTGGCCAGTTGAAGTAGTGGCTTTGCCCTTGAAGTGCTTGCCTTTAGGGTTGTCATCACCCTGCAGATTTTACCATGAGAACGGTGCCTTCGCCTTCACTTTTATATCAAATTTACGCTTCTCCACATCTAAGTCCTCCAAGTACATGGTCAGGAAGTTGGGGAAGGGATAAGATCTATCACCTTTATTCACCACCCGTGTAATAACCCGGGAAATCACATTCCCGATGTTAATCGGGTATACCGCCATGATCGATGCCACTAAGATCGCCCAGTGAATAGGGAGTGAGTTGTCATGGGTGGTGGGGTCTAGCCTGCTACACATAAATGTTTCCCACCCTTTAACTTCAAAGTTTAAAGTTCTCCTCAAGATCTTCACTCCCGCAGTCAACCACTCTGAGGTGGTACCTGAGATTGCCAAGTACTCCGCTAGCCAAGGAAGAGCAGCCTCACCCAATGTCATCTTCTCCAAATACAATGCTTCATCCTCCTCCAGGAAGCTCAGGTAATCATTTATGGTCTTGCCATCAAATTTCACCTTCAAGTTTTGCACTTTGGCCACTGTGGTGCCCTTTTTGATGTGGGCCACATTTGTGTAAAACTCCTTCACCAAGTGCTCATTGGCATCCTCCACATGGCCTATGAAATAGTCCCATCTAGCTCTCTCTCTGAATTGCCTCAACACATTGGGGTTCTGAGGCAAAAGGTCTCGGGTGATAAATTTACGCTCAGGTATCAATTTCCTCTCGGGCCACCACTCTCTAAATTTGTGATAGGCAACCTCACTAACAAACCGGTCCTGTCATACCTCCGGATATTTGGTCCTTTCTACCCCACCTACTTGGGATTCAGCCCTTTCTACTTCTTCCCCTTCTTCTATGGGCCCCTCTCCGGATAATGAAGCTGTAGGAGAGGTAGAATATTCATTGCCACTACCTGCAGCTGAGTCCTCAGATGTCTTAGAAGATATGCACACTGATGCTTGGGCAGTGGGAGAGACTGGAGGTGTATCCCTCAACCTGTTCCTCTTCGGCCAGTCTGGAACATACTCTGGCACGGAGCCTGACGATGCCTCTCGGGAAGGCTCATACTCACTCCCTGATTGGTCAATAGCTCTGTCTGCAGCTTTTATGAGCCTTCTAGTGTTTTTGATGTTTTGCCGGGATTGCAGGGTTAATCTTATCATTCCTTGTCCCCTACCCCGGGAGGACTCTCCTCTTCCTGATTGTTTACCACCTTTCCTCATGATTTTACCATTGTCTGCAAGCAACATTCAGTTTTGCCTTGTTAGTATCAATAGAATCAATGAAGTTCACAGTTGCAGGAAAATTATTGCAGACAATCAAAAATTGCATACTGCGGACCGCACAAAATGAGGTGTGGCCGCAAAGAGGCTACCGCGAACGGCACAAAATCCATTGCGGTCCGCACAGAGGCGGGGTTCAGACTACCCACTCTCTGAATCTATGCACTGCGGACCGCACAAAATGCATTGTGAACCGCATTGAGGCACCGCGGACCGCACAAAATCCATTGCGGTCCGCAAAGGTGGGGTTCAGACTACCCACTCTCTGAATCTATGCACTGCGGACCGCACAAAATCCATTGCGGTCGTGGTCCTCAAATGTCAGCATTCAGAACCTAGTCCACTGCGGTCCGCACAAAATAGCATTGCGAACCGCACAGGGGCACCACAGACCGCACAAAATCCATTGCGGTCCGCATTGAGTGCCCAGCAGCAACACCACTCTAGGGTTCAAGTTTTGTCCATTTTTAGTCCAAATTTTCACCTATTGATGATTCCCTAGGTGTTGCCTCAGTGTTGTAACTAATTATGCCTAATTAAAATAGGATTAACTAACCTATGCTACGAAATTAAAAGAAAAACGGGAAGAAGAGAAGAAAAACTAAGAGAAAATGAAGTTAAAAAAAATAGCAAAATTAAATAACTAAAAAGGAATTAAAGTTACCAAAAATGAGATGCACTGATGTTTAATCGAGAATAAGTAGTTCAATTCGTGCAATGTAGAGAGTGAACAATGATTTTTATGCTTCTAAGACTAAAAAGATCAAAAAGTTCAAATGGAGGGCCTCAGGTCTTATTTATAGAAAAAAGTCCTGGGCCCCAGCTCACCTACCCATCGCGGACCACACAAAATGGCACCGCGGTCCGCGGTGCTCAGAAACATGAATTAATGGGAGATTGGCCACTGCGGAACACAAGAAATCTAGCGTGGCCGCAGTGGTCCACCGCGGACCGCACAAAATACAATGCGGACGTGGTGGAAAAACTTCAACGACTCTCCACTTTTGACAAATCACTCTGCGGTCCGCATTGATTTCTTGCCCCCGCACATAGGCCTTTGCGGCTGCACAAAATGAAGTGCGATCCGTATTGCAAACTTCAGAGAGTGATCATTTTCCAACTTGGTCCTGCACTTCATCAACACAATCCTACAACATCTTACAACCAGTCAGTCCAAAAATAAATCCTACACTACAAATAAAATCAAAGAAAAATCAAAAGAAAGACACATGGGATGCCTCCCAAGAAGCGCCTGATTTAATGTCGCGGCACGATGCAGGTTACCATTAAATCACTTTAGATGAGGAAGTGCCACTACGTGGCTGTCATCAATCTTGCCCAGGTAGTGCTTGACCATGTGCCCATTCACTTTGAAAACCTCACCATTTTTGTTCCTCAAGTCAAGTGCACCAAATAGAGTCACAAACACCAATTCAAAAGGTCTACTCCACTTCGACTTAAGCTTTCCCGGAAAAAGACATAACCGAGAATTGAACAAGAGAACCAAATCACCCACTTTGAACTCCTTGCCACGAGCATATTTATCATGAAGGTACTTCATCTTGTCCTTGTACAAGAACGAACTGGAGTAGGCATGGAATCAGAATTCATCAAGTTCATTAAGCTGCTCCACACGAAGATTTGCTACCACATCCCATTCAAGATTCAGCTTCCTCAAAGCCCACATGGCCATGTTCTCTAACTCAACCAGTAGATGGCAAGCTTTCCTAAACACCAACTGATACGGAGACATACCAATTGGTCCAACTTCTTTGACCAATCGGTCCTATTTACATTGACCGTCTTTGACAATATACTCTTGATTTTCCTGTTTGAGACTTCAACTTGGCCACTTGCTTGAGGATTATAGGGAGTAGAAACTTTGTGGTTGACACCATACTTTGCAAGCAAAGTGTCAAAAGCTCTATTACAAAAATGGGACCCTCCATCACTTATGATTGTACGAGGAGTGCCAAACCTTGTGAAAATGCTCTTCTTGAGTAACACAACAACACTCTGAGCCTCATTGTTGGGTAAAGCCACAGCTTCAACCCATTTTGAAACATAGTTAATCGCCACAAGAATGTATGTGTTCCCACACGAGCTAACAAACTGGCCCATAAAATCAATGCCCCATACATCAAAAATATCAACTTCAAGGATGGTATTGAGAGGCATCTCATCTTTCTTCGAAATTCCACCCGCTCTTTGACATTCGTCACACCTCTTCACAAGTTCACTTACATCTTTGTACAAAGTTGGCCAATAAAACCCACAACTAAGAACTTTGGAAGTCGTCCTCGCCCCGCCATGATGGCCACCATAGGGAGAGGAATGACAAGCCTCCAAAATACTCAATTTCTCTTCCTCCGGGACACACCTTAGGATCACACCATCCATGCAAATCTTGAACAAGTACGGCTCATCCCAATAGAAATCCAAACTATCCCATTTGAGCTTCTTCCTTTGGTTAGAAGAGAGCTCACACGGAATTATACCAGTCACAAGGAAATTAGCAACGTCCGCAAACCATGGCATACCATTCACCGACACCGAAAGGAGTTGTTCGTCGGAAAATGAATAATTGATCTCTAGGATATCACGAGGCCTCCCCTCCTCTTCCAAGCGAGACAAGTGGTCCGCCACTTGTTTTTCACAACCCTTCCGGTCCATAATCTCCAAATCAAACTCTAGAAGTAACAAGACCTATCACATCAGTCTAACTTTGGAATCCTTCTTTGCCATCAAGTACCAGAGTGCAGCATGATAGGTATGGACTATGACCTTGGCACCCATAAGATACGGCCAAAATTTCTCCATTACAAACACAATAGCCAAAAGTTCTTTCTCGGTCACCGTGTAGTTCACTTGAGCATCATTCATTGTCTTGGTCGCATAATACACCGGATGAAATATTGTGTTCACTCTTTGTCCCAAAACCGCCCTAACTGCAACATCGCTCGCATCACACATGAGCTCAAATGGCAAGCTCCAACTAGGTGCGGTAATGATAGGAGTGGTGGTCAACTTGTGCTTGAGAAGTTCAAAGGCTTGCATACACCTCTCATTGAACACAAACTTGGCATCTTTTTCTAATATCTTGCATAAGGGGTTCACTACCTTCAAAAAGTCTTTGATAAATCTCCGGTAGAACCCCGCATGCCCAAGAAAACTTCTAACTCCCTTGACAGAGGTAGGGGAAGGAGACTTGAAATCATTGTCGAGCCCCTTTTTTCCCTCCGCGGAGAGGAGTCCGGGTTTCGACGTTCATGGGGTGTAATGACTCATTTCCTTTTTGGGAATTGGGTATTTGAAAAGTCTCCACCTAACGATTTTAAGGTGCGTTAGAGAACCTATAGGGTCCAACTACAACTATGTTTGATAACCAGAGATAGGGTAAGGGCTTGAAATTATCCTAAAGGGAAGGTGTTAGGCACCTCTCAGGATCCACTAGTGTGGTTCCCGGCCAGATAGTTTTTGTGAATTTATGCAATTAGCAAGTAAAAAATAAGACTCAAGTAATAGGGGATTTTAAGTTTGAATACACAAGTGTTTGAAAACGATTAATAAAAGCAAAGTTTTGAAAAGAGTTATAGTCTAAGCATACTTATAAAAATAAAGTGGGTGTCCTAGATTTGCTTGTAATATGGATCACATCAATGCAATACCCGGTATGAAACTCCTTAAATGAGGGGATACACGTGGTATTAGCGCACCGATCATCATATCCATATCTACCCTTTTCCGTCCCGTTAAGGTAATTAAAGCGAGGGTTGGTCTCGACCTCTATTGCATGTTGTTACCCCTCCCATTCCTATCAGTACCAGAGGAATTTAGGACTCCTATTCTTATAAGAAGGAGGTTCTAGGCTGACCCTTAGGTTTAAGGGTAAAATGTTAAGGCGACATACAAAACATATAAAACTGCAATTAGGGAAAACATATAAGCAAATAGAAGGCTCAATTATACCTTCGCAAACAGTGCACAGAGACAGCATGACTCGTACACAGTTAAGGTCTGAATTTTAAAATCCTAAAGCAAGGTGTTTAAGTCAGAACCATATTCATTATATAACTCAGAAAAGAAGTCTGAATCAGGCCTGCCTGCTGGTTGTAGTAGTTGATAATTAAACAAAAGCAGCTCCAATTTTATTTAGGTAATTACCTAAGGCTTGCCTAGGCATAAGCAGTATTCAGTAGTTATTCAGGATTGCTAAGACAATTTGGAGATTATTATATTACCTATAACATGTTGTTCTAGGTGTTCAGCATACAGAACTATGGCCAGTTGCTTGTAAAAAAAGTGAGTTAAATTGTTTTATTCCTTTTATACATTCATAGTTAGCCTAAGCGTGTTTAAGCGAATGAAATCCTAAAGACATGGTATCTAATGTACAGAATAATGCAGAATCCTAGGCAGGATTTCTATATGCACAAATATTACAGCGTTTGAACATGATTTCCAGAATATGCAGAGATGATATGTTTATTAGTTAGCCTAAAATAGGATCTCTAAGTATGCATGGCAGTAAGAACATGATCACAGAAACACCGATTATTAACACATTTAATGCAGGATTTTCTAAGTGATTGATAGTGAAATGGACATGCTGAAAGCAATAAGTATAAGTCCTAGGAACATGATTTCTAATGTAAGAAATGAGTCCTAAGCATGGTTTCTATTGCGCAAATAGGAATATAAACCTAATAACATGTTTTATACCCTTTTTTATAGCTAAAGCATGCATATTTCCCATCCCTTTCCACTAGCCAACCCCATACTTGTTTACAAATTATTACAGACCAAATGATTGAATTACAAAAGAAGTGAAAAACTAAGAAGTTACAACCATAGGAAGCCTGATCCTGACTTCCTCTCTGAGTTATGTAATAATCCACTTCAATGCCAATATAGTTCCAAAGCCTTGCTCATACCTGGGTGTGTCAGAGTTCCCTAAGGACCTCAAAGGATCTCGGGCAGTGCTCATACCCAGATTGCATAACCAAGAGAGTGAGTGCAGTGTGGAAGGGACAGCTCTTATGTGTCCAAGTTTAGAGGGAGCTCAAGGGTCCCAAGGCAAGGCTCACACAAGAGGGGCAGAACATAGTATTCTAAGAGTATATGTGAGAGTGCTTGATATAGTTTGAAAAAGAGTTTGTGTAAAAACTGGACTGTCAAATCCATTTTTTTAAAAAGCAATTAGTAACAAAGGTGATTGAAAGCAATTGTAGTAGTAAACAAAACTCAAACTCCCAAGATGGAATCACTTACAGAATCAGTAGTCATACAAGGGGGTCAAGGGATTTGGGACATACAGACATTTGATTGTAAATACATAACCCTAGCAGGGGTCTAGTTTGGACATGCACAATAATAACTGATACTGGCATAATCACAAACCAGCCAAAAGAACACAAACACATGGAGGGGATAGGGGTTTGGGATGGCAAGTACACAATAAGTGACTGACAGAGTATGCCTTGAAACACACATATGGGAGTGCATTAATCTAAACGGGAAGGGGACATATTACAGCATGCTGGTAATATATCTTAACAGGACCACAAACAGAAGTAGACCAAAAATGAAATAAGCTGAAACAAATAAAGAAGCATGTTGTTGTTGAAGCTTTAACATTAAAATAGGACATTTCAGTTGAGAAAGCAAAGTGCAGAAAAGAAAAGTAATGAGGGTTCCAAAGTCCAGCCTTGGCTTCCAGCCGGCTAGACAAGGTAGTAGCACAAATAGTAGAGAAAGAAAAAGAGTTTAAATGTGTAAGTGTGTATTTTTGAAGTCAGTTGTTCGTGTCTTTAAAGAAGATATGGTAGGGTTTTTATAGCTTTGAAAACGAGTAGAAAATAAGGTAACAAGTAAAGGTTTAACACAAATATGGCAATAATCACAATCAGAATCCCATTAATACAAGTACTTCTTTAATCAAGGAATTACTGCTTAACGGATACTAACGGGATAATTAAGGAAATAAAATCAATCTGAGGAAGATTGATTTCTGACCATATAAGGGATAGTAAAAATATAGAGTATACAATTGAGTCTAGGTACATATTAAACTTAATTTGGGGAAAGGATTCAGCGGGATAAAACATCACAACAAATAAAGGAATGGAATCAATCAATTTAAACAAATGAGTAAAATTAGGGTTTATAAGAAAACTTTTTGCAATCAGTCGTAACTTAAAGAAATCAAGATCAATCAAGAAAGGGTCATGATTCTGCACTTCAACATATAAATAGAAAAGAATGAACATGCGTATTAGACATGCAGGGTCAAACATATTACAAAAAGGAGAAAACTAGATGAACATAAACATATAGGAGTGACATGAATAGGCTAAGGACTATTCAAAGCATGTTAATCAACAAGGTCAAGCAGTCATGGCTCACACGTAGAACCAAAGTGAAGAACCAGTCAAATAGGTAAAGAGAGTCAGATACAAGTAAAGAACTCACAACAATAAGTGAGGAAAACCTTTTAAGAAATTAGGGTTTTAACAATAGTCGAGTTAAAAAATGGTAAGAACTCAGAATCAGATAAGTCAAACAAGGAAAAGTATTCAAACACAAAGAACTTAATTGAATCAAGCATGCGTATAAAATAAATAAAGAGAGTTTCAGATCCCCGGATAGAACCAAAACACTTAGGTTTTTCAACATGATGAACCAGGTAGAAGAAACGAACATAAGCAAACCATTTAAACACAGTAAAATCATAAGCTAATTCTGAAAAATCAAAGAAGAAATCTTTTATAAAAGTTTAAAAAACCCTAATTTTTGAAGACAGAGAGTCGCTTTGAAAAAATCGGAAAATCTTTGAGGAAAACACTTTAGAGGCTCATAACATACATAGATCTGAGATAGATCTGTAAGAAAAATCGAAAAATCTTAAAGGTTAGGGTTTCAGAGAACCTAGAAAAGTGAGAAAAACTTTGAAAAGTTACCGATCTAGCCGGAAAAGCCATGGATCTGACTCAATCGACCATGGATAGCCGGAGAAAGACCATAGATAGAAGTCAAGCAGGATTTGGATTAGATCTCTTTGAGAACTTTCCATGGGATCACGAAAGCAGGCCACAAGGAGACATAGGACACGAGTACATGTCTCAAACAACCATGGAAGTCCATGGATTGAGTGAGGATTGAAGGGGTTTGGGGTGGATTTGGGTGGTGGTGGCTAGGGTTAGCCTTAGGTTTTCAGGGAGAGTTTGAGAGGAGAGGGTATTCAAAGGCGGCGGACTAGTGAGAAATGATTTAGGTTAGGGGGTCGTTTGGGGTTAAAAATGGTAAGGTTGAATGGTGGCCGTTGATCTTAATGATCAACGGCCTAGATTAAATGGGGTAGGTGGGGATCTACGTTTGGGTTGGTTTTAAAAGGGTTAGGGTCAGGTTTAAATCAAAATTGGGCTGGGGATTTGGGGTCTAATTTAGGCTATAATTGAAATACAAATGGGTTGTTATTTAAATAGCCATTTTTCCCTTTTTAATTTATATAAAAAATAGTAAATAGTTTCTGAAGATAAATTGAAAGTACTAAAATGATTTATAACACATAACAATAATTTAAAAATATAGGGCCCAATTTTATGCATACAAAACATAGTTAAACTTTAAAAGGGCAAATATTGCAATTATGTGCAATTTAGCTTTAAAAATACTAAATAAAATTGTAAAAATTACCTTAGCCATATTTTGGCATAAATATAAAAAACCATTAGATGAGTTATCAAGATAATAATTTTGGAAGTAATTATTGGGATTTTATGGATAAAAGAGAGAAAATAAATCAATTTAAAACTTTAAAAATTATGGAAAAATAATAAAACATTTGGACATGCTTATATATGCATATATATGCTATTTTAAAGTTATTTTGCATATTGACAATATATAGGAAAAAATTGGGTATCAACAATCACACCAATTTTTGCTTTGTCCACCTCTATAGCATGCTTTGAAATTTTATGCCCAAGAACTATGCTCTCCTCAACCATGAAGTGACATTTCTCCCAATTAAGAACAAGATTGGTTTCTTCACAACGGGCCAATACTCTATCAAGATTTTTCAAGCATTCCTCAAATGAATCCCCCACAACAATAAAGTTATCCATGAACACCTCCAAAATATCTTCCATCATATCGGTGAAAATGGCCATCATACACCGCTGAAATGTAGTTGGTGCATTGCACAACCCAAAAGGCATCCTAGAAAAGGCAAAAGTGCCATATGGAGAAGTGAATGTGGTATTCTCCTGATCTTCAGGAGCAATCAAGATTTGGTTGTACCCAGAATACCCATCCAAGAAACAGTAGAAGGCACGCCCAAAAAGTCGATCTAACATCTGATCAAGAAAAGGCAATGTAAAGTGATCCTTGCGGGTCAATTTATTCAACTTGCGGTAGTCCATGCATACCCTCAAATCGGTGATGGTCCTGGTATGAATCAACTCATTTTGCGAATTTTCAACCACGGTCATGCCACCCTTCTTCGGTACACATTGCACCGGCGAAGTCCAAGAGCTATCAGAGATGGGGTACACAACCCCGGCATCCAACCACTTGATCACCTCCTTTTTCACAACTTATTGCATTGCCTCAGTCAACCTCCTTTGATGTCCCAAGGAGGGCTTTGCATCATCTTCCAGAAAAATCTTGTGCATACAGAATGCGGGGCTTATCCCCCGAATATCAGCTAAAGTCCATCCAATTACCTTTTTTCGCTTTTGAAGCACCGCCAATGTGGCATCAACCTGCATGTTAGTAAGACAAGAGGAAAGAATAACTGAAAAAGTAGAACTAGGGTCTAAGAATTCATACTTTAGGTGTGGCGTCAACGACTTCAACTTCAACACCGGAAGTTCCTCAATTGAAGGTTTTGTTGGTGGAGTCTTCCTATTCTCAAGGTCCAAAGATAGTTTTCTAGGCTCATAAGAGTAAGAGGCCATTCCATGTAAAGCATTCACGCACTCCACCCGTCCTTCATCGTCATTTATATCAAGATTCAACAATACGGTTTCTAGAGGATCCTCCACATTGATCATTGCACTTGTATTATCAACTATCATTGCCGTGACAAGGTCCACAAAAGATCACACCTCAGAACTGTTGGGCTGGTTCATTGACTTGCACATATGAAAGACCACTTTCTCATCACCCACCCGGAAGGTGAGTTCCCCTGCTTCCACATCAACTATGCCTTCCTAGTAGCAAGGAAAGGTCTTCCCAATATGATTGGAACTTCATAATCTACCTCACAGTCCAAGATCACAAAATCAGCTGGCAAGATAAATTTGTCCACCCGAACAAGAACATCATCAATAATACCCAATGGTCTCTTCATAGTTCTATCCGCAATTTGCAATCTCATGGAAGTCGGCCTCGGTTGCCCAATACCCAAAGTCTTGAAAACTGAGTAGGGCATCAAGTTGATACTTGCCCCCAAATCACATAGAGCCTTAGCAAAGTCCGCACTCCCAATGGTGCAAGGAATGGTGAAAGCACCGGGATCTTCAAGCTTCAGGGCCATTGAATGCACTATTGCACTAACTTTGTGGGTCATCTTGATAGTTTCACAATCCATGGATCTTTTCTTTGTCACCAAGTCCTTCATGAATTTGGTATAGCCCGGTATTTGTTCAAGAGCCTCCACCAAAGGCACATTAATGGATAAGCTCTTCATCATGTCAATGAACTTTTTAAACTGATTCTCATTTTTCTGCTTCGCGAGCCTTTGAGGATAATGTGGAGGTGGCCTTGGCAAATGAGCCTTGGCTTTAGGCACAACCGAATCGGTCATGTCTATTTCGTGTTCCCTAGACGAGTTCACATGATTCTGAGTCTCCACCTCAGCATCTTGAATATCAATCCTTACTTCTTCATTCATATTCTCATCAATCACATTTTCAACCACCAAAGGAATTTCATTTTCTTGCAACTCAACTTCATTACTTAAAACTGCTTTTTGCTTGGAGGAATTCACATCACCGCCTCTTCCACTTCTCGTAGTCACTGCCATCACATTATTATTCCCACCCTTCAGGTTAACTACCATATCACTTGGTAGTTCCCCCTTAGGGCGAGTATTCAAGGATTGTGAGATTTGGCCTAACTGAACCTCCAAGTTTCTGATTGAAGTATTATGGGAAGACAACTGAGCATCAGAGTTCGCATTCTTTTCTATCATCTGTTCAAACATCATTTCAATTCTTCCCATTTCATTATTGGAGGAACTAGGACCTTGAGATGGAAATGGGGGTGGATTGTTCGGTTGTTGGTACATTGGGGGCCTTTGAAAGCCTTGCCCCCGATTTCCTTGAGTGTTATTATTCTAACCTCCCTAATTGTTGTTACCACCCCAGTTGTTGTTGTTGCCATTCCAATTACCATGATTGTTCTGATTGCCCCAGTTGCAATTTTGGTTGTTGTTCCCCCAATTATTGTTCCCTTGTTGTTGTTGATTGACCCAATTGCCTTGGGGTCTCCATTGTTGTTGGTTGGAAGAATTGCCCCTTTGGCCTTGATAGTTGTTCACGTATTGTACCTCTTCATTGTACCCATCATAACCATCATCTTGGAATCCACCACAATCATTGTCAAATTGATCCGAACTCCCTTGGTTCTGTTGACCTCTTTGTCTTCTTTTGTTCACTAGCATGTTGACACCCTCCATAGCATTCACTTGGCGTGGATTTTGAACTTGTTGCAACTATGCCTTTGCTAGCTGATTCATTGTAGTTGTCAGCTCTGATATAGCCTGCCCATGGTCATGTAGCTCTTTTTTTAAGTGAGTGACCGTGGGGTCACCATGTGGCACATTGGCTCTACTTTGCCAAGTGAAGGACGTGTCTGCCATCTCGTCAAGAATGTCACAAGCCTCATCATAAGACAGTTTCATGAAGTTGCCCCTAGCAAGTTGGTTCACTATGCACTGGTTAGTTGTGTTAATACTCGGTAGAAAGTCTGTTGGATCATCGCCTCAGTCATATCATTGTTGAGGCATTCCTTTACCATTGTTCTATAGCGCTCCCAAATCTCATGTAATGGTTCGGTGGGCTCCTTCTTGAAGGCCAAGATCTCATCTCTCAATGCTGCCATATGCCCAGTGAGAAAAACTTTGCAATGAATTTGTCCGCCAACTCATCCCAAGTAGTGATGGAATGGTTGTAGAGTCACTCAAGCCAATCCAATGCCTTTCCTCTAAGTAAGAAAGGGAAGATTCTCAACTGAAGTGCATCCTTGGACACATTAGTTTGCTTGCTCCCCCAACAGGTATCCACAAAACCCTTGAGATATTTATAAGAATTTTGATTGGCAACGCCCATGAAATACCCATGCTGCTCCAGCAATGTCAGCATCACATTGGTAATTTAAAAATTACCCGCCCGGATCCGGGGTAGGACAATCGCACTTGCATAGCCTTGGTTGGGAAGCACTCGAAGAGCCACTCTTGGAGGTGGCGAGGGAGGGTTTGTAATATAATCATTGGTCTGGCAGCCTCTCCTTTGTCCTTGAGGTACAATAGGGACCTCATCATCAACATTGTCATCTACCTCCTCCCCCGGCGGAAGATCTCCAAGAGGTGCGTTGCTCAAGTTGCTGTCGTTTTGTACCTGAAGTTGTGACACACACAAATTAGTAACACAGAAGGAAAGAAGAACAATACACAAAACTATTTAGATAGATAGCCAAAACAATTAGCTCCCCGACAATAGTGCAAAAAGTGATCGGAGCCAACCCTGCACTACTACAAAGTAGCAAGAGTGGTCGAAGCAGCTTTTACCCGAGAAGGTCGAGATCAATTTCCACAGGGAGCTAGAGATGGGAATTGAGTTTCTATCTAAATTGGAGTTGCGTAGTTGTTCCTAATTGCACTTCTAAACATAGTTGGTTTTGATATTACTTCTAAATTTATCCTAGTAGGATGCTAAATTAAGTTAAGTTAAGCTAAGAGCGAGCTATTGAAGGTTGTCTAAATAGTTAAAAGGCACTAGGGAAGTGACTCTCTCCTAGGTGGATACTTGACGGGTTCTCGAGTCTAAGGCTAGGTTATCATACTTAGGGATTACGATAGAGCCATTGCACGACACTTTTCACTCTATACCTCTCGGTAGTTTGAGTGATTTTGCCCTAATTGAATTTCTCAAGGCCAATTGGGTATGATAATTTGTGCAAGCAATTGAGGTTCAAATCGAGTATTACTATCTTTAGGTTTAACCCTTTAATTGGGGCTATCAATCTCTTGAATACGCCCCAATTCCTTGTTGGACTAATTTTCCTAGACTTAGGCTCTCTTTCTGAAGAAGAGCCCAAGTCAAATAGGCACAAATTAGTGTTTGCAACCACTAATTCAACATTAAAATCATTAATTAGTCCAAATATCAAATACCCATAGACATTCAAGCCTTAAAACACAAGACCCATCAATTACCTACTCTAGGGTTGAGCCACAACCCTAGCTAATGGGTCTAGATACTCATGATAATAGAAGAAAACAAAGAAATAGATGAAGAAAAACTCATGATATTTAATTACTAGCTAAAACTTGAAGATTCATTGATAAAACTATTATAAAATTACTCAAAATAGTAAAGGGACACTATTCACGAGCGCAACTCTGCTTGAAATTACAACTGATAACCTAAAAATGGAAAAAGAAACTATTTATACTAGGCCAAATTTTCTGGATAAAAATACCCCTGCGGGGTTAGTGCGGACCGCACAAAATCAAGTGGAGCTGCACTGGGGTTCTTGGCTTAAAACTTCTGCTCTCTGAACTTGGCCACCGCGGGCCGCACAAAATGCACCGCGGCCGGGGTGGCTTCTATTGCGGTCCGCACAAAAAGGACCGCGAACCACATTGGCAATATTCCCAAAAAAATTAGCAACTCTCTGAACTCAAGCTTTACGGACCGCACAAAATCGAGTGCGGCCGCAATAAAGCCAATGCAGTCCACATGAAATGTTGTGCGGCCGCATTGCTTGAATGCCTAAAATGAGGACCTTTCTGAACCTCCTCTTTGCGGACTGCACAGAATGGAGTGCGGCTGCATTGGTCCTGTTACACTGTGCTTGACTTGTTCTTGGTACTTGTGCATTTTCACTCCTTTTTGCGCTGGTTTTGACGACTTATCACTTTGTTGACCAAACCTTGCAATCAAGAACAACATATAAGCCTTTGGGACTATTTTGTACACATTTCTAATCAAAACTCAAGTAAGAAGGAGTGTAAAATGTATCGTAATCCCTAGTTATCAACGGCCTCAATATGAATCTGCCCAGAGCCGTTATCCACCTCGTCAGCTATTGCACGACCTTTACATTATTTATCACCGTGATTTCTTCGATGGACTTAATTTTGTCTGGGTTGATCTCGATCCCCCTGTTCGATACCATGAAGCCTAAGAACTTGCCCGAACCCACTCTGAAGGCATACTTCTCGGGGTTAAGCTTCATGTTGTAGCTTCTGAGGATGTTGAATATTTCCTGCAAATGAGTCAAATGGTCCTCTGGGCGCAGGGACTTAACTAGCATGTCATCATATAAGCTTTTATGGATTTGCCTATTTGATGCTCGAACATTTTATTAACTAGACGTTGGTACGTAGCCCCTGCGTTTTTCAGCCTGAAGGGCATTACATTGTAGCAGTAGGTACCATACTTCGTGATGAACGAAGTCTTTTCCCTATCCTCGAGGTTCATCTGAATTTGATTATACCCCGAGTAGGCGTTGAGAAAGGTGAGGGTCTCGTGGCCAGCTATAGCATCGATCAGACGATCGATGTTAGGCAATGGGAACGAATCCTTGGGGCACGCCTTATTTAAGTCTTTATAATCTACGCACATTTTTAACTTATTTCCCTTTTTGGGCACTACCACTATGTTGGCCATCAATTCGGGGTACTTTATCTCTCTAATAACCCTATTTTAAGGAGTTTCATTACCTCGTC
Source organism: Nicotiana tabacum (assembly GCF_000715075.1). Lineage (NCBI taxonomy): Eukaryota > Viridiplantae > Streptophyta > Magnoliopsida > Solanales > Solanaceae > Nicotiana > Nicotiana tabacum. Next base: position 44,860,020 of record NC_134087.1, read on the forward strand.
CTTGATGAATGTGTGTTTTACTTCAGACTAGGGTCTTCTTTTTTGCTTCACTGGTTTAAACCTGGGGTCGACACTCAATCGGTAGGTGGTTATTTCCGGTGGGATTCTTGTCATATCTAAGTGAGACCAAGCGAAATAGTCGATGTTATTAATAAGGAATTGAATGAGTTTTTTCCTGAGTTCGGGGGTTAATCTCGTTCCCAGGTATACTTTCCGATCCGGGAGATGCTCGATCAAAACGGCTTGCTCCAGTTCTTCAATTGTCGATTTCATTGCATCCAACTCTTCGGGGGCAACGAAAGTTCGAGGAGCGATATTCTTCATCCTCGGGAGTCTGTACGCTCCCAGACTCATCCGAGGTGGAGTGTATGGGATTCAGCGCCTCCTGGTAAACTGCGAACATTTCTTTTGCCGCATGATGTTCTCCATATATGGTTGTTATGCCATCCTTTGTCGGAAATTTTATCATCTGGTGCAGAGTTGACGGTATTGCCCTCATGCTGTGTATCCACAGCCATCCAAGCAATGCGTTGTACCTCATGTCACCGCTAATGACGTGGAACTTGGTGTTCTGAATTGTACCGGACATGTCAACTGGGAGGGCGATCTCTCCTTTCATGACTTTGCTGGCCATGTTGAAGACGTGGAGGACCTGGGAGGCGGGTATGATCTGATCGAGCAACCCAAGATGTTCTACTACCTTCGACCTGATTACGTTTGCCGAGCTGCCTGGATCCACGAGCACACGATTAATTCGAATGTTGCTTAAAAGAAATGAAATTACCAGCACGTCATTGTGCGGCTCTGCCAAGGTCTCAAGATCCTCCTCGCTGAATGCAAGGGTGTCTTCGGTCATGCGGTCTCGGATTGGCCTTTCTATTGCAGTGGATATTTTTATTCGTTTGATCACGGGTCCTTGGAAAATATCGGTCCCCCCGATAATCATATGAACGACATGCCGAAGAATCTCTCATTCTAGGTTGGATTTTTCCGAGTTTCCCGCTGAATTTCTCGGCATGCTCCCTGGTTGATGTGAGGACCGACGTTAATGCATTGGGCATCGCACGAGGTCGTTCCCTTGGGAATCGGCTCCGATGTGTTCTCAGGGTTTCGCGCTAGCACACCCATACCTGGAATAACCATACCGCTCTTTTCATGGCTTTTGAGGCTGTTATTTTCAGGTACACTTACCGGTTTAGGCATTTTGACTTGGAATCAAAGATCTTGGACAAGAAAGAGTGTGAAAGATAGCTTGTGTTGTATAGTAAAACCAGCAAGAAAATAATCACTATTATCTTTAGCCCCACGGTGGGCGCCAAACTGTTTACCCTGAAAATGGTAATAATCATTAAATTTGATTTTGTGGTTCTAAAAATACGTGATCTATTTTTATGCTAGTTGTCAGGCAGTGATGCTATGTGAAAGACTTAGAAATGAGATAAGAGCTTGAGAGCAAGGTGATAACCAAACTGAATCGCTGTCAATCGGGTCCTCGAGTTTGCTTATTCGGGGACTTGGGGTCGGGTTCGATGTCCGCCGAGGGCGGTCGATAGAGACTCACAGTTAGAATAAAATCAATGACGGCTCTTTATGGCCAATAATGGCAATAAATGGAAGCAATAATATCAAGAGAATGTGTTAGAGAGCAGAGAGAATGTTCTTGTGTATTTAGTATTGAGCAACAGATGACTACAAAATGACAAGGATCCCCTTTATATACGAGGAAAAATCCCAACATAGTACAAATACATTTATTACAAAGATATGGAGATGGGACAGCTAGCTGATGTCATGATTCGGGTCTCAACTTAGCTCACTAGACTTTGTCAGCTCTAGTTATGCGCGTTGGGAACTCCCCACTTTTCCATCATAATCGTTGGTCTGCATCGCCTCGAGGTCGAGCGTCGATAGCCCTCGAATGTGAACCTCGACCCTAGTCTCGAACCTGTGAAATATGCTTATGAGGCACCACAACGACGGAAAATTGGACCCTCCGATTTTACCGTATACAAAACGTTAGTTCAATAAACTAAACATAAAATAATTCCGACCCCACAAGTTGCTTGTGTGCTTAAGGAATTTAATCCCCTCAATGTTGCCCAAAGTTTTGGATTAATTTCTCCCAGGATAAAACGGAATAACTATTCTGTGATAGCGGTACTACAAATCACAGAATTTCAGCGAACTTAACAAACTGAGGAAATCACACTTGACAGTTGACACTTATGTTTATTTAGAAAATAATGCAACAATGTAGAAAAAAGGGGAGAAGATTTCAGATTTTTCATGTCTTAAAAATGAGATCAAGCCTCTAAGTTTATAGGTAATAAAAAGGTAAGATGAAGAGGTGCAATCCAAGAGGTGCCTCTTACATTTCCTATTCACACCTTTTAGGAAAAACCCAACAGTTTTTAAATAAATATGTATAAATATTAAATTTAGAACTCATTTATTAACACTTAAAGTCATTATTTTAAAATTCACAACCCATAAATTTAAAATCTTAGCCCCACCTCTAATAGTCTAATTTTTCGGTATGCTGTTCAAAATGTTAACCGTATGGCCTATTGAAAGGGGTCTGAACTCAACTTGGGCTTTGACGTTTTCACCATTGATGGTTAATAAGCGATGCTAGACCCAAACTCTATCCACAAAGAGGACTCACAATATTATATGGATGGATCATACTCAATTATTCATCCTTATTTTCTTGGGATTTTGGACGCAAAACTTGATGCAAAAATGAAGGGAAAAGTTATGTACCAATAAAGGTAACATATATCGATATAATAAATTAAACTAGGTAATATTTGTAAGGCTTTTAAAACCTTTCATTATCTTTTTCGTATATCCAAAAGGAGATATCAATTTTATGATCATAATAAATATTTTTTAATTCAAATTGTACGTAACTGATTGTACGAGATCATTTTCTTCCCCAAAAGTGCATATAATATGTAAGGATGCATGTAAAATATTTATCATATTTTTCTTTTAATATTCAAGTTCTACATATTATTATGAATTTATTCATATTTAGTTTCGTCGCGAAAAAGATTCGACAACTCTCTATATATATATTACGATGAAGGACTAGCGTATGAAAGTATTGGAGTATATATTATGCAAAACAGAAAGTAATAAATTGGTTAAGACTTGTTATCTTCCAGAAGTTACATAGACCATTTTGCACAAATGAAAGCACTTGCTAGTTGCATTTCAAGAATATCATTTTTTTTTTGTGTGTGTGATTCTTTTCAATGAAGAACGAAAATATTCCTTTGAAGCAAGAACTTGGCAACAATGGTATATACAGAATTTAATACAAGAAATTAAATCAAGAAGCTCTTGAACAGCGTGGCCATTGTTTATTGATCCTCTCCACTTGCAAACCATAAATGACAAGCCTTCTTTAAGACAAATATATATACATCTCTTTTACATATTGGTTGATAGTTTGATCCTAATTACACTTCTTTTTTTAAGAAAGTTTCGAGTTATTTTTTTTTCTTAGGGTCATAGAATGTTAGATATGGAACTATTATTTGGGAGAAAATGAATTCGAAATTTTAAAGTCTAGTCAATTCATAAAGGAAAAGTAATACGACCAATTATGTATATATTTTTAGTAAAAAAAAATTGGACCATCAGTAAGGCACCACATAACTTGACTAGCGATTATGACACTATAAAATACGTCTAGTCTTCATCTGTATATTTGTAAGGACGTCGAAAAGGGAAGCAAAGTAAATTTCATCCTTTATTTACTCTTTTTAAAGAAATTCAATTCTACAGCTTAGAAAAACTATGTTTATAATTTAATTGCGTAAATTTTCAAACCTTTTGTTCTGATGACAAATGAAAAGAAAGCTAGCTAGTTTGTTTCAATATTTAATCAAAACATATTTCTTTTTTATTTTTAATCTTAAAGTACTATTCAGATTTCGACATTCTAAATAATTTTTTATTATTTCAAAACTAAGAAAGATGGTTGGTCCGATTTTGGAGTTATTCCAATAATTTGACGGAGGTGTTCATATTGGGATACAAAATCTACCAGTCAATGTGTAATATAACCATCCTTAAGGTTTCATTAGTATTTGTTTCTCTTGCATTTTTGAAAAAGATGGGAGGGGAAATTTTATTATTATTTTTCAACCAATCATGCTAGTAAGTTGATGCAAAACTATTTATTAATCCTACTATAAGTTGTAATTCATTTAAAAAGAAGCATTTCTTATGTCCTGTTGGTGATACTGGTCTAATTTATAATGATTAATTTTTTTTTATACAAATAGCAGGCCAGTTTTATTATTTACTTTTTTGAGTCGATATACGTAGAATATACACTAATTATATATAGTTATATACATATTATACATAGATTATGCATATATTATCTATTTTCTAGCTATTTTTAGTTTAAATAATTGAGTGAGTTAATATAACGTTGACCCTATGTACTGATTAGTGGACCTCTTCGGGAAATAGACAAAGAGAAAGAGTGCATACGTGCACATAAGAATGATAAATAAATAAATTAAAATGGAATATAAGTAACATATCAAAGGTAATAATCTCTAGTGTCCAGTTCCAAATGAGAGGGAGCAAAGTAAAATGACTCATAAAATTGAAGGGCCAAAAAAAGGTAAATTGTAAGTTTAACTTTTACATAAACTTTTGAAGGACCATTTGGCCGAGGTCTTACTATGAACTTCTAGGAAAGAGATTTTAGTGTAAAAGGAAGTGGAAAATAAAATCTGAGCTGTGTTTTATCCCAATGTTAGTGACTGAGTGAGTTATCATAATTAGGTCATTTACAGCCATTAGTACGCCGAAATTTATGTCTAATCATTTTATGTAAATGTAAGATCTAGAAATTTAGGGTTTGTGGGGGGGGGGGGCTAAGACTCTTGTCCTACTAACAACTATTGATTAATGAGTTTAAATTTTATGTACGACAAATTAAATCACTTATAGGATATTTATTAGAATATTTTTATGATAAGCATTATAAGAAGAATAATTAATATGTTATGATTCCTTAACTATTTTGATCATATAATAATTCTTTTACTATTAGTACATCAACTTAAATTCGTAACATTTAATTCAAGGTGAATAGGTTTGGTTAGAAAGGTAGTTGTTAAGGGACAAATACACGTTAAAAGCTTACACTAAAATTTCCTTTTCTTTCCCAAAAGAAAGCTAGGGCTAAAGACAAAAAAGAAAGGAGTAAAAAGGTAGCAAAGCCCCAAAACTTCATTTACTTTCCTTTTTTCCTCATCTTTTCCTCTCTTTTCTCATCTTACCCCCACGTCCACAAAAGGAACAATCTCCTCACCTCTCCCCTCTGGCTACCCCCAACTTTAGCCCCTCAAAGTGTCATTTTCTCACATATACTTCACACAAAAGAAACAACCATTCACTTCATATACCTTGTCATTTCTCCTCCACACTCTCTCTCTCTCTATCTCTCACTCAATCTCAAATCCTCCTTACAACTCTTACCTTCTTATTTTGATCATCAAACCCCATCTTAAGAAAACCTCAAATTTTCTCTTTCTCTTCTCTCTCCATCTCCTTTTAACCTCAAAATTTAGCTTCTCCATATTTTATCATCAATCTTTCTCAAACAAGGACCTTCTAGATATAGTCCTTTTCTTTAACCTACTTACAAACACAAGAACAAACTAAAAGACCTAGGGCCAACAAATAGAAGAAGTGAAAAAGGGAGACAAACTAATTGTGGCTGTTCTTGTAGTTTTCTTTTGATCAAGGATATATGGAGCTATTCCCAGCACAACCAGACTTATCTTTACAAATCAGCCCTCCAAACAGCAAACCATCATCAACTAATTGGAAGAGGAGTACTAATAATAGTACTACTGAAGATGAAATGGATTTAATGTTTTGGAGAAGAGCTTTGGAATCTAGAAACTCCAATACCTCTTCACTCTCAAAATCTCATGCTAATAATAATAATAATAATGCTTCTCTATTTGAGCTTTCTTTATCCAATCCTAAACCTACTCCTGAATTTAAATCTGGCCCTTTTCATCACATCCAAAACACTCACACCAATTTCATCCACTCTTTACAGCAAAACCATCTGCTTCAGCAGCAAAACCAAGGGCTTAACTCAGAACTTAGTTTTTTGAGACCTATAAGAGGAATTCCTGTATACCATCAAAACCCTCCTCCTCCTCCTGCTTCACACTACCCAATATTTGGTCAGCAAACTTTTGACAATACTAATACTGCAGCTACATTACCTATACGTTCTTCTGGTTGTTGTATTAATAATAACAATAACAAAACAATGTCTAATTCCTCATCGTCAAGAATCCCTTTTCAGACGTCCCAGCAATATCATCATCAAGCTGGGGTAATGCGATCAAGATTTTTGTCAAGATTTCCAGCAAAACGTACTATGAGAGCTCCACGGATGCGCTGGACTAGCAGTCTTCATGCTAGATTTGTTCATGCTGTTGAGCTCTTGGGTGGCCACGAAAGTAAGACTTCTCTTCTTCTTTTATACATTCATTGCTACTGCTTTTTGTTTCGTCTCTTGTGAGCCGAGTGTTTATCGTAAACCTCTCTTTAAAGCACACTACTTATCCAAACCCAATATATGAGATTACACTGAATTTATTGTTGTTGTATTAATTAATTGCAGTCAGAATGAGTGTTGGTTTAATGGGTTCAACGGAACCTATTGCCTTTATATATAAGATTAATTTGCCTATGATAACATGAACTCAATTAATATTGTTTTACCTTTTTTGGGGGGGAATTTAGGAGCAACACCCAAGTCGGTTCTTGAGCTTATGGATGTGAAAGATCTCACTTTGGCACATGTTAAATCTCATTTACAGGTAAATTTCGTAGACCACTTACTTTTAGCATATATCTCTAAGGTTGTTTGGTTTTAAAATTTCAATGTGCGTTTATGATAAAGAAGCTGTGGGGTGAAAATCTTTTGGAGTATTCGCAAAAGGCTATACTTTCATTAGACTTCGTAGAAAGAAGCCTATATTAGAAGAAAATGTCTAACACCTACAGACATTTCAAATTCCAATGCCTTCTTTTTTTAATACTACAAATTTCTATTTCACTAAGTCCTTAGAACTTCTTTTTTCAAACTAGTAGATCTGATGGTCCTGCAAGGCTATAATGCAGCTTTTTCGCGTTGGGCAATGAACCATTAATCCATGTAGGTTGTAGCAGTACGAGTTGTAGTAGAAGAAGAGTAGTAAAGAAAGAAAGCAAAAGCCTCGGGTTCAATTACAGAGGGGAGAGAAAGAGAGTCTTATTCATAATGATTCATCAATAATAATATCATGAGCTAAGGGAAAACCAGACAAATTAAAACCCCATAGATATGACGTGGGGATGGGGGTTGGCGGGGGTGGGGGTAGGGGGAGGGGTTTGCAGCTTTGAGCAGACAAGTTTAGACACTCTCATTGCTAATCCTGCTACTAGTATTTTGAACCACCAATAAATTACTGTTAATTTTCTATTTCTAATAAGGAAGTACAAACGTTATCATGTCTCAATGATAATCCCATCTTTAGGGAATTTACACATTGCACTCTTCAATAACCATGTTTATATATGGGGTTTGTAAATATATTTTTGTATTATAACGGGCGATTTAGCAATGGATCTTTATATATATATATATATATAATTTACGCCTTGGGAGGTGTGATCCTTTAATTTCACTTTTTGTTTACAGTTTATGCGTGTGCTTGAAGTATGTATAACCATGAAGTAGTGTCGCGAAATACTTAAAATCTCTTTCATCTTTAATTAAAGTATCTTTTGTTAGCCTTGAAAATATATTTTATTCAATGGAGAGCATTTTATCCAATTTAGTGACTCCATCTAGCGTGAATCTAGATTAGCCGGTCCAACAAGAAATATAAAGTGTGTACAAATTAGTGGTTGTACATGCACGTGTTTATGTATCAAAATGTGGTGCATGCACATGCATATTACATGCATGTATGCTCAATACATGGGGCACAAGCAAAAAGGTTGTCATCATTTAGCTGTAGGTACAACTTTTCTAAGAATTGTATCTATCAAGCTACGTGTATACAGTACTAGGAAAGGTCTATTCCATTATCTCACTCTTTGCACTTCGCTTCATTTTCTATGTATGTACACAATAGTATAATGTACAATACTATATATGTATTTTTGTGCAACAGAGCTTGAGTCTATACATACGTTATACTCCCTCCGTTTCATAATAAATGACATACTTTTCATTTTAGTCTGTTCCAAAACAAATAATACATTTCTAAATTTGGAAATAATTCAACTTTAAACTCTTTCATTTTACTTATTTACCCTTAATGAGAGCTTTTATAGCTACACAAATGTCATGACCCCACAAACTTTTTACCCCTTAAACTTTTAAGATCACAAGTTTCAAAAGTCTTCTTCTTTTTACTTAAACTCTGTGCCGAGTCAAACAATCTCATATAATATGAAATGGAGGGAGTACTTATTGGTATCACAATATCGCTAATATGACCATATCGTTCTATTTTGAGTTGCAAAAAGAATAAGATTTTTTTTCAAAACAAAATCTATTGTATATCAACTACTATTGTATAATGGTCATGGTTTACATTTTAATGCTACATTGCATCATTTTGTTATATCTTTGCAGATGTATCGGACGGTTAAGACTACCGATAGAGTAGCAGTTCCAGCTTCTTCAGGTTTATATATATTCATTATAATACGATTAATTAATTTTTTTTGTTCCAGGGTCTTTTCTAGAAAATAACCTAAGTAGTAGTAATTTTTTTCATTTTATATTTCTTGAAGCATATTGAAATTGTAGTCACATTTTTTTCTCGGAATGTGTTAGGCCAATCAGAGGTATTCGATAATGGGTCTTCTGGGGATACTTCAGAGGATTTAATGCCTGAAATTGAAAATTCAAGGAAGTCTGATTTATCTGAGCAACAAGGCAGAAATAACAATATGCATCTCCAAGATAAAGATTACCATGGTCTTTGGAGCAACTCTTCAAGGTGCACATTTTATATGCTACTCATACAGATTTTATTCTCTTTTTTCATTTATGATAAAATTATTGACGGTGTAAATAATCTTCATATTATCGGTGTAACTTAACATGTTATAGAAAATTCTTGGACTTTGGCCGTAATGCTGATGGGGAAAATTTAAAAAGGAAAAGAATGAAGAGAAAATTTAGAACCCCACGTATCACGTGAAAACTCTTTGTACTCCTCCTAAAGGTAACAAATCAGACAAAAGTAGTGTCCACTAGGCCATAAAACTTGTTTATTATTACTACTAGGCTGGGGAACAATATTAAGAGGAAGAAGAAGTTATAATGTGAGGTCTGAAACAAGATAAAAATTACGGACCACGCAATTGAAAACTTTGTCTTCAATTCATAAAAAAGGTTTAAATCTTTAGTAGAATTAATATCATAGCCAGGACTCAGAGATGAGATTCTCCTTCTAAGCCTAAGCCAGAGCATCTCAAAAAGTTGCATATGTATAAAAGATCAGAAAAAGAGAACCTCTTTTGGATGAAACTACGTGCGGTAAAGAAGAAAATGGGGAAAAAAATCAAAGATTTTTGAAAATTTTTGCTATTGTTTGGACATAGATTTAGTTGAAACTTGAAAAAATAATTTTTGAAGTAGTTTTGAAAAATAATTTTTGGAAGTTGAAATTATGTTTGGACATGCATTTTATTTGAAAAAAATTTGAAGTTTTGTGAGTGGGAGAACAAGTTTCACCCAAAATCTACCCTAAACTAGATTTTGGGAACTTGAAAAATAATTCAGAAATTTTTCAAAAATAAATCATTAATCTATGAACAAACAATGTTTTCAAAAAAGATTTGAAAAAAACGTTGCCAAAATGTATGGCCAAACGGGGCCTTAGAATAGGATTATATACCAAATGGCAAATCATTCTAGGAATGAGCATCTCTCTTTTTTTAAGATTTCGTGGGCTCAGATAACTAAGGCTGTTTGAAAAAGGACCTACCTCTAAACTTAGTGTCAAAGTTAAATTCTACTAGCTAGCTAGTAGTAAGAAAATGGCCCCATATGTTGAAAGCTTTTGTGCCAATTTAAAGACAAATTAAAGGTCTAAGGCTATTTTTGAAACTTCTTTAATTTGAAGATTGGTTTTGATTCTAGTAGTTAATGTGGCTTTCACATGTGTGGAGTGTGGTGGCAAACTTTTATGAACTATAGGCAAAAAGGGAATATCGTAAGTGAAGAAAGCAAGAAAAAAGAAAAAGATAAGAAGCTTTAAATAAGACTGTAAAAAGATGGCTTTAGTTTCATATTCCTCAGTTTGCTTTTTCTTCTTCTGCATGCATGGCTTCCACTGATGGAAAATATTCTTTTCAATTGCTATGGTTTTTGTCGCAGAGAAAGTTGGCAGTTGCATGGCAAACTTGGAGACTACCCTGGGAACATGCCATCTCTTGAGGTACTATATGCATTATCTCTGAAAATCTAGTTGCTTATAAAAGAATTTTTACGCTATCTTATAACTGTCTATAATAAGTGGAACCATTTATTTAGAAAATATTAACAGTATAGTGAATGTATATAAGTTAAATCCATATTGCAATGGCGATAGGCTTAAGTTTTCATCATGGATTATAACATAAAGTGGTTAAAGTTGAATGAGATAGAAAGGATTTCAAGCTTTTTACAAAAGATAAGGCAGCTCATTTTCAAAGACATAGGAAACTAAAGTCAAGAAATCCTTCCTAAAAAGATGTCTTTTTATTAATTTCCCTATAATGGCTTAGACTAGCTAATTAAGTAAGAATGGGCTATAATCAAGAATGCAGGGCTATAATTATATTAGTTCTTATATATATTCCCCCTAGTCAATATAATTTGTTCATCCTTTATTCAGATAGATTTACAATATTGTGTGTATACTTGTTGTTCTTCCTTACTAATTAATTCATTCTTTCGACCAAAAAAAGAAATTACAGCATAAAGAGATGGAAGGAAAATGCTTAAGCTATGATGGAATATCAGGAGAGGTGAGCTCATCAAGCATAACAGAGACAAGTCCAAAAAAGAAGCCTAATCTGGAGTTTACTTTGGGAAGACCTTCACAGTAAAAAGAAAAGAAAATCTCTGCTACTCATTTTGAAATCATTACTATAATCTCTGACAAGGGAGCTTAGCTAGCTGGTTTAAAGAAAAGAAAAGTAAAGAGAATCAGGTAATCCACAAAAACCAGAGAAAAGCAAAGGAAAAGAGAGCTAAAGAAAGACAGGAAGAAGGAAAAGGAGAAGGGTGTGACCTCTGAATCAAACAATATGTTATTTTATTCCCTTTCTAGACTTAGTGAAGAATATGAAATCTCATTGATTTTGTGTATTATTAGACTAGTCATTAGAGAGAGAATGATAGAAGAGGCTTTTTCCCTCTCTTTTTGTAACTAGTTTCTAGGAAGTGCTCTTTTACCCTGATAATTGTATGACGCACTTAAAGAAATATATAAATATTTGGGACGGCTCCCCATATATTTTGACAAGAATACTCATCATATTCACTATTTGCACCATAGTATATTAATTTCCATGATTAATTAGTACTCTGTCCCAATTTATGTGTCCGAGATTCAAACTTGTTTCACCGTAAAAAGTACTATAATTCACAATAATTAATAATTTAAAATATTTAAAAGATATGAAAAAATTACAGTAGTTGCTCGAAATCTGAACTCCACCATATAAATTGGGATAGAGGAAATAGTAAATTTGAGGTAACAATTGGTAATAATTATTTATGATTAAGAGATAGTTTATGGAAGACACATGTCATGTAGATATTGAGTGAGTGTAAACACAATGTGAAATAGATTTTTCCTTTTATTCCTAACCAATGTCACATGCTTTACACTATCACAACAAAGGAAAAAGTAGGAAAAGGGAAGGAAAAGATAAGAGGAATTTACTCGTAAAGGAGCTGAAAAATGAATGACTTAAGAAATGGAAAATAACAAAAAGAAAAGGACAAGATGAAAAGAAGAAAAGGATGTTACCATATTCCCTTTTTATGCTCATTATGTGAATAACTTTTCCTTTATCACTATCTTGCAACTATAGGTACTTCATTCAAAATTCTTTACTTGTCCCAATATTCTCCTCGCCTTCCTATCAGCGGCCCCCCATCCAAAAGAAAAAAAAGAACAAAGGAACTGACAGTACCTATGGTAAAGAATATATGAGTTTGCTTTTGGAGATAACTTAATTGATTCTGGTGGGGAATTATAGAAAACTATAGGTTAAAATTGAAACTCTAACTTCCCATTAACTGATTTAAATTGTTTTTCAGAATCGTAGACGATTATGTTGAAATGTATCAGCTGTTAGACAAAATACACTTTTAATTACTTAATTATATCTTCGACACAACTCTTTGCGTGCAGGCTTAATTTTTATTATGAGTTAAACACGTGAATTTTTTTTAATAATGAGTGCTGGTGAAACTCAATTGTAGGCAGTGGCGAAGATAAATTTCCTCAAGAGTGTTCAAACTTAAAAGAAGAAAAAAAAAATCTGACAAATTAAAGGTGTTCAATATATTTTATGTATCTCTAAAACTTGATATTTTATCTATATACGCTGTATAATTTTCCGACAAATTAACAACACTTACAAACGTGTAGCTTTGCCCCTGATTGTAGGGCATATGCCTTTTCTAATATTATATTAAAATCTGTGACATTTCATCTTAAACTTATGCTGTTAGAAAAGGCAAATTTTTAAAGCCTTAATTATATCTTCAATAGATCCGATGCAAAAGATTTCAACTTGATGGGAGTTCCTAACATATATAATTTCTTAGAAGCGACACTCTAAGGGGTTGTTTGGTATGGTGCATAACAATAATGCTGAATATGGTGTATTAGTTATGCTGACATATTTCTTATCAATTGTTGGTTTGATGTATTAAAGCATTGCACAATTTCTAAAATAATTGTTTGTTTACAAAAATACCCTCAAAACTAGTCCATCACTCAAACTTTTTAAAAGAAACATATGTTGAGAAATATTTTTATATGAAAAAGTTTTAAAAAAACTATTTTATTTGTCTACCTATATTGTAAAATAAAACTAAATATTTATTTATAGAAAAGGAAATATGCTAATATTTATTTATTTACTAGATATATAATTTTATTTCTCACTGTTTGAATTATCTTAAATTTGCATTAATATAATAACTAGCATATTTAATCAAGCATAATTTTGAAGGACAATTTTGTCTTTAACTAAGCTAATACATGTATTAAAACCCATTGCATTGCTAATACCATGGTTTTCTATGCATTAGTTATGCATAGGATAATACCAAATAAGATGTATAACTAATGCTTGCATAACTAATGCATAGGTCCAAAATATCTACCAAACAAGGTATTATTATTACACAAAGCTAATGCAAACATTATTTTATCTAATGCATCCTACCAAACGAACCTGGTTAATTAAAACCTTTAATCCATTATTCTTTCACAAGAGTGATTGACATACTAGTTTCACCAAAATCATACTAGCTAGCTAGGTCTCCTAGTAATTGCAACCGTTCAAACCAATAGTCAATGGAAAAGGCTGCATTTGCATTCATTTCTGGAAGTGATAGGTTCTCGAACTTGTCTTTCTTTTAGGTCAACATTGTTTAGGCAAAAACGTAAACTTGTGGAAATATAATATTGGACCGCCTGCTGTCAAGAGTTACCCATTAATTGATACACAAGCTGTAAATTTTCCTTGATTTATTTTAAACTAATAGACAAAAGATAAAGTTGGCAGAAATTGATGTGGGGTTTTACATAGAGAATTGTTTTTGTTACCGATGGGTTTAGGGTCACTACCGTTGTGGGTGCCAAATTAGCTTGGGCTACCCAATTTTCGGGTTCGTAATTAAAAAATAGTTATTATTGGTAAAAATGTTGAAAAATAATCACTATTTAATACGGAGATAAAATTTGAACAAAAATATCCTAGTTGAAATACGGAAGATTCCAGCATAATATGTTGGATTATGGAACTCATTTGTGTAAACTTCTAGTATATTGTGTTGGAACTTCAATACATTATGAAATTCCAGCATATTAATTATGTTAGAATCTCATATGTCAACAATTCGAACTCCAACATATTATGCTGGAATTTTTTTTTTGAATTTTAAGGATATTTTTATTCATATTTTATTTTTACATAAAAAATGACTAAATTTTAATTACTTTTGAAATTGTGGATAATTTTCATTTAGTAGTTGTAAACTCACACACACACACACACACACACACACACACACACACACACACACACACACACACACACACACACACACACACACACACACACACACACACACACACACACACACACACACACACATATATATATATATATATATATATATATATATATATATATATATATATATATATATATATATATATATATATATATATATATATATATATATATATATACACACACACACACACACACACACACACACACACACACACACACACACACACACAAAACTTATATTTGAGAAATATTTAAAAAGTGCAATTATGTTGAAATGATTAACTGTTTATTTTATTTAGTTATACAATAATGGAAGAAATTGCCTCTCCCATAAAAATACTTAATGAACTCAATCAAACATGTAACTTTAAATTGATTCCAATTTATAATTCAATTACTTAAGTTTCACAAGTTATTATATTTCTTTTAAAGTTTCAGCAAAAACAAATAATTTTGAAGACTTAAAGCTTTTAAAGTAAAGCTCTTTTAAGAACTTTGATTTCGCAAAAGATTTAATAAATGAACCAACAACTACATTATACCTCTGTGATATTTCTTTGGCAATAACTTTGAATTTGCATGAACACAAAGTAGCAAAATTATTAATCACATAGCTATTTGAATAAGCGAATGATTCTTCTCACATTCCATTACAAACCAGAGTACGTATAGAATTCACATTTTATTATTCTATTAGATTTGATTGATAAAAATTTTTACAAATAAAATACAGGTAATTTTTTCAGTCCAAGTAAAGAAAGAAATCATATAAGGCAAATCAAAGGGCAATGGGCATGTACCTTGCATTAATGAGAATAAGCTTTTTAAAAGTACATCAAATATATTAAAAATGTATTTACAGTATTAACATAAAAATTACAACAACAACAATAACCCAGTAAAATTTCACTAGTGGGGTCTAGGGAGGGTAGTGTGTACGCAGACTTTACTCCTACCCCGAAGGATAGAGAGGTTGTTTCCGATAGAACCTCGGCTGAAGAAGACGAAAAGAGGATTATCATCTATAAACCTTAGAAATAAATAACAACATCACAAGAATATAGAGAAAAAGCAAAACAATTAGTAGATAAAGCCCGAAACTGAGAGAAACGAAAGAGTAATGTGAACTCAACATTAACCACTAGCAGTCTAAGACAAAATCCTAACAGACTAACCTCACTCTGGTGCGCCGTAGGAATATGCATACCTACCTCCTATCCTACGACCCTAAGGCTCGACCTCCACCACTTCCTATCTAGAGTCATGTCCTCGGTAATCTGAAGCCTCGTTATGTCCTGCCTGATCACCTCTCCCAAATACTTCTTAGGCCGCCCTCTACCTATCACTGCGCCCACCAAAGCCAGTTGCTCACACCTCTTTACCATGACATCTAGACTTTTCCTCTAAACATGCCCGAACTATCTGAGTCTAGCTTCCTATAGCTTGTCATCCATGGGAGCCACGTCCACCTTCTCCCGAATATCTTCATTCCTAATCATATCCATCTTAGTGTGCTCGCACATACACCTCAACATCCTCATTTCTGCTACTTTTACCTTCTGGATATGTGAGTTCTTAACTGGCCAACATTCAGCCTTATATAACATAGTCAGTCTAACCACCACTCTATAAAACTTACCTTTGAGTATCGGTGGCACTTTCTTGTTACACAAGAACCTCCACTTCATCCACCCCACCTCTATGCGGTGAGTGACATCCTCGTCAATCTCCCCACTCCCTGTATAACCGACCCAAGGTACTTGAAATTAAACTGCCAATCTTGGGGATGACTTGTGATCAATCCTGCTACCGACCCAAGCCTAACGTCCAATCATGCTACCGACGGCTCAAAGTTGAACTTGCACTCTAGGTATTCTGTCTTAGTCTTGCACAAGTTCAAACCCTTATACTCAAAGGCATGTCTCCAAGACTCCAACCGCTCGTTGATGTTATCTCTCATCTCATCAATCAGAACAATGTCGTCAGCAAATAACATACTCCATAGTACCTTCCCTTGAACATGGTATGTCAGAGCATCCATCACCTGGGCAAATAGGATGGGTTGAGTGCAGATCCTTGGTGTAACCCGATAACAACCAAAAAATGCTCTGAGTCGCCTCCCACTGTCCTAGCCCGAGTCTTAGATCCATCATACATGTCCTTAATCACCCTAATGTAAGCAACCGACATTCCTTTTGCCTCCAAGCATCTCCATAGAACCTCTCTAGGAGTCTTATCATACGCTTTCTCCAAATCAATAAACACCATGTGAAGATCCTTCTTCACATCCATGTAATGTACTGCTCCACCAACCTCCTAATAGGATGGATAGCTTCCATAGTAGAACGCCCCTGCATGAACCCGAACTGGTTATCTGAAATAGACACGATCCTCCTTACCCTCACTTTAACTACCCTCTTCCAAACTTTCATGGTATGACTCAGTAATTTGATACCATTATAGTTATTACAACTCTGGATATCACCTTTGTTCTTGTACAACAGAACCACCATACTCCACTTCCATTCCGGCATCCTCTTTGTCCTGAAAATAACATTAAACAGCCCAACCACATCAAACATGCTCTACCCACACACCTCCAAAATTCTACTAGAATCTCGTCTGGCCTGGTAGTTCATCCCATGCCCATCTTACGCATAACCTCCACGACCCCCACAACCTTGATGCGCCTACAATACCTAAAGTCACAGTGACTCTCGGAATGCTCCAATTCACCTAGCACAATATCTCGAACCCCTTCTTCATTCAGAAGTTTATGAAAGTAGGTCTGCAATCTCCGCTTAATCTGCTCCTCCTTCATCAATACTCTATCGTCCTTGTCTTTGATGCATCTCACTTGGTCCAGATCCTGATCCTTCCTCTCTCTTACCTTGGCCAGCCCGAATAACTTCTTCTCCCCGCCTTTGTCCCCCAGTTCCTTGTATAACCGAGCAAAAGCCGTAGTCTTTGGCTTTCGTATCGCCATCTTTTCCTCCTTCTTAGCAGCCTTATACCTCTCATGTTCGCTTTTCTCTCCTCCTCGCCATTGCTACCTACTAACTTCAGGTACGCCACATTCTTTGCTTCTACTTTACCTTAGACCTCTTCATTCTACCACCAGTCGCCTTTGTGTCCACCAGACTAGCCTGACGAGACCCCTAACACCTCTCTTTCCACCTTCCTTATACAATCCTTCATTGTAGAACACATATTGCTCGTGCCCCCACTACTCCTCCAGGCTCCCATAGCCAATAACCTCCCCTCCCCAACTCCTAAGCTTTATCCTTAGTCAAGGTACCTCACCTGATCCTCGGTCATCCTCGTACAAATCTCTTCTTTCTCCTTATCATTATACTGATATCCATTACCAAGATCCTATGCTGTATCATGAGGATATCTCTCTGGATAACCTTGCAATCCTTGCACAACTCTTTGACACATCACCTGAGAAGGAGATAGTCAATATGAGTCTTCTCAATCGTACTTTGAAAAGTAACCAAATGCTCTTCCCTCTTGAAAAAACTCGAGTTCGCAATCATCAGCTCAAATGCCTTAGCAAAATCCAATAACGAAGTACCTCCTCCATTTTGATCCCCAAAACCGAAGTCGCCATGCACCTCGATATAACCGCGTGCAGACGACCCAATATGTCCATTGAAATCCCCTCATATAAATAACCTCTTGGCAGGCGGAATATTATGCACAATCTCATCCGGCCCCTCCCAGAATCGAATCTAAACTTCATCATCCAAGCCTGTGTGTGGCGCGTAAGCGCTAACGACATTTAGGGTACACTCTCCAACAACCAACTTAATAGTCATTAATAATACCATTCACCCGCCTAACCTCTACCACAGACTCTCTAAGCTCCCTATCTACCAAAATACCCACTCCTTTCTTACCCTTCAGTACCCATCCGCATCATTCGCCCTCGATCATACCCGCCTAGTCTCCTAGACACAGGCTATATTTACCTTCCTCTTCTAGAGGATCTTCGCCAATATCAGGCCCCAAATCTGGGCCTAGACGTAACATGGCACCCGGTACCTGACTACTGTGACCGAGCGAACTAGCTGGTTGACTGAATCTATATGTGATATCATAACATACTGAATGTGAAAGATAAACTAACACATGTTGATATACTAAAAGTCTAAATGATATAAATTAATGTTCGAAAACACTAACATAAACCTAAAGTATAACTGTAGCCAATATTGGTTAACATGAAAAGCCCGTGACTCTATCTTACTATTACTCTAGTCTATGGAGCCTCTAATGAAGTAATGAAAATAATGATTGTTTGAAAATACTGAAGGTTGTAAGGTAATGATAATGCCCTGAAAGAACTGGGGATCATAAAATAGCTGGTACGAGAATCCTAACGCTCTGAATTATCAACCTGTAAATCATTACATGCATCGTGTGATGCAGGCCCAGGGCAAAAGGGACTTCAGTACATTTGAATTGCACAGGTATATAAAGAAACTAAAAGAAAGAACTATAAATGCCAAAACTGATACTAAGCTGATAAATGAGAACTGATAATTGATAACTGAAATGATAATTATTGAAACTAAAACAGAAATGATAATTGATAACTGAAAACTGAAATGATAACTGTTGAAACTAAAATTGAAATAATAACAGATAACTAAAAACTAAAATGACAACTAAAAATTGAAAACTGATAACTCAACTGAAAAAAGGAAGTAAGGATATGAATACCCCCTCTTCTAAATAATGAACCACCTGTTTATCTAAATAAATAAACTGCGGCCTCAGGCCCAATATATATGTGCACAAATTGCGGCCTCGGGCCCAAGTATATGTATACAAAACTACGGCATCAGGCCTAAAGATGCATAAAGTATAAACTGCTGCTTCAGGCCCAAAAATACATAAAGCATTAACTGTAGCCTTATGGCCAAATATGCATAAGCACTAACTGCGACCTCAGGCCCAAATATGTATAAAGTATTAACTGCGGCCTTAGGCCCAAATCAGGGGTTCAACATTCAGGGATTTAAAATCAGGAACTGAGAATCATACTACAATACATGATACTGAAATACTAAATCATATTGAGTTACATGATACCAGAATGCTGAATAGAACTAGTCTGAGACTTGTATTCATGAGCTGATTATGAAAACAGAAACTTCAACTATATATGACATGCTGAGTAATCTAGAATAAAGCTCATGGGCATTAAACCCAAGTCTATACTGATTACACACTGATTTCACAACGTTCAGAATGAAAGTCATGAACGAGTTACGAAGCTAAAGAATAGAAGTTCTGCAACTATTTGTTTGATTTAGAGGCTAATCTTAAAGAAAAAGCTGCAATTGTGGCTTGATTTGATTTCAGAGCGAGGTAAGTGTCGTGGTTAACCTTGAATTAAAGGATTAGGACTTTTTGGTCTATTTGCTACGGGTTTTATGTGTGAGGATAACGTATATGTGAGGTGACTAGTACATATGCGTTGTTATTAGGTTAAAGCATGCGGGTGAGAATTATTTCTTTGTACTAGGTTGTATCATTGACTATGTTTTCCATGCTAAGATAGATTAATACTTCTTTAATTATTCGCTTCGTATTTATTATTTATTTTAAAGATGTTGAGAGTTTTGGAAGTTGGGTTTGTTATCATGGCACTATAATTGAAGTGAATTACTACCCACCTTGCATTGTATTTTTGAATTGTATTGTTGCTTTGCGAGAAAGAGTGAAAAACAAGAAGGGTGTTGTTGTGCTTTATTTGCATTCTTTATCATTTATTAAGAGGTTGTGAGGATTAAAGCACGAAGGGTGATGTCGTGCATTTGATTACTTATCATCATTTATCATACTAGGCAAGCCGACAACTCACAAATAACAGGCATCTTTAAATTTGGAAACATCATAATATAAGTTTTAGAGTAAAATCTCATAAATATTGATAGAAAACACCGCAACTCAATAGAATTTCCCAAAATGCGGGTGTCACTAAGTACATGAGTATCTATACAATAACATGTGTGACTACTGAAACACTGTCTAGGAAAGTAGAACAGTATAAATAAAACTTAAAGAAAATGGAGGAGAGTCAAGGTATGTTGACGCCAAGGCATCTACCTCGATTGTCTCCGAACTGGATAAGCTCTAACACTAGAAACCTCTATGCCCGAAAGTACCTGGATCTGCACATAAAGTGTATAGTCTAATATGAGTACGATCAACCAATGTACTCAATAAGTAACAAGACTAACCTTTGGGCTGAAAGCAGTGACGGGCTCAACCAATACAGTCCAAATACATAGTTTAACAGTACAGAAATGACAATAAATATGGCAATAATATCTTAGAGAAGCTCATAATCTGTTGGTACATAGTACAAGAATGTAGACATGCTTCCACGTTTAACAGCTAAGCTCAATACAGATAAAATGTGCCAAGTATGATTGATATGAGAAATGTTACATCTCTATATCTACATGCCAATGTGCATATCACATGTGATACAACATAATGAAAATCTCACGTACTCACACTCTCAGAGTACTCAATCTGACTATATCAATTCTTGCTCATCACACTCAGTCACTCAGCACTGTACGGTACATGCGCTCACTGCTAGTATGTCAGACTCTGGAGGGGCGGATCCTGCCCAAGCGCTAATAAATCCTTCTGTGGTGTGCAGCCCGGTCCTATCATGAATCAATAATACCTGTTGCGACGTACATCCCAATCCCATCATGAGTTAATAGTATCGGTTGTGGCGTGCAGCTCGGTCCCATCATGAGTCAATAGTACTCGATATGACGTGCATCCCGATCCCAAGAATATCACTCACAAACAGGCCTTCGGCCTCACTTAGTCATCAATCTCTCTAGTCTCTCGAGCTAACAACACTCATGCCAATCAGCCCAAATCAATAATATGATATAACAATAAATTATAACAGAAACTGAGATATGATATGCAATTATGAATGCAATTGAGTACATAAATGCAAATTAAGCAAATAACTCAACAGCAAAAGAATAAATGTTGTGGGTTCTAGCAGTACTAGCAGATAACCTAAACATAATTTTGTTTACCTTGAAAATGGTATTAACAATTATATTTGATTTGTGGTTCTAAAATATATGATTTATCTTAATACTAGTTGTTAAGTGAATAATGCTAAGTATAAATGAACAAGAAATGATAAGTAAACTCACATGGTCACAAGACTGAGGGCCTCGAGCTTACAATATAAGACCTCGGAGGCAACCTTTAAAAGTTGATAATGAGCAATAAACAAAGAACAATGAATGAGCACAATAAATGAGAAGTAATAATAATTATATTTGATTTGTGGTTCTAAAAATACGTAATTTATCTTAATACTAGTTTTAAGTGAATGATGCTAAGTATAAATGAATAAGAAATGATAAGCAAATCAGTGTGGTCACGAGACTGAGGGCCTCAAGCTCAGCAATATAAGACCTCGAGGGCAACCTTTAAAAGTTGATGATGAGCAATAAACGAAGAACAATGAACGAACATAATAAATTAGAAGTAATAAATAAAGAACAATGCAATAAATTCGTAGAGTAATTGTTGAGTATGTTTTGGCAAGATAAGCAGAGAATGTTCAATTGTATTCAATATTATGTTGTCCTCTGAAAAAAGTGACAAGGGTCCCCTTTATATAGGAGAGGGGAGTCCTAAAACAATACATGTCTAAAAATGACGAGGAAATGCTATTGGTATAGCTGTATAATGGCCTAGTATATATTTGTACTATTCTTGTGGACCTAGTCAGCTCTAATCACGTGCCCTTGGGAATTTTCCCGCCTTTTCATGACGGTCATCAATTTTATACTGCTTCGAGGTAGGCCGTGATAAGCCTTCGACATGATTTCTCAAGGTATGCCTTTTGGGGTCGAACTTCAGTTTTAACTCCGAGTCCTTCGAGGTTGGGCTTGACAGGCTATAGTGGCTTCGATATCGGGGCCCCCGGTATTGACCGCATACAGGTTTCTAACATAAATCAAATCTTAAATTCTCTAACACGTAAAGTACAGTTATAATATTCAGATAAGATGACTATACAGTTCCACGGAATCGATTGAGTCACAATTTTTATTCTGCACACCCACACATCTGTCACCTAGCATGTGCGTCACATCAACACCGATCACACAACGCGTAATTTAGGGATTCATACCCTCAGAACCAAGTTTATAAGTGTTACTTACCTCAAACCGTGCAAATCTCTACTCCAATAATCCCTTGTCTCGCGAATCGGCCTCCGAACGCCTCAAATCTAGCCACAAACAAGTCGATACTTCAACTTAAGCTATAGTAATCAATTCTATATGAAAAAGGTAAGTTTTTAGACAAAAGTCAAAAAGTCAACATCGTACCCACGTCTCGGAATTAAAAAAAAGTTATAACATTTGAACACCCATTGAACCACGACTCCAACCATATAAAATTTACCAATTTCTGACACCGAATCGTCACTCAAATCCCCAAATCTTACTCTCCAATCCCTAGTCCAAAATTCCACCTTAAAAATACATAAACTAGGTGGGCAATTCAATGGGTATTCAATATAAATGAATAAAAATGATCAAAAGTGACTTATCTCTTGAAATCAAATGAAATCCCCTTCAAACACCGCCTCCAACCAAGCTTCTAAAGTCCAAAAGTGATAAAATCTCGGAACCCTTCGAAATATATTCTACTCGGCTTTCGCACGTACGCGCAACTAAACCGCACATGTGGTCCCGCATGAGCAACCATTCTTCTGCGGTCGTGAAGACCTCATGTCCCTACTTCTGTGAATAAGGCTCCGCATCTGCAAAGCCACACCAGCGACCCTTTCTTCGCTTCTGCGAAACTGCAGTCCCACGCCTTTTCGCACCTACGCAACCTCTACGCATCTGCGAAAGCACAGGTGCGGACAACACCCTCGCACCTGCAACCACTGCCGAACTCCTACTGGAACACGCCTACGACCACTATCTTGCTTCTGCGATCATGCACCTACGACTAATCCTCCGCAGGTGCGATGACACAAGACATCAACATCCCAGAAATTCTCCTAAGTCAAATTCCTTTGCGTTAACCATCCGAAATCCACTTGAGGCCCCCGGGACCTCAACCAAACATACCATAAAGTCCTAAAACACGATACGAACTTAGTTGAGACCTGAAATCACATCAAACAACATCAAAAATACGAATCGCACCCCAATTCAAGCCTAATGAAAATTAATGAATTCCAACTTCTACAATTGATACCGAAATCTACCAAATCAACTCCGATTGACCTCAGATCTTGCACACAAGTCATAAATGATACAATGGACCTATTCTAACTTCCGGAACCAAAATCTGAGCCCAGTAACTACAAAGTCAACTCTCGGTCAAACTTCTCAACTTTTCAAACTTTTAATTTTTCAACTTTTGCCATTTCAAGTTAAAATCACCTACGGACCTTAAATCAATAACCGGACACACTCCTACTAAAAAGTTTCACCATATGAAGCTATCGAAACCATCAAAACTCTATTCCAGAGTCATTTGCTCATAAGTCAATATCTGGTTAACTCTTTTAACTTAGGCTTCCAACCTTGGGACTAAGTGTCCCAATTAATTTTGAAATATCCCCCGAATCAAACCAATAACCCCGGCAAGTCACATAATAACAATTGAGCACAAAATAAGGGGTAAATGGGGGAACCGGGCTACAACACTCAAAATGACTGGCCGGGTCGTTACATTTATGTATATATCTATTCATGATTTTACATAGGTGTCTTGTTATACCCTCGTCACTACTTGGTCGAGATTAGGCTCGACACTTACGGAGTACATTGGGTTAGTTGTACTTATGATATACTTATGTTCTTTTTGTGCAGATACTGGTGTTGAACCCAACGGCGTCTAGTGAGCTTCTGCGTGGATTCAGCTATATTTGGAGACTTGAGGTATAGCTGCACAGCGTCCGCAATCCCGAAGTCCGCTTCTTTATCTATCCTACTGTTTATCTAGTCTCTAATAGTTGTATTTGTTTCAAACCATATGTATAGTACTCTAGTTGCTCGTGTATTTGTGATTTCGGATTCTAGGAGATGTTTAGATATTGTCATATGAATTTTATTATTTCATTTCAGACTATTTCGGTTTATTTTTGTTAAATTTTTATTTTGATTTGTTAAAATTGGTTAAATAAATAAGCTAAGTTGGCTTGCCTAGGAAGTGAAACTTTAGGAGTCATTATGGTCCCGATGGTGGGATTTCAGGTCGTGACACTTTGTCCAGTATAAACACTATTTTAAAGAGTAAAAAAGACGAACGATATTTTAATAAGGATCGTCGTGCTTTTAATATAGTATAGATATAAATATAAATAAATAATAGACACTAGATACAGAGCCAGATTTACAAAGGACTTACAAAATTCGAACTTGTGATATAAATAAATTTTTGAACTTCTTTGCCACTAAGCAGATTCGAAATTAACAAACATATGAATTTTATTTACCTTGCACAATATTATTTTTCAACGAAAGGGAATTGAACCCCTTAACAGTAAATCCGCCACTGAATATAAGTTTACAAATAATCAGTGGCGGATATAGATGTATTGTTATTGGGTTCTCGATAACCTAGTAACATTTGTATGGACATTGCATTTCTATTAAAAAATCTACTAAAATAATATAAATATCTATTTGTGAACCTTGTCATTATTGTATATTACGCTTGAAATTATAGCAAGAACCATAACTTTAAATCTTTAATCTGCCTCTGCAAATGACATTGAACGAAGTTGATCTTAATTTTTTGACCTTTGGGGCAAGCCACCTCATCAATGGGAAAACCTCAAGAAGAATACCATATAATTTCAGTAACTATCTGTCGGGAGCATAATCTTGAACTGTTAAGTTAATTTCTTAACTATGGCACAAAATTTGCTCTATGCGATGCCTTAAAGTGGTGAGAATGCATATTATAATTAAGTTGCATATTTGCGGTGGAGTGAACTGAGTAGGATCAATATTGCCCTTAAAGTTTGCAGAGATCGAGGTGCATAATTGCCATCGTCTGTTAAATGAATAATCTAATTAGGTGAATTACTCATATAATGATTCTCAATAATTTAC
This sequence comes from Nicotiana tabacum, assembly GCF_000715075.1. Taxonomy (NCBI): domain Eukaryota; kingdom Viridiplantae; phylum Streptophyta; class Magnoliopsida; order Solanales; family Solanaceae; genus Nicotiana; species Nicotiana tabacum. Next base: position 44,885,540 of record NC_134087.1, read on the forward strand.
CGTCAAAATTAAGGATATTTTTGGAAGGTCGAGCCTAGTCCAAAGTGATAAAGAAGGACAAATGCCTTAAATTTGCATACTTAAGGGGCAATTTGACACTTTACCATAAAGCAAAACAAAGAAGAAATAATTCGAAATTCTCTCTGTTTAAACTCAACTACCACAATATATAAATTAGATTTTTTGAAACCGTAGCTAAAGAAAGAGACAGGAGAGGCCGTACAGTATAGGATGGTGCAGGCGCAGCAGGAAGAGGGGTTAGAAGGGAACAGACGAAAGAATGTCAAATAATTTAACCATCATTACACTATCATTCATTCTCGATATACGAACTCTTACACACATATGTCCAAATCTTGCATGTTGGATTTTGATGTTCCAAAACAAGTTTATTTGTCAGATGTTACAGAGACGTAGATGTAGAGCTCTATTTTGTGAGATAGTGACGAGTGATTTAAGCTATGTAAAAAAAATTTGACGCCTTGTTTTCACCTCCTTCTGCACCCCTACGTACTATCCTTGAATTGGGGGGATAGGGGTTTGGGGGATGTGTGGGCTTTAACACTTCTGTCTTCTTACTTTTCTTGTTCATAAATATTTGCAGACGGGGGGCTTTTGAGTAGCTCGAGACACTTTTTTGCATGAATAAAGTTGTTTTATTTTTGGGGACCCTTTGAAAAAGGCTGAATAAAGAAAGTTTGATAACAATGCTTCATTCTCTTTCGCCTTTTCCATGGTCAAATTTTCTAAAAAAATATTTACAATTAATTGTTTCTTAATTCTACTTCTAGCTCCATAATTGCAAGGTAAAGTTCAAACTTTATCACAAATTCTTAATTTCGAACTACAGAATCAATAATTTGATTCTAGCCCTTTTGAGTTTCAAAAGTAATATTTTGTACATATTAAATAAAAATTTTAAGATAAATATAAGGTTTGAACCAATACTATTGTGTTTTTTTACATCGTCAACCCTACATATGCAGACCTATATACAACTAACTTAACAACGTATTATGAAATTTGTATATGTGTATGCATACCATAAGCATGAGATGAGTTTGAGAGACGAATTTACATTCTACACGAAGTATTTGCATAAAATATGACTTCAAATTACCAAATTCTGGCTCTCTATTTAATTGTGTGTTCATTCTTGCTAGTTCGATATCAAATTTTAAAGACTTACCAAAGTTCAATATTTTTTTTTTTTTCCAAAACGAATAGTGTTTTAGAGTGTTAGGATATTGACGGTAAAAAGCGTAGCATGCTTATGAGCTACAATTAGTTGCAACTAGCTAGCTAGCAAATGCACCACTTTCCCAAAGTAGATTTGGCTAATAGTAGTTGATCTTAGCAGTTTTGCTTTTTGAGTCTAAGGTCCAAAATTATTATTGGGATTTTCCATGTCTTGTCACGTTAATTTTGTTTGCTACCTTGTATTAGTGCAAATAATTTAAGTTGACAACTTGGAATCTTTACCCCCTACTAAAAAGGTGATTATCAAACACATTTTTTGACTTTTACACCCATTCAATAATTGTTCCCTAACTTTTAATGTGGACATGTATCTTCAAATGCCAGAAAGCATATCGTTAATCTAATTAAATCTAATGGACCACTGATTTGTCTATATCAGAGTTTGCATGAATCTGGTTGAAAAATTGTAGTTGTAGCAATAATTAAAACTGCAAATGACAGTAATATCATTAATAACAATTGCAATTCTTCCAATAATTTACTGTCTTTAAGTTGGACATGGAGCAATTACGAACTACTTTTATAGTTGGTTTGTTTGTTAAATAATGCCACTCCAAAAAAATAGTTTACTTCGTTAAAAGCCTCTTAAACTAATACTATGAGGCTTATTCTTACTCTACATGCAGCTCATATTTAATTTTCTGCTAAAACGAAAAAGAGCATATATGTGCTTTTTAGTGATTATTTACCAATATATATACTCTATATTTTAATATCTTATTTTCTTAGCTTAATAATCGATCGATCATGTTAAGTTAAAATGGTAATTTATTTTAAAATAGGAAGAGTAGAAAGCAGGGGCCATATAAGGTAAAATATTACTCCCTCTGTTCCAGTTTATGTGAACCTATTTCCTTTTTGGTCCGTTCAAAAAAGAATGAACTCTTTCCAAATTTGGTAACAATTTAGCTTAAAGTTACAACTTTACCCTTAATGAGAAACTTTTATAACCACACAAATACTCTAGGCCCCATTTGAACTTGTTTAGGACCACAAATTCCAAAAATCTTCATTTTTTACTTAAACTCTGTGTCAAGTCAAACATGTTCACATAAATTGGAACGGAGGGAGTATTTGTTATTGATTAAAAACAGACTTTGAACACCCTTGCATAACCCACTGGCAACACCCTTATTGAATTTCCTGGATTCGCCACTGGTAGAAAGAGACAACAAAAGGTGGGGTATAAGTACAAATAGAAAGAAAACAAAACCATAATACAGTAGTGCTAGTATTTGTAGTATATCTCTCTCTCTCTCTTGCAAAGAAACGCATAATATAAGGCGTGAATTTCGCAGGTGAATGCCAAGGATATCATTCTTTCATTAGATACATATATATACAAATTCATAGGTATGTGGTGAGCGAGAGATAAAGCAAAAGGCATATGGACTAAAGATAAAATAAGAAGATATATTGAAAGAACAAGACACAATTAGATGCAAGCGACTTGTCAATGGAGAGAAATGTTAAAATTAGCGAATACTGTCCAACTGGGGTCGTCCATGTATAACACATAGTAATTGATTTATCTTTGAATTCAGATTGCCTATTAGTACTAGAGAAAGGGAGTTTGGTGCAACAATAAAGTTATTTTTGTATGGTTTATAGGTTATGAGTTCGAGACGGGAAAGTAGTCATTTATACTTGGATTAGGGTATGCTATTTAAATCGTACTCATTGAATGTGACTCTTTCCCGGACCCTGCATGAATGCGGAATGCCTTGTGCACCAGATTATTTTATTTTTTTCTATTAGTACTAGCTAATAACTAATAATAATTTATCCTTAAATAGTACTCATATGACTTAATTATTTGATCTTAATCGTCAATATAATTATATAGAACATATAGAGGGGGTACGTACAAATAGATGTGTATTCAAACCATATTGCAGAAGCAGTCCAGTCTGCAACAACTGCTCCAAAGTCTGAAAATGAAAGAATGGGATTTTCATTTTATAGTAGTATTCCCTAATAGTCTCTCTCTCTCTCTTTCCTAATTGATTAAAGACAAACAGAGAAAGGGACCAAATATCATTCAATGATTTTGCAATCCATTGCTTTATGATTGACGCCTCGCTGACCTGACACACTGACCACTTTCCCCTTAACCCACCCACCCCCAACCTCTTCACTGTTTCACTGACTCGTTAAGCCACTGTCCTCTATAGTCGTTCTGTACCATGCACATTTATTCATTCTCATGTATAGAATATGCGTACAGTATATTCATACGTGTATTTATCCCCTGTATGCATGAATTATCCCCTACAGTTACGGGCACTACTGTGGAGTATTTCACATCTAGCTAGGTAGAAGTGGGCCCATTAGCATGTAATGGTCATGGAAACTCTATTTTATTCAACATAAAAATATCACTGCTCATAAAGATTGATACGGAGTCATTTGTTAATCTATGATTATTTTTTGAAGACATTTGTTTTTGCCGAAATTTCAAGGTGGCCGTAACCCCTCTGCCTTCAATGTACGTCCCCTTCTAGGCCGAGCTAGGTGGCAGGAAAAGGGCTCATCATTGAAAAATTAATGTTATTTTTATGTATATATATTAGATATTGAATCCTCTCACGTATTTACTTTTTCTATTTTTGAATTCCCTTTGTGATGAAAATTCATGTCTCCACCACTAAGAAGGCCTCATTATGCTTTGAAGTACTACGTATTTGGTAGCACCACTAGCAGTTAATAGATCAAAATCAAGGAATACAAGGGTTCAAAGACTGAAATCTATAGGTAATCAATTATTTTTATATGTTTAAGTATTGAGCAGAACAATAGGGATGTAATGGAGAAATAGGACAATGGGTGTGTATATGAGGGGCATTGTAGGGCAGACAATGGATGGCAGAGGTGAGTGATAGAGACCATACTTCCTCTCATTACTGCATAGTCTGTGTCACCTCTTCCTAAAATCAGAGCTGTCTTTGTCTGCCCGGCATTCAAGGCGGGCTCTCTCTCTCTATCTTACCCCATACTAGCTACTATGTTACTTCGTAATTTATTACTATATCAATATGTGCTTCTGCTTTTTCACTTTCTTCATTCGTCTTTCTATTTGTCCTCATCTTCTCACACTGTACCCTTCTGCTGGAGCACCGAAGGTGAGCTCACAACAACAACCACCAAAAAAAAGGGGGGATAATGAAAAATTAAGTTGAATTTATATGCATTTCCATATGTTCTGATTGAATACTATAATTAACGAAAAGTGCTGCAGTTCAGCGCTCCTCTTTTCTATAAGAAAAAAACTACTAACTAATTAAAGGTGTTTAAATATAGTTTGACAGTTATAACATGTTAATTATCATACTTTTTTGGTTACTAGTCGCCGCATACAGCATACTCCACCTGTAGATAATTTTTGTAATAATTTTGACACGATAAATATATAAAAATTAAACTGCAAATAGCACAGGGAATGATTACATCAAGATGCAATTTTGTTACTACTAGTTTACTGGCAACTTGACTTCTGCTAGCAATTGTGTTAAACATGTATTAGTGAATTCTAATGAACCTTGAAGCTGGACTTTTTTTGCCAGGAATTAGTCCAGAAATGCATACAGCCCAATTTTGAGGTTGGTAACTGATGGACAGCCCAAACCGAGGGAGAGACCATGTGCTTTTTGTCAATTCTCCAATTTCCTTAAACTAAAGGGCGAGATACATATTTGGTCTATGGCCAAAACAATTATATTTGCTAGTCAAATATATTTTTAAAAAATATAAATTATATGTATATTTTACATTAATACACGAAAATATGGATTTTTCCGGCGGTTAATTTTGCATGCGGCTATAACTATGTAGTTTTTCCTAAGTTATTAAATTAAATTACCTACCGACTTTGGCATGTTCCTCGGAATATTTTAAGCTCAACAATTATTTACCAGAAAAAGTAAGAAACAAAAAGCACTTGAAAATAATTTTGGGTGTAATTGTTTATATTCTTAATACTTTTTAGATATTGATGTTCTTAACATGTTTCTGTTTAGGTCACTAGGTGAGCTTGCTTGAAGGATGCTCTTAAGACCAATGGGCTAATTATCTATAATTTGTATAGCCACAGCTCTTTAGTACAGATCATTCAGTTGTCACTCTTTCATCAATTAGGGGCGGGGCAGGGTGTGTAATGTATGGGCCAAATCCAAGATTTAAACAGCTTATTGGGTCTCTAATGGGCCATCGTTAACATTGGGTTCGAATGAGGCGTAACTGGGTCATTTGCATCTATATCCGCTTTTTGGGTCATGTTTTAACTTGTGCCCGCTTTGCAAAAAAAATTGTAAGCGTACCCACTTTTTCGCATAACTTCAGCATACGGGGCTAAAGGAGCAAAGACAATCACGCAAAACTTCAGCATTCTAGTAGACGGGCCTGAAGTAGCAAATGCAATACGCTGAAGTTTTTTTGTCCTGGATAAATTTTTTCAAAAACTTCAGCAGAAGATGCTGAAGTTATTTAGTTCATTTGTAAAAACTTCAGTACTAAATAAGCTGAAGTTTTTTTGTCCTGGATAAGCTTTTTCAAAAACTTCAACAAAGATGCTGAAGTTATTTAGTTCATTTGTAAAAACTTCAGCACTAAATAAGCTGAAGTTTTTTTCTTCTGGATAAGCTTTTTAAAAAACTTCAGCAAAAGATGCTGAAATTATTTAGTTCATTTGTAAAAACAAATGAAAAAACTTCAGCACCAAATAAGCTGAAGTTTTTTTTGTCCTGGATAAGCTTTTTCAAAAACTTCAGCAGAAAATGCTGAAGTTATTTAGTTCATTTGTAAAAACTTCAGCACTATATAAGCTGAAGTTCTTGAAAAAGCTTATATAGTTTTTGACCCATACAATCACTATATTGGATCTTCGTTTTTTTTTCTTCTTTCTGAACGTTTTTATGGAGCAGATCAGTAATTACATTAGAAAAAGGTATCTTCAGTGGAAATAAATCAAATAATCATAAAGTTTAAGTGATATAAAGTAAAATTATTACTTTAACCCCATATATCAATTCATTTGATTCAAAGAAAAAAAGATTACATCAAAAATACAAAAAAAAAAAAAAAAAAAAAAAATCGTGCAACTTATGTTAGTTGATTCATTGTTATTGATAAGTCGTAATCAATTTAACTCCCAATGAAGACCATATGTTAACCTGTGATATCGTACTGAAAATATCTTAAGAAAACGAAGGATGAGAAAGGAGGCTGAAGTTGTTTAAAAGGTGGGTACAAGTTAAAACTTTTTAAAAAAATAGGTATATATTAAACGGTGCAATTTTTATGGCGTAACTGGACTTGAAACTCCCAGGGTCCCAGAATTAAGAATTTTACCATTACGGTTGCTTATATTGTCGAATTTTACATGATGAAATAAGAAGAAGAACTAACCACTACTTTATCTTAGGGGAGTATCTTATAGTTTAACAAAAGGGTGTTTGCTCTTATTTTCAGGTCACTTCAACTTTCGTCGGAAGCAATATTCTTGGTTTCAATATTAATTATTAACCGTATATATAGCTAAGTAGCATCATGAGCCTTTATTTAATGAGTTTAAGTTTTATGTAATGTTGGTGTAAAATATATTTGCATAATTATGTCATTAAAAAACAATTACATATAACTCAAATTATAGCATTAATTGGCAACCTAGAGCGAATTACAAATTACTTGTTATAACATATTAAATTAGACCAATAGCGTAAAAAAATTATTACACAGTCAATGCAAAACGTAAAACAACTTTTATTTAACTGATATCCTAAAATGGTCTCCATGTTTATGGCGTATACCAAGAATACTGGAATAAAACTAAACTTTTAAACTGACAGAATTTAAAAGACCAACTTTTTGGACCAAAAAGTCTTAAACCTTTTTATTAAACTAATTAAGTGAATGAAGATAAATAAATACTAGTTAAATATAATAAGTTCTAGATCCAAGATTAGGATTCGAGTGAGGCTATTTATCAACTGGTTATACCCGTATATTCAATCATTAAATGCACATTTTTGGGGAGTAAATAAAGAGTGAATAATGAGCAATAAATATGAGAAATGGCAATAAATGTAAATACGAAGAACACTTCACCCAAGTATCAAATGATGTGGAATATTCTTCCATCTAACAACGAGATATGGCAGTGAACAAGAATATAGATAATGCATTCTTGGATCGTGTGAGTGAAAAGGAAGAATAATCGATAAAATCAATCACTGTGGAAAGGTAAACTTTGTATATTCTCTCAATGGTCAACTTCTTACAATAGTGTTCTCAGATTCAATCTCACGTGTCCCTTTTCTTCTCTCTCCCTTTTTCTTTATATGAGATATTCTCTAAAAATCCTAAAAAGTACAACAAGGGGAATATCCAGGAGAATATTCCTGTCACTAGTCCCAAGACTATACTAGCCGTTATTCCTATCTTTCGCTATTCGACCTCGACCTCTACGACTTGCTCTACGACTGCTCGTTATTAGGATTTGGTCGACCTCGTCTCATCTGCCCAACTCGGGAGACAGTCTTTCACTTTACGTTCTTTCCACGCCCAACTTCCTCAACAAGATTTTGACCTATATAGTTAGTCCCTCCGCTTGTCGGGGTTGCCTTTTGGTCGACCCCGATGAGCGGACCTTTTTAGTCGCTGACTTATGAGGAAGCTTTTGGGCGTGGTGATCAAGTAGGGGTATCCGATGCCGAAGCACTAACGTGTTGCTTTGAGATTAGTGGGTCATAGGGTTGATACAGAATGACATCGCAACGCATGCGTCATCATTGCGCATCTTCCCGATGCATTGCCTCGTTCCTCGAGTCCCTGCTGTTTCGATTCTAGGGTCACTGGCGGTTGCTTGCATCGATTCGAACGCCCATGAGGTCTATAAATAAAGAGGGGGAAGTTTCTCAAAGAAACTTTTGCACTCTTCTAGTTTCTTCAGCCCTACATTTGTTCCCTCTTCTCCTTTTTGTGTTCTTGTTTACTGTAACTACTACCATTGCCACCCCTTCTTTTCTGTCTCCTCATATACATACCATCGGAAAATGGCTACCGTAACTCCCAATGCTGAGATAGTTTCCGACCCTACTCCGTTATCGGTGGCAATGCCTTCTGGTGGTAGAGAATCGGCGGTGGTAGAGGATGAAAGCTTTCCCACGGTGGAGGAGATTATTCCTCGTAACCCTGCTTCCAGGTTTGACTTCTCTAAGGAACCCACCCTTGAACCGGAGTCTGCAAAGTCGGAGATGGAAGCGAAGCACCTTGCCGCCCTTAGAGCCAAGTACGGCATTCCAACCCATGTTGACTTGGTTCCGACCGGAGACGACATGATTCAAGTTCACAGGCCTGGGTATTGCGCGTTTTACACCTACCCATTCCATATAGGCTATTCTCTTTCTCCTCCGCCATTGGCAGAGGAATTCTTCCATTACTACCGCGTCTACCCAGCACAACTATCTCCCTACCTTTACAAGATTTTCCTTATGTTGGCGAAGTTTGCGGAGCTCGCCGGCTGCAAAGTCTCTATCCGCCATCTTCTACATCTTTTTGGGCCAAGCTTCCATAGAGGCACAATGATTCACCTCCGCCACCGTGGAACCAAAAGGTTGTGGCGGGGATGGACGATAGGACGAACCGCTGGTTCTGGGCCCATTACCTCTTTGTTAGGACCGAGCATGTGGTGGCGAATCCCAGCAACTTTCCCGAGCAATGGAATTTTGCTCGTAAGTATTGTTATTTGGAGTGCATTCTTCTCTTCTCCTCGTGATACGTGACTAGTAACGTCTTTTTTTCTTTTGCAGCTGAGAGGCATCCCTCATCTTTGGTCGCCGATATCAGTGACTGGGTGGCCCGCGTTCTACCTCACACCATTAATATCTGTGACTGGGCGTCCTTTAACAAGAGATTTGGGCTCAAGCCCTCGACTAGTAAGTCGGGTTTTGCCCTTATAACTATTTCGCTTTCGCCGTGGAGCATGTCTTTTTGTCATTTTATGGTTTTCCTTTTATGCTAGGTCGGAAAACTTCTAAGAAGGCGAAGGCTCCCGTCCCCGCATTTCGTCAAGTGGTCGCTTCGGCGGGGATGCAGTTTGTATTGGCCGAGTCTGTGCGAAATACTTCTTCCCAAACTCCGATATTAAGGGAGCCCGATCGTCAAACGGTCATCCCGTCAGTGGAGATCCTAGTTTTCCCGGTGGTTTATTTAGTGGATGAATCTTCCACTGGAGAGAAGGAAGCGGTTCCACTGAAGAGGTGACGAGTGGAGGCCGTGGTTACACCTAAACGAGTCATGACCGTAGATATGGAGGCAACGTACACTTCCGCCACAGAGACTACTTCCCCACCGGAGACTATTGCGGAAGCTAGGTTGTTGGAGATGACGGGGGTAGCTATGGAAATGGAAACACCAGGCGCGGCAGAGGTTGGCTCATCGTCTGCCGGTGTTAGAGGAAAAATGATTTTCATGGAAGATGACGGGTCTGGTTCTAATATCGACCCCGAGGAGGTGCAGACTTTTGAGGAGAGATTCACTCGAGAGGAGGTGAGGACCGAGGGGTCTACTTGAAATATTATCATTCCTGGGGATTTTAACTTGTTACTCAACTCGGAGGGCGTGGTTCTAGTTTTGGCCCCCTTTATGTGCAGAACATGAGAACGGGACCTTGTAGAAGCTGAAGGATGAGGACCTGTCATTAGGCATTTCCGGGATGGCCCTGCGAGTAAGTTCTTTTTTTTTCTTGATTTTTTCCTTTTAAGTTATTTGCTTTTGCTGAATTTTCTTCATCTGTTTATCAGACCATTATCTTGGAGATTGAGAGTGCCCGTTAGGAGGAGAAGAGGACGAGGGTCTATAAGAAGATGGAGTCGAAGTACAAAGAATACCGTACCAAACACAAGGCCCTGGTTCGTATGCTTGGTGAGGACGCTCTATTTCCAACCCTCTATGATGACCTGAGGCAGAAAAATGAGGAGTTGAAGGCAAAGGACGACGAGTTGAAGGAGAAAGACGATGAGCTTATGAGGATTATTGGCAGGTGTAGTGAGATTGAGGACACGTTAAGAGCCAAGAATGATGAGCTCGAGGTGATAAGGGGGTCATGGCCGAGTGTGTCGATCTCCAAGCTTAGGTGACGTCTTTACGGGCCTGTGGCAGAGGCGGCAGCATTGGCGGGCACCCTTAGCGTCTTTAGGCCAGAGCGTGCTAGTGAGACACAGACCTTTGCTCTCAAAGAGGCGAGGATCGAAGAGCAAATTGGCGGACTGGAAGGAAACATTCAGTACTTGAACAAGCAGATAACTATCCTTAAGGCCGATAAAGCGCAGTAGCAGGCCCAGTCGTCTACCTCTCATGCTTCCACTTATCCCAATGTCCCAAAAGACTTGTACAAGAAGTGGGTCCATTCTGAGGCTCATCTTGACATATTTAGAGGTTTGATGGCAGTCGGGAAAGCCTCTGAGACGGAGTTTGTGGATGCTCGTGCCGCTTGCGGCTATGACCCTGGCACGCCTGGAATGAATGATGACGAGGAGGATATAGGCGAGATTGAGCCAGATGCTTGGTATGAAGACGAGTACTTGGATGGCGAGGGTGGAGATGGTGCTGCTGGACTAGGCGGCGAAGGTGGAGACAGAGATGGTGCAGTATGATGATGCGGTGTAGTTTTCTTGTACTTAGTTTTTTCTTTTCTTTTTTTAGGGGGGGGTCTTTTTGGCCCTTTGTAAGATACTTTATTTTGAAATGGAATGACTTGTCTTTTTTGCTTTATGTTTTGGCTCTTTTTGTTTTTCTTCAATTTTTTCCTTTGTAAGAGTCCTTAACTTAGTTGATATGACCGAGGTCAGATGTCGATTAATTTGAGCGAGGTCGAACGCTGGTTGATTCGAACAAGGTCGAATGTTAATAAACTTCGAACGAAGTTGAATGTTAATGAATTCGAACGGAGTCGAATGTGAGTTAGTTCGAACGAGGTCGAATGTTTTGACCCTTTAAGTTATTCGAACGGGGTCGAATGTAAACAAAGCGAGGTCGAATGTAAATAAATTCGAGCGAGGTCAAATGTGAGTTGATTCGAATGAGGTCGAATGTCTGACTCTTTAAATGATTCGAACGAGGTAAAATGTGAATAAATTCGAGCGAGGTCGAATGTGAATTGATTCAAACAAGGTCGAATGTCTGACTCATTAAATGATTCGAACGAGGTCGAATGTGAATAAATTCGAGCAAGGTCGAATTTAAATAAATTCGAATGAGGTCAAATGTAAACAAATTTGAGCGTGGTTGAATGTGAGTCGATTTGAATGAGGTCGAATGTCTGGCTCTTTAAATGATTCGAACGAAGTCGAATGTGAATAAATTTGAGCAAGGTCGAATGTAAATAAATTTGAGCGAGGTAGAATGTAAATAAATTCAAGCGAGGTCGAATGTGAGTCGATTCGAACGAGGTCGAATGTTTGACTCTTTAAATTATTCGAACGAAGTCGAATATTTGCCTTGGCGTAATATATGAGCTTGGTGGAGATAAAATCATGCGTGCATATTTTGCTTTGTTTATACATATCCATTGGAGAAGTTTACATATGTTGGAGAGGTTTACATATGTTGAAGTTTGCATGTTTTTCTGAAGTCCCTGTCCATCTAGTCCCTTCGTTAGTCGACTTGGAAATGTAGTTGATAGGTCGAGCAATGAACTTATACTAAAAACTCTCAGACACTCTCTTTGTCGCCTCGTTAAAAACTTCCCCCCAGAAAACCCAGCTGGGACAAAACTGGGGTAAGGGAAAAAAGAGTACGACTCGGGAGACGTCTATCCTTAGAAGTTGAAGTATTTGAGGTGGGCGACGTTCTAATTGTTTGGTAGTAGTTTGCCTTCCATTGTTTCTAGTTGGAATGTCCATTTGCTTTCTACCGCCATGATTTTATATGGGCATCCCAATTGGTTCCCAGTTTTCCTTCTCGTGGATCTTTGTTTGCTTGTGTTTTGGCTTTGAGTACGTAATCCCCAACTTTGAGTGGCCTGATTTTGGCTTTTTGTTGTAGTACCGCTCTACCTGTTGTTTTTGAGCTATCATTCTTATGTAGGCCATGTCTCTTCGCTCTTCGGCTTCATCGAGGTCTTTCCTTCTGTTCTCGTCGTTGCTTTGCCCGCTTTCATTTGAGTATCTCAAGCTGGGCTCCTCAATCTCGACTGGTATCATTGCATCAGTTCCATATACTAGTGAGTATGACGTTTCCCATGTGCTTGTCTTTGGCGAGGTGCGATATGCCCATAACACTTCTGGTAGAATTTCCGGCTACAGTCCCTTGGCATTTTCGAGTATCTTTTTCATGATATTCAATATTATTTTGTTGGAGGACTCTGCCTGACCGTTGCCTACGAGGTGATATGGCGTAGAGAGTATTCTCTTGATGTTCCATTGTTTGAAGAACTCGACGGTCTTTTTTTCCAGTGAACTGGGGACCGTTGTCGCAGCTGATTTCTTTGGTGATGCCGAAGCGCCATATGACGTTCCTCCATATGAACATGATTACTTCTTGTTCGCGTATTTGGGCGAATGCACCTGCTTCTACCCATTTGGAGAAATAGTCAGTTAAAACTAAAAGGAATCGTACATTACCTCGTCCCGCCGGGAGAGGTCCGACGATGTCCATTCCCCACTTGATGAATGGCCATGGCGAAGTGACTAAATGAAGGTGTTCGCCGGCTTGGTGAATCATGGAGGCGTATCTTGGGCATTGCTCACACCTTTTGACGAAATCGGTGGCTTCCTTCTTCATCGTGAGCCAATAGTAGCTCGCCCGTATGAGGCATTTGACGAGAGCTTGGTTAGCGGTGTGAGCTCCGCAGTGGCCCTCACGTTCTTCCTCGAGGATGTGCCGTGTTTGATTTTACCCTAAGCACTTTTCTATAGGGACGCCAAATGTTCTTTTGTACAAGTCGGTATTGATGACACTGTACCTGGCCGCATGCATTTGAAGCTTCTTGGCTTCTTTTTTATCAGGCGGGAGCACTCCGTCGTGCAAGTATGAGATAATATGATTGTGCCAGTACCAAGTCAAGTTTATAGAACGTACCTCGGTTTGGTATAGCAATGAATGGAGGAGAGTGACCACGTTCCCCTTTCCGGTTATGCTTTTAGTGGCCGCTGCCACTTTAGCGAGGCCATCCTCTTCGATGTTCTGCGCTCGAGGTATTTAATCGAGCTGGCATTTGTCGAACTCGGGTAATAGTTTGCAAATCTCGGTTTGATATTTCTGTAATTGTTGCTCCTTAATTTGGAAAACCCCTGTAAACTGATTGACGACGAGTTGCGAGTCGCATCGAAGGATGATTCGCCGTGCTCCGTATTTGAGTGCTAGTTTCAACCCTGCAATCATGGCCTCATACTCGGCCTCGTTGTTAGTCATATCAAGGAATCGTATGGATTGGCGAACCTCTTCTCCTATTGGGACCTCGAGCACAAGTCCCAGTCCAAATCCAGATGCATTAGAAGCGCCATCGGTGTACAGGACCCACAGGTCGCGTACTTCGGTGGAAGTAATGGCGGTTTCCTTCTCGACTTCGGACATTATCTTCGCACTGAAGTCAGCGAAGAAGTCGGCTAGAACTTGCTACTTTATCACTGTTCACGGCTGATAGGTTATATCGTGATTGCTCATATCTATGGCCCACTTGGCCAATCTACCCGATAATTCGGGTTTGTGTAAGACACTCCTTAGAGGAAAAGTCGTGACCACCGAGATGGGGTGGCACTATAAATAAAGTCTAAGCTTCCGTAAAGCGACGACCAGGGCTAGAGCTAACTTTTCGAGGTAGAGATACCTCGTTTCAGCGTCGATCAAAGTTTTGCTAATGTAATAAATCGGAGATTGCGTACCTTTATTTTCTCGTACCAGGACTTCACTTACTGCGACATCGGACACGACCAAGTAAACAAGAAGGCGTTCTCTAGGTTCTGCCTTTAGTTCTTTCAAGGCGTTGATGCATTCGGAGTTCCATTGTCCTTTTTTAGTACGCCAAAAAATTTGTGGCACCTATTGGAGGACCTCAATATGAATCTTGACAAGGCAGCTATTCGGCCGGTCAGTTTTTGCACCTGTTTTTTGCTGGTTAGATTTTCTGGGATTCCTTCTATGGCCTTGATTTGGTCAGGATTGACCTCGATGCCTCGTTGTGATACCAAGAAGGTGAGGAACTTCCCAGACGTCATGCCGAAGGCACATTTCTCGGGGTTTAATTTCATGTTGTACTTTCTGAGTATGTCGAAGATGTCTCTCAAGTGGTCGATATGGTCTTCCTTTCTCTTTGACTTGACCAACATGTCGTCAATATATACTTCCATGGTTTTGACGAGCTGTTCTTTGAACATTTTGGTCACCAGCCTCTGGTACATTTCCCCCCATATTTTTTAACCCAAACGGCATTACTCTGTAGCAGTACGTCCCCTGGTGGGTGATAAAGGTGGTTTTTTCCTGGTCCTCCTCCTCCATGAGAATTTGGTTGTAGCCGGAGTAGGTGTACAAGAAACTCAGCAGTTTGTGCCCGGCTGTGGCGTCAATGAGTTGGTCAATGTGGTAGCGAGAATGACTCTTTTGGACAGACTTTGTTCAGGTCTATGAAGTTCACGCACATTCTCCACTTACTGTTCTTCTTTTTCACCATGAGTACATTGGTGACCCACTGAGGGTACTTCGATTATATGATAGAACCGTTTACTAGTAATTTCTCGACCTCTTCACGAACTGCATCGTTTATTGCCGAGTTGAACTTTCATATGATATGTCTTATTGGGGGTAAAACGGGTCGATGTTCAACTTGTGAGTTGCTATTTCCTTTGGGATACCTGGCATGTCTGCATGGGGAAAAGCGAGCAGGTCCATGTTGTTCTTTAAGAATTGATGAAATTTACCTGGATTTTGGAGTTAATGGCCGATAAAAGCTTTCTTGCTGGGGTTGTCGTTATCTAGTTGGACGGGGTTGAGGTCCTCTACGGTTGACATCGTGGCTTCTATGATTTTTGGATCGCAGATGACGTCTTTCATTTCCTCGCCATCCGATCCCGTCTTCGTTAATTGCTATGCTTACTCGACTTTCCTTTCAACTATTGGGTGTATGTGCAATCTTGGGCGATGCGGTAGCACTCTCGGGCTATGCGTTGCTCTCCCCAGATGATGAATACTCCCCGGGGGTGGGAAATTTAATGACTTGGTACAGACTGGAAGGGACGACTTTCATGACGTGTATCCATGGTCTGCCTATGATGGCGTTGTACGCTGTATCCTGGTCCATGATGTGGAATGTGTTCTCCATAGTGACACCGCTGGCCAGGACGGGCAGTGTGATTTCTCCAGATGTTCGCTCAATTGCATTGTTAAAACCTGTTAGCATGATGCAACGTGACACTATCTTGTCTTCGTGTTTCATTTGGGTGAGAACTCGAGGGTGGATGATACACGCGCCAGTTCCATCATCGACCATGATACGTCTTATATCAGTATCAAAAACACGTAAAGTAATGACAAGGGCATCATAGTGAGGGAAAACCAAATCGTAGGTATCCGACTTATCGAAGATGATACTTTCTTCGAGTTCGTCATACCGTTCATGGGTGATCGACCGCTTGAGCTTGTGAGTGGTGGTGAATTTCATGTTGTTGAAAGATGCATCGTCGCCTCCCCCAATGATCATTTGAATGGTTCGAACTAGGGAAGGTGGTTTGAGCGGCCCCTGATGTTGTTCCCGCCCCTGTGCGAAGTTGGCCCTTCCCTGATCGCTCATAAACTCTTTTAGGTGCCTTTGGTGAAGCATGTTCATGACCTCTTGTCTGAGGGCGATACAGTCTTTGGTCTTGTGACCTCGTTTTTGATGGAATTCACAGAGGGTGTTTGATTTTCTGGTGCTCGGGTCGGACTTCATTTTCTGCGGCCATTTTACCTTTGGGCCGAGCTTCTCCAATGCGTAAACTATTTCTGAGGGGGAAGCACAAAAATTGTGAGCTGATAACAAGGGGGCATACCTCTTTCATTTCGGTGGTTCCCGTTCGCGGTCTGGATGAACCTTCATCGTGACATGGAGGTGGCATAAGGGTGCCGCTGACGTAAGGCTGATGTCTTTCTCGAATAGGCCATGACCTTGCTAGATCTCTCCTGTTGTCGTTTCTTCGGTTTTTCCTAGACTCCATTTGGACCAAGGTCAGGTGTTGAGTAGGCCCGTTGAGATCACCCCCGTCGGCTCTTACCTCGGCATAGTAGGCATTGTGTATCTCATCCCAAGTGGTTGGAGGGTATTTCATGAGTCGGCTCAGCAATTTTTTGGTCGCCCTCGACCCACTTCTGCTCAGCCCATTCTGAAAAGTGGTCACCGCCATCCCTTCGGATACATTTGGAAGGATCATTCTTACACGGTTGAATTGGGTGAGGAAGTCCCTGAGTCCTTCGCCAAGAGATTGCTTGATGGCGAATATGTCGTTCACCCTTGAGTCTGCTTTCTTGGCCCCCGCATGGGTGGTGACGAACTTGTCAGCCATTTCTGCGAACATTTCTATGGATTGCGCAGGTAACTGCGAGTACCAAGTTAGGGCCCCACCGGTTAGGGTCTCTCCAAACTTCTTCAGCAATATGGATGATACTTGTTCTTTTGCAAGGTCGTTGCCTTTCACTGTAGTGACATAGTGGGTCACATGATCCTCCGAATCCGTCGTGATGTCATATGTTTTCAAATATGGCGGCATTTTGAAGGTTTTTGGTATAGCATGTGGCGTGGCCTCGTCGCTATATGGTTGTTCCACAAACCGGCCGGCGTCGTATTTTGGTAGGAGTTTTGGGGCGCTCGATATCTTATCTACCTTTCTTGATGCTCCCTCATTTAGTCGTGGAGTGCCTTGTTCTTGTTCTCCATCTCTTCCATTTTTCTAAAAATAGCAGTGAGGGCATCGTTACCTGCATCATTAACAGGGTGAGTAGTACCTGTCGTGGCAGGTTGGGTGTGCTGCTCATTGGTTGTCGTAGCGATGTCGACTCACACACTCCCTCTGCTCGCCCTCTGAGTGAGTTTATCTAGTATGTTGTTCAGTGTATTCGTTAGCCATGCTTCTAGTAGCTTTTTGCCGATGGTGGTGCTTCTTCCGCAGTGGACGTAGAGGCTCCTTTTCCATAAGAAGCGGTAACGCTGCCATGAGGGGAGAGGTGTGAATCACTTCGCCTGGGTGAGGCACTTGGTGTCACGTTCTCCTCGTCCTCTCCGTGAGCTTCGCCGATAGTGTTTAGGAGATTAGAGGTGAGATCGGTTATTGCCTTTCTTTTTTCTTCCCCATTGCCTGCCATGTCAGATCTGTGCAAACAACGAAAAACAGGACTGTGCAAAGTTTTTTGTGTTTTTTTTAGATCTAGAGAAAATTAAAACTTTTAACTAGAAAATCCCCACAGACGACGCCAAATTGTTTGACCAAAAAATCTTAAACATTTTTGTTAAACTAATTAAGTGAATGAAGATAGGTAAATGCTAGTTAAATATAATAAGTTCTAGATCCGAGATTAGAATTCGAGCGAGGCTATTTATCAAATGGTTATACCCATATATTCAGTCATTAAATGCACACTTTAGGGGGTAAATGAAGAGTGAATAATGAGCAATAAATATGAGAAATGACAATAAATGTAAATAGGAAGAACACTTCACCCAAATATCAAATAATGTGGAAGATTTTTCCGTCTCACAACGAGATATGGCAGTGAACAAGAATATACATAATGCTTTCTTGGATCATGTGAGTGAAAAGGAAGAATAATCGATGAAATCAATTACTATGGAAAGGTGAACTTTGTATATTCTCTCTATAGTCAACTTCTTACAATAGTGTTCTCAGATTCAATCTCACGTGTCCTTTTTCTTCTCTCTCCCTTTTTCTTTATATGAGATATTCTCTAAAAATCCTAAAAAGTACAACAAAGGGAATATCCAGAAGAATATTCATGTCACTAGTCCCAAGACTATACTAGCCGCTATTCCTATCTTTCGCTATTCGACCTCGACTACTACGACTCGCTCTGCGACTGCTTGTTATTAAGCTTTGGTCGACCTCGTCTCATCTGCCCGACTCGGGACACAGTTTTTCACTTTACATTCTGTCCACGCCCAACTTCCTCAGCAAGATTTTGACCCATACAGAACTCGTAAAGAAAAACTATAAACGTCACACATTTTGACCTATAAAAAAATGATGAAAAAGATCCAATAATCCAAACATTTCGCAATTATCATGTCAACAACATAAATCATTAATTAGAAAAATATTAGTATCAAATGAGATCCGTTCCATAGAAACTTACGATTATCAACTTCCATCAGACAACTCCATTCAGCAATTCTCACAACAGAGAGACAGCTCAAAGCCAAAAAAGAATCTGCCATACAAAATAAAAGCCTAAGAAATGACCTTCGCAATGACGAAGAATCCAAGAAAACAGCTAAACTACAAAGGGGAAACAACATACTTCCCTATTTTGTCCAAAATGGAAGAAGACAACGTTTCTGCTTGGATTATCATAGAAAACGAAAAACCAGTAATAGTGCATTTAAGATGATTTTGATATCTAAAGACAAGGAAGAGGTAACTTACTTTGACTTCTCTTGTATTATCATTTACTTGTCTGCTCTCATGAGAATCGATGATCATTGTCCAGTGTGAATCACAGCATTCAAATTTATTCTTTTGACAGCAATATATCTGTCTTTTCTTGATAGTTTTAATTGCCTAATAAATTTGTTGAAATTGTATTTGGAATAACTTTTGAGACAGATCGTGTCCAATTTTGACACCATATGATTGAATCTGTCTAAACTCGAAAGATGCATGATATAGCCCGATTTTCATTTTAACCACTAAATTTGGAATTAAATATATGAACATGACACGTTATGTCTATAAGTTATCATTTTAGGATTATAAAGGTAAAAAAAGTAAAAGAAAATTAAGTGGCTGTAAGTGTTAGATAAAACGTTGGAAGTGTCGTACAACTTTTTTGTTTTCTCTTTATGTTCTATTGAAGTCAAGAAATTATGGCATATAAATTCTATAATTAGTATCCAGGATAGCACTAGACTGGCTAATGGACACTCAAGTTGACATGAAATCATCGTTACTTTTGTCTTAAATCGAATATAGCATTTTGACAGATAAAACTAAAACAAAGCAAAAGACAAAAGATTCATACATTATATATACTGAATAGAGCAACTTTTATTTTGTGTGTCAAGGCGTCAAGCAAAGATAGAAGAGTACTCAGCTTTTCTTGTTCATATCTATTTAGAAGTTGAAACAGAAATGGATTTGAATACTAGTGTTAAATCTGAGATGGCGAGCCCTGGAAAAAGAAGCATATCCATGGTGGATTATGACATTCCAGAGACGACGAAACGTGTAAAAAGACGTAGAAGGTCTCCCCCTGCAATTGAACTGAATGAGAACATTGGCCAACAAGGTGAAAAGCAGAAGATGGACTCATCTAAAGTTGATCAAAATATTGCTCATACACCTGCTGTGAAGAGAAGTTCAAGATTCAGAGGAGTTAGCAAGTAATACTAAATTAAAAATGTTAAGGACATTTTCTGGTCCTTTTTCCCCCTTTTGAGTTATATAGATTTAAGAAACTGACTCTTGGTTACCTTGGATTTTAGGCATCGATGGACGGGGCGTTATGAGGCTCATTTGTGGGACAAGAGTTCTTGGAATGTAACTCAGAAAAAGAAAGGAAAACAGGTCTATCTTGGTGAGTACTGCACTTGGTTCTATAGACCAATATTTGGTTCAAGAATTGAAGTTTGGGTTAGAGAAAATTTACTTGTATGTTGTGTTTTAAATTGAACAGGAGCATATGATGAAGAAGAATCTGCAGCAAGAGCATATGATTTGGCTGCAATCAAGTACTGGGGTACATCAACTTTCACTAATTTTCCGGTATGATTACCTCAGCTGACTCAAAACTTGTGTATACTTTATTTTCATAGTCCTTTTGCTTTTAATTCTTTTTGTTTGATTGAAAATTCTGTCTTAAACTCTTTCCTACAGATATCTGATTATGAGAAAGAAATTGAAATAATGCAAACTGTGACTAAGGAGGAGTACTTAGCCTCTTTAAGAAGGTATGTGTTCAACTTGATTTTCAATTACATAAAGACAATCTTTTCATCAAAACCACAAAACTTACCGGAGTTTTTGCCGTTCTAATGCAGGAGAAGCAGTGGTTTCGCCCGGGGTGTATCTAAATACAGAGGAGTAGCAAGGTGAATAAATTCATTTCCCCTTGATAGTCAAGCCATTGTTATAAAACTTTACCATATGTTGTTCATCATTGGTAACAAAAGATATTGAACTGATATAACTTTCAGGCATCATCACAATGGCAGATGGGAAGCAAGAATAGGTAGAGTTTTCGGTAACAAATACCTCTACTTAGGTACTTACAGTAAGTACTTTCACCCCATAATTTTGAGCACTGATCAAATCAAGACTGTTAAAACAGGCTGCCAACTCGAATCTTGTGTTTGTTTTTCTGTAGGTACTCAAGAGGAAGCAGCTCGAGCTTATGACATTGCTGCAATTGAATATAGAGGGATTAATGCTGTGACTAACTTCGACTTAAGCACCTATATTAGATGGCTAAAACCAGGTGCCAATTCTCAGATGTCATTCCAAGACATAAGATCAGAAAATCAGGCTATACAAATGAACACTAACGATATGATTAACCCGATAAATGATCCTAAATTCCCTTTCAGCTCCAATTATTTTACCACAACTAGAGAAACTCTGTCCCCTATTCCTCAGAGCCAAGAACCTATTGAAAGAAAAATGCCCTTAAGTCCGTGCAACAAGTCGTCCTCCCCTACAGCTCTCAGCCTTCTGCTTCGCTCCTCCATGTATCGTGAGCTTGTGGAGAAGAATTCTACCA
This sequence comes from Nicotiana tabacum, assembly GCF_000715075.1. Lineage (NCBI taxonomy): Eukaryota > Viridiplantae > Streptophyta > Magnoliopsida > Solanales > Solanaceae > Nicotiana > Nicotiana tabacum. The sequence goes on from NC_134087.1 coordinate 44,906,750, forward strand.
CTACCGCTAGTGAAAAGGACGAGCCAAACATGAAGAATAAAGAACAATCAAACACAGAAGATGGGTTTGTGTTTTACACAAGTCATAAGTTGCCTCCATTGGAGTCTTTGGAGAATGGTACTTTTTCTCGTCTGTGTGATAGAGCAGGGCAGTCCTTTTGGAATGTGATGCCTTAAGATTACTTAACAGTTTACAATTTGCAGTGAAGAATAACTGAAACTTGGTAGTCATCTAGGAATAGATGAGAAGTAGTTTCATCATAGGACTGTGTACATAAAATGAACAGAGAGAGTGAAAATCTCTCTTTTTGCAAAGAAATCAGATCTATCAATTGCTTTTGGACGTGAGAGATACAAAGTTGCAATTTATGGATTACGAGTATTGGCCTGCATTCAACAACAATTGAGTTTTAATTATATGCACCAACTGTAAATGATATTTGCACAACTAAGTAACTTAAAAGGCAATTGTACGTGATCTCCATTCTCCCATAATTAACATTTACTGATAACCTTGAATATTGTATAGCGATCGGGAACCTATTTGCAGGTTTCAAACTATTGGTAGCACTGCTTGAAATATCATTGTTCAACAACTCTCATTCTGTTCGTAAACTTTATTGCAGAATCATGAATAACGTAGAAAAAGATACCCCACTACACAACGAAAGAGGAAGCATATGTTAGTATCTGTATTCGAAAATATAATTTCGGTAAAATAAAACGAAACCAAAAACAAAAGACAGAAATAGAATCAAATGAATAATGTTCCGAGCCCAACAGAAAACTGTGTTTCCTTAAGGAATTTAATCATCTCATTGATGTCCAAGGTTGTTGGATTAATTCCTCCCAGGATAGAACGAAACAACTATTTTGTAATACCGGCAATGGAAATTACAGAACCTCGTCGAACTCAACAAACGGCAATAAACCACACCGATGCTTACGTTTTTGCTTTGAAAAGTATGAACTCCTAGATCCATGAAGGACATGGACATCTGTAAGCCGGTGTAGCTAAGCAAAGAGCGGAAAGAAGGAATCAGAAAATAAATGCATTGCATCTTAAACTTACCGGTATGATGATATCTTAATCTAAGAAAAGAAGATTTAATAAGAAAATCCAATTTCTATAATAATGTGGAAGATGAGGGGAGAGTTTGCAGATTTTCGGTGCTAAAAAATAAGGCAAAACCTCTGAATTTATAGCCAAACAGTCTGGGTTAAATAGGTGCGAAACTACCTGTTCATATGAGGTACCATTTCGGCAGAAGTCTGGTCGCGAATTTTAAACTCAAAACGACCGTTGGGAACCGCAAATTTTAAATTAAAATTCCGCGAAAAAATATTAGAAAAGAAATTATATAACGGAAAACGGTAAATAAATTTGGTCCAAAAAATTATCAATCAAATCAATGGACCGAAGCCGAGCCGAGCAAGCGACGGCGCGAGGCACCACTTCTTCTTAACTCTTTAAGAGTTAGAAGATGTGCTTCTCTATATAAGCACAAAGATTTTCTTTCCTTTTTCCGATGAGGGACAAAGTACATTAGTAAAGGAAACAACTTCAAACTTTTCTTTCCCTCCATTTCCCATTCACACCTCTTATCTAATTAGATAAAAATCCAACAACATCGACCTCTAATAATTATCAAGATACATGCTAATGACAGGGGCCTTTTCCCTTTTCTATCTAAAGACAACAGACGTTCCTAAATAAACTACAAACACAAAATAGAGCTTGTTGTGTATATGTTTTCACTACTTGAAGGCTGAAAGGCATCTAGGATTTTCAGATCATAGTAAACACATGAATAGAGAAAAATTTATGTGACACGAGCTGTTCAAGCGGGAAAGAGTTGAGCAAAATTATGAACTATCATATAATTCAAACAGCTAGCAGCAGGCTTAGCATAGCTGTATCATGCCGCCTTCTTTTTGGACTTGAGCATCACATATCCGATAAACATGCTCAGCAAGCAGATGAGTGCCATTCCAGCAAATACGGGAATAAGAATCGCATACTCTTGAGGTAGAAAATATTTATGCACAAAATGATCAGTATCAACCAGTGGCTGAAAGACAAAAATAGCATTTATCAACCCCATATATTAACGTAGGTCACAAAAAGTCACTACATCAGGGCAAGAGAGAAGAACTGACCAGAATGATGACCCAGAAGGTATAATATGTGAAAATAGACAAACTAGTCACTGTCAAAAGCAGCCCAATCATTCTGTCTGCTAATTCCATCGTGACTCGTTCGCTTGTGCAGACTCTAAATGTGGTATGCCATATTAAATTGCAAAACAAAACACGGAGGCATAAACAAAACGCTGCCCTAGGCAGAAGTTTGTACATGAATTCCAAAGAAATGAAAGCAGGAAAAGCAAACAGAGAGAGGGAGGGAGGGAATGCACATGGAATGTCAAAAGATGTAAAATTACACGACCAAATGTTATGCATCATTCAAGACAATACAGATGACGCCCATTCTTTCTCAAGAACAGAACTGTAAGACCAACTCAGTAATAGTTGAACATCCCTCTGATGTACCAAAGAATACAATGATTGCTGATGAAAAAACACTACTAATCCACTATATGTTTAGCTACTTTATGATTTCCAACTATTTACCTGGTTTTATTGCACAAATGCACAATATATGACTTAATTACTCTTGGTATCTATAGAATCATCTAGCAATATATATTTCCAAGAAAACTGCCAAAACCACATAGCAGTCCTCTATCCAGATCACACAAAATTTTTATCAACAAAGAGGAGAGGAGGGACGTTTCAATAACAAAACGTTCCCAATAAAAACAAATCTGGAAAGAAACATACCAGCTCCAGGAGAAAAAGGGATAGAACTGAAGAAACCAGAAGATACTTGACCTAGTTTGTATTTCTCAGAATGTAATCGTTTGTCTACCAAGGTGCACAGCTATGCTTTTATAGTGCTTTTGAAGTCAGTCCAATATCGACTAGATTTCAGTACACAACAGGACATATAGTGAAACCTCCAACAGTCTAAGATTCGGAAAGCAACGTTTCAGATCTGAGTCATATGTTTTATCAAAACACCTATAGTAGAGAATGCTTGGAATATCAGGCACTTATAAGTCAGAACGTACAAAATATTTAATGAGAATATAATAAGGAACTGGTAGCCTAAAGCATGATGGTGCTACCTCTTAATATCTGTGAGAGTATAGCGTGTATTTACATGGACATATCATGCTAATAATATATGTATTTCCTTTTGGTAGCACCACCGTATATTTGCAAACAAATATTTGACCCAAACACGTGAATCTTGTTTCAATCATCTCCAAGTCGCACATACGCATCCTATGGTATGACCTAGTGGTTAATGAAGTGGGTTGAGAGCCATGAGGTTCAAATTCCAGCGGAGATAAAAAAACATAGGTGATTTCTTACCGTTTGTTCAAGTTTGGTGAACAGAGTTACCTAATACCTGTTGCTGGTGAGAGGTAGCAGGTATCCCGTAGAATTAGCCGAGGTGCGCGCAAGCTGGCCAGGACACTACGGTTATCAAAGAAAGAAAAGGTCGCACATACAGTAGTTTCGTTTTGATGCAACACGCCCCTTTCTAAAGAGATTAGGGAGCACTTAAGAAGATTGACAGTCTACTCTATGATCCTACATACTAACTACACAAATAAGGAGACAAATATCAGATATTAGAGGTAAAATAACTACATAATCGCTGGACATCAGCATACAGCTGTAAAATAAATTCAGGTTGCACTTGCCTACGCGATTAGCCTGAAAACTGAGAAACAAACAACGTAAATGCTACAAATTAATCAAACAATTCAAAGCCGCAAATATATGCATTGAAGAGGTTTTCGCTGATAGGCAATAAACATTATACACACAAACACCGATTATCCCCATGAACGAACTTCAATTCCTTAATTTTCACGGTAAGTTCCAATATTTCACATTTAAGGGAGAAATTACCCTGAAAGATTTATTATTTGGCGTTGAATACTTTCGTTTCAGAGCATGACGATCGTTATCATCTTCCAAATCGATATTGATTCCTTTGTGCTTCCATTAGTTTCATTTTTGAGAGTTCTCTATAGAGCTTCAGAGAATCCTCAATAAATGGGCCATCAGCTTTTTTCCGTCAAAAATGGCATGGCACAATTCTAGCCGTTAGTTTCATTCTAGCTTTTTTCTAGCCATTTTAAGTTAAAATATATTGGTAAATGACACAATTACCCTTGATCTTTTTAACATACTGTTTAGTTACTTTTTATCGCTTTTCTTTGTTTTTACAGTAGTGTACGAATTTCGCTTTCTTGAGAGAGCACTTTTCTTCGAATCTTGTCTGGGTTAGGTCCAATTTTCTTCAAAATTATATGAGTGAGTTTTGTTTTTACGATAATGTGTTTGAATTTTCGTTTTTATTGTTGGTTCTTTAGGTTTAAGTTTGATTTCCGTACCGTTAGGGTTTAAATATTTGTTGTATTTTAACTTTTACGATTTTTTCTCTATTCATTAGTTTGTCTTATTTCTGGTAATTTTATCACTCTGTTATTAGTTTTATGTTGTAATGTTGTAATCGTTGTGTAATTTCTCCAGTTCTTATTAAATATGGTGTAGTATTTTATACGGAAAATCTATATTTTGAAGGCTTGTTTCCCAATTTTTTATACTGTGTGATTTTTTATTATGTTTTTTGTTTATTAAATTTAGTAAAATTTTGTCCAGTATATTATACTGGAAGTTTGTCATGTGAATGTTTGTCTTCCAGTATGTTATACTAGATGAATATTATAATATAGTTTGAGTTTTATTTCATTCTAGTATATTTTACGGGACGTCTGTTGTGTGTAAGCTTATTCTCCAGTATATTATACTGGATGAGTTCTGTTTAGACTAAAATTTTATTTTATTTGTCATTACTTTTTTTGAATGATTATTTGTCCTTTTTTTTTAATTATGCTCTTTGATCCAGTATATAATACTTGAGTTTTGTTTGATTTCCGTATTTTTTAAATGAAGTGTGCCATCTTTATATGGAAATTTGTCTTCTGAAGGCTTGTATTCCAGTTTTTTTATACTGTGTGGTTTTTTATTATAGTTTTTGTTTATTAAATTTAGTAAAATTTTGTCCAATGTATATTATACTGGAAGTCTGTCATGTGAATGTTTGTCTTCCAGTATGTTATACTGGATGAATATTATAATATAGTTTGAGTTTTATTTCATTCCAGTATATTTTACGGGACGTCTGCTGTGTGTAAGCTTATTCTCCAGTATATTATACTGGATGAGTTCTGTTTAGACTAAAATTATGTTTTATTTGTCATTACTTTTTGTAGACTTTGTTGTGATTGTGATTTATTTCTCATATATATACTGGATTCTGATTGTGTTTATTTATCTAATTTGTAATACGTTTTTTCATGATTTTATAGAAATGGAATCTTCAAGTAGGATATTGAAGGTACGTATTTCTAAAATGTTGAAGTTTTTATCTTAAAATTATATGAAATGTTGTTTATGTGTGTTGTATTTTGATTTTAGGAGGGAGATAGATTTTATGATTTGGATGAGTGGTTTCCTGCTGATTGTTATTGGAGAGGCGATCGAAAATTTAAGAAAACGATTTCCTCGTTTATGTGTGGAACTCAAATGAATCAATTAAAGAATGGTGTATTTGGAAAATTTTTAGAGTTGAATGACGTGGGTCACTCTGGGAAGTTGACTCATTGTATGTTGCTTTCTCAAGTTTTTTACAAGGATAAAACCAAAATGGTTTTTAGAGTTTTTGACAACGATGTAGCATTTACAGAAGATAGTTTCCATTCTATTACCATGTCACGACCCGAATTTCCCACCCTCGGGAGTCGTGATGGCGCCTACTAATGAGAGCTAGGCAAGTCAATCCTTAACTGCTTGCATCATTATCAAATTACTTCTTTTAACATTTAACAGTGATAGCATGAAAACAGCGGAATTAAATAAATAAGCGGAAGACTTAAATTAAAGAAACTGAACGTAAATGTGGAAATCAACATAAGCCTCTACCCAAGAACTGGTGTCACATTACTCACGAACTACTAAGAGTACTAAATACAACCGTTTGAAAGAAGATATAAACTGTTTGTCTCTAATACATGAGATAACAGACTGAAACAAAAGATAGAGAAGACGCCGGGCCTGCGGACACCTGCAATGCTACCTCGGTGTCTCACTGGACTGAAGGCTGGCTCCCAAGCTACTGTTGCGGTCCGATACCTGGATCTGTGCAAAAAAGCACACAGTGCAGTATCAGCATAACCGGCCCCATGTACTGAGTAAGTGCCGAGCCTAACCTAACCTCGACGAAGTAGTGACGAGGCTAAGGCGAGGCAGTGTAACTTAACCTGCAACATTATATATAATAAAGCAATAAGACAATTCTACACCAATAAGAAAGATAAACTGTAACATTAAATAAAATAGCCCAGTCGCTTATTCCAGGCCTCAGCTGTAACCAAGATCTCACACAAATCTCCAAATTTCCAATCTTCACATTAAAATAACCATATGTGTAGAGTATGAGAAATAGTAGAGTAAAACAATACTTTTTTTTTCCAAATCTTGTATTAGTAATCAGTAAAACATAAATGTCCTCCCTTATCACTGTCTTGTTGCGGCGTGCAACCCGATCCCACCTGTCCACCCTTATCTCTATCATTTATTTCACCTGTCCACCCTTATCGCTATCATTTATTTCACCTGTTCACCCTTGTCGCTATCATTTATTTCACCTGTCCACCCTTATCGCTACCATTTATTTCACCTGTCCACCCTTGTCGCTATCATTTATTTCACCTGTCCACCCTTGTCGCTATCATTTATTTAATTTATTAAAACTTTCACAATTCAGGCCAAGCCTTTCACAACACTTTTATCTCAACAAATGTAAACAGAAAACCGTACTTCTCATAAACTCATCAATATTATCTCAAAATGAAACCAGCAGGAATACATACATACATACCTTGCTACTGCGAAATCACTGTGCAACCCAAAAAATAAGAAGGTACTTGTAAGCACGTGATTTTTGCCATATATGAGAATTACTCCCAAAAAATTCAAAATAAAATGATTTTCCTTGGTGTGAAATTTTGTGAGATTTTGTGATATTTTGGATAATTATTTGTATTTGTCTGTGTTTGTTTATTTGTTAAATTAATAAAAAAATACAAAAATATGTCGCATTTGCATGTAGGATTTAATTCTATAATTGTTACTAATTAAATTTGTTTACAAAAAATTAAAAATTACAAAAATAGGCATCGTTTGCATTTTTAGCATTTAATGTCCAAATATACAATTTTATGCTTAATTATTATTTAATTATGCGTTAATTGATATTGGGAGTTAATTTGCGCTTTTATAACTTAATTTAGTTCTTAATAATAGTTTAAGTATTTTTATAATTTAGTTTTAGAAATAAAAGAAGAAAAGAGAGCGAAAATATAAAGAAAGTCGGAATTGGGCCTCTTCTTCGATTTCAAGCCTCAGGCCCATAAAATGGCCCAATCTTCCCAAACGACCCAGTCCATTTCGAACTGGGTCGACCCAGTCCATAACCCAACATCCTATTATCTTACATTTTACAAAACAAAACAAAAAAAAGAAAAGAAAAGAAGAAAAACCCTAAAAACTAAAAACCCATCCGCCCCCCCATTCCTTCTTTTTCTTCCTCAAGCTCCAAAACACCCCATCCATGGCTGCCTCCTCCTAGCGTCGTCCCCAGTTGCGACCATGCCGTCCCCAGCTCCACCATAACACCATCGTTGTTTTGGCTTCATCATCTTCGTCGAGCTCTAACCATCGTTGCCTTTGCTTCATCGTCTTCGTTATGGTGTAACCCACGTTGCTGCTTCTTCTTCCTCACTTCATGCTGCTGCTATATCTGCTTTCATCTTCCCCGTCGCCACTGCTTCGTCGTCGACCAATCAGACCATACTGCTGCTTCTCCGTCGTAGCTGATGCCCGCATCCGCCATTGACGCAGCCATTTTTGCTCCCCGCTGCTTCTGCTTCAGCCTTCTTCTACTGCTGCTCGTCGAAGCTCCAGCTGCTTTCCTATTCGCTGCATCCCAAACAAACCCCATCGATGCCTTTTGCTCCATTATCTCCATAGCAGCTGACGAGTCCGAAAACCATCTCGTTTGTTTTCGAGACTCAAATCATCTCGTTCAGTCCAGTCCGAAAACTTACTGCTTCATGTCCAGTCGAGTTCAAGCTTTTGTTCGAGCTTTGGTCGATGTTTGTCAAAACAGTCCATACATGGTTCGAGTTCGTCGTTGTTCATCTCCGGTTAGTTGTTCTAAGTTTTATTTTTGTCCATATTTTTGTGTGATGTTTTTCGGATCCAAAATTGGTAAATGATTCAATTCTTCTTTTTGTTTGTTCGTCCTTGAAATAATTTTCTAGTTTGTTCATATGTTTTGTTAATTTAATTTTCAGATTCAAATGGGAAATTAATTAGTTGTTTTTTCATGTTAATTTTATTCATTTTTTGTAAGAAAGGGATTGTTAGTTTAATGTTTGTTAGATTCAAATTGAAGTTTAAATTAATTATTTCTTCAATTTGTTTCATGTGTTTGATATTTTCAGAAATTGTTAACATTGTTTAAATCATGTGAATCCGTCATGTTTGTTGTTTTATTGAATAGATTTAATTCATGTTCATACTTTGTTTGGATGATCTTGAATCCGAAATTTGTATAGTTTGATTTCTTGTTTATCGTTTATGATTATTTCTTGAATTTATCTCATAATCTTGTTGTTTAAAGTTTAATATAGGAATTGTTGGTTGTAATGTTGTTATGGTTGATTTTAAGTTCAATATTATTGAATTTAATCTAAATGTACTTGTTTGATTGTTGTTGTTGTTTAAATCCGAAAATAGGTTTGTTGCTAAAATATTGTTAAATCAAATTTTAGTTGTTCTTTGTTGTTCAATTTGTGTTCATGTGATTTGTTGTTGAAATGTTGTTAAAATCGTGTTCATGTGACATTGTTGTTATGATGTTCATCCGTGTTCATATTGTTGTTTGAACATTGTTAGAAATTGATCATATTGTCTATATTTTGGTTAAGTTTGATTAATTGATGTGTTATAGCTGATGGGTAGTTTGGTAAATTTGTAGTACGTTCAGGGGTAGTTTGGTAATTTCAGTAAGGTCGGGAGGGGTAGTTTAGGAATTTTACATTTTGTAATTGTTTATTTGAAGCATGGGGGACAAAATGAAATGGGGTGGGTTGTGATATGGTTATTTAATATAAAGGGGGGACAAGATTTAATTTAAAGGGGAATCTTGCATTATTTTAAATGAAGCATGGGGGACAAAATATAATGGGGTGGTGTGATATGTTTATTTAATGTAATGGGGATGAGTGGAAAGATAATGGGTTGGGTAGAGTTTATTTAATGTAATGAGGATGAGTGGAAAGATAATGCGTTGGGTAGAGAAAAAGTATGGATTTTAATTAATTGAAAGGTTTTATGGGATGGGTTATATATGTGAAGTCTTGAACACAAGACAGAAGGAGACAATAGAAAGAGATAAGAGAAATACACACACAGATAGAGAGAAAAAAACGGACAGAGAATAGAAGAGAGAAAAATTCCGAAAAATATTTAAGCTTTCAAAATAAAAAAACCTAAGAAAAAACATTCTGCTTTCTTTTGTTGTTTGAAATTAGAATTAATTGTTGTTTCATCAAAGCTGGAAGCTTTTGTTTTTTTGGGATTACTACTCCACCGGTCTGTTACTGGGTTGTTACTGTTGCTGGGCTATTGTTGCTGTGTTGTATTGATTTTACTGCTGCTGCTGATTCTCATATTCATTTTCTTTTGCTTCCAATATCAGGTACACAACTGAAAAGCTGGTTATTGTAATCCGAAATATGAAGCGTGAATACATATGAAGAATGAAAATTTGAAGTTTTAATTTCGTTTTTTTCTCTCTCTTTGTTCCTTTTGTTGATTGTATTTAAGCTATTTCATGAATTACTAAATAATGACTGGAATAAGAAAATAATATCATAAGTTAGTCTGTAATAAATCGGTTCGGCAAAATAGGTTAATTCACTAGTTATGAAGGCTTCAAGATTATAGGTTGATCATGAACAAGTAACTAAATTTAGCTAAGACACGAATTTAAATTAAACATCGTAAATTAGGCATTAAGGCATGACTTGAGCTTAAGCAAGATTAGAAGAACGTTTAAGTCTAATAAACTTTCTAATAAGCTTTAGTAATTATGGTTAAATTTAGTTTCAAATGATTGTGAATAATTAATCTCAATAATATTTTTAAAAAAAAATAACAATGCTGAGTTTTAATCTAGCTATATTTGTTTATTTTGAATATTAGTTGTTGAATTTTTATTTAATTTACAATTTTCGAAATTAAGAATAAAATTCCTTTTTCATCAATATTTGTATGAATCAAGCAATTAGCGTGTCATGTTTTCTTAAATAATAATAATAAAAAAAAACGTAATTAATTAGGATTTTCTTTATTCATTTTAGAGACTAATTTTAAATAGCAAAAATGTAGTCGCTTTAAGATTTATCCATTTAGGAAAATAAATGAGATGAGCCTCGCTTAATAAAATGTATAGATTGCGGGGCCCTCAATAAATGTACATTTAATTGCTTAGAATTAAGGAGGAGTCGTTTAGCAAATTTCACGGCCCTACCCCAAAGTAATAAATCGCTAATTGCTTTAGGCGCGATATAATAATAATACATTCTTAAACACGGGTATGCATTTATGCGACCCAAATCCAAATCTCAAAACATTGAATAAAAATACGTTCCGGATCGTGGATGCATTTTATGTGACCCAATCCAAAGACATGTTTTTAAACGATGTTCACATTCTTTAAAAATATAATAATGAAAGCGGTAAAAAGATAAAACTTGCACATGAGTCCATATTTGTATAAAATCAGATAATCAAGCCAAATATAACAGTTGAGCGACCGTGCTAGAACCACGGAACTCGGGAATGCCTAACACCTTCTCCCGGGTTAACAGAATTCCTTATCCGGATTTCTGATGCGCAGACTATAATACAGAGTTATTCTTTTCCTCGATTCGGGATTAAAATATGTGACTTGGGACACCCTAAATCTTCCAAGTGGCGACTCTGAAATAAAGAAATAAATCCCGTTTCGACTGTCCTTTAATTGGAAAAAACTCCCTTGCACCCTCGCGGGGGCGGAAAAAGGAGGTGTGACAGCTCTGGCGACTCTGCTGGGGACAAAACCCAGAACCACTGGTTCAGGGTTCAAGAATTCGAGCTTAAAATAATTGTTATAGTTGGCTTTATTTATTATCTGTTTTTTTACATGATATATGCCCAATGTGCTAAATGACACTTTTACCGCTTTAATATTATTTGAATTATGAATATATACAACTGCTACGAAACCCCCTTCTTTCTGAGTCTTCTAAATTTATGGTGCACACGTGCGCGTGGCCCACCTTTCTGTTAAAGTCATACCAAATAAGACGAAGTTGGGACAAGTAACTAGGCCGGGTAGACTTTCGTGCTCCCTGTACGTTGCCCCCGCTTCGGCTCAAACTGTCCGTTTGGGTAAGCCAGGGCTAGATCAATATGCCTCAGGTTTTTTCACTTAGAATAACTCAGCTTCATGCCGGATCCCTAGTAGGAGCGATTGTTTGCATCACGTGCATTTGACTTTGGAGACTCAACACAGGGGTTGGGTCTGTCTAGGATAGGTGTACCAAAAAAAAATGACCATCCTGATGCATCTTACTTGCTGCTACTTGCGCATTTATTTGATCCGGATTTGTGTGTTGACTGACTTTTGAATATCATGAATAATATTTTAAAATTGAAAAAAATAGCGGTTAGGGAATTGACTGTTTATTTTTGAAAAAAAAAAACAATGCCCAAATAACTGTCAAAACTCTGCCAAAATTTTGAGAAAATGAAAAAAAAATGTTTTATTAGTTTGTTTTATTAAAATCAAAGGAAAAATAGAAAATGAAAATAAAAAAAGAGTCTTATTTTTAAAATGGTTTTTTTTATTTTATTTGCTTATGAAAATGCAAAAAATAAAAAAAAATAAAAAAAAAATAAAAAAAGGTCTTTCATTATTTGTCGCAAATATATATATATATATATATATATATAAATCCGAAAAGTTTTTTTTATTTCCAAAAGATATATATATCTTTATTTGTTGCAAAGAGTATTTGTCTTGCCAAGAAAATTCAAAATAAAATTCCAAAAAAATATGTCTTGCAAAAAATAATATAAATATCTTTATTTTCCATTGTTGATAAAACAAAAATAATAAAAATGTTTTCTTTTAAGAAAAAAAATCCGAAAATATTTTGATTCCTCTTTCAAAATTGAAAAGAAAATTCAAAATTCAAAAAATATTTTTTAGAAGCATTTCTTTTATCAAAAGTAAAATTCCAAAAATATTTTTTTTCTTTAGAATAAAAAAAAGACAAATGGAAATTCGAAAAAAAAACTTCCTTTTACTTTTGAAATTCTCAAAGTTCAAATCAAAAGAAAAGGAATTTTACGAGTTTTTCTTTCAAAAAGAAATCAATAAAAAAAAATATTTATACTTCCTTTGAGCAGTTCTTTCACAGTTCCAATAAAAAAAAATATTAGTTCATTTACTTATTCACGAGGCCCGAACTACGCGGGTTTGATTCTCACCGGATGTGAGATACGTAGGCAACCCTCATCGGGTCCAACCCCCCTTTATTGCTAAAATAGCCAAAAATCAATAAATAAATAAAAAACGTGTCAAAATTTTAATTTTTGTCATAAATAACTCAGGCGGTGTCCAACCTCCCCTTTTGCTAAAAAACAACAAAAAAAAATATGTCAAATTTTAAAGAGTCATAAATAAGTCAGGGTGGTGCTGTTTTTGTCAAAAATAGCCGAATGTTCTCGAAAGGGACGCCGGAAGGCTGACTTCGCATAAACAGCCATTTTTTGGGTCATGTGTAGGATTTTGGTCCAGTCGACCCACACAGTCTCAAAAATCTTCGTCCTCGAGGCGCTGAAGGGCCATGTTTGCAACACACGATTTTATTGTAATTTGAAAAAAAAAAGAGTCAGCGGTCAGGTGAATACCGTTTGGATTTTTGGTCAAAATAAGCCGAGCCAGCTTCGACCGCGTCTTAAACCGTTCTTGCCGAAATAGCCTTAGAGTATCTTTCAGTTATCGAAAGGCTATTTTCGTAAAAGAATGAGCAAGTTTGTAAAGTGTCATAAAATAATCCTCTCCGGCCTCAAAATTTGGAAGGGCCACATTTGCAAAAATAATCGTTCGGTTGCATTTGTCAAATGGAGAAAGGAAGCTTGCCGTTTGTTTTGGAGTTTGTAAAACTTTTGATTATAATATGTGGGTCGTTTGATTTTCAAGTTTGTAGGTCATTTTTTAAACCTTTGAAACCCAATATGAAAATTGAAAAAAAAATGATTAGTATTGCTTATCTTTTATTGGTCCGAACTACGCAAGGTCTGATTCATGCGGGGGCATGATACGTAGGCAATCTCTATAAGATTCGACCATAACAAAAAAGGAAAAAAAATGAAAAAAATGAAAAGAAAAGAAAAAAAATGAATGAAAAAAAAATCGAAAAAAAGAAGAAAAATGAAAAAAAAATGTTGTTAATAATGAGGACCGACTGAGTCCATTCTAACCTGTTTTGAACCGCAAAGAAAGAAGGTGGTTGGTTTGTGGTAAGCCGGAAATACAAGACCCAGAAGCACACTTTGTGGGGATCAGGCTTGATAACAGAAGTACTCGAATCCTATTGGGACTTGTTGACTAAGGTTGATGATATTGAAGTTGGCAATGGTCTCGACAATATTGATGCGAAGCTTAGTGGCTAAGATGCCAATTTTGATAAATTGGGAGGACGCTCCGTTCCTTGGTTAGCAAGAGAGAAGCTGTTGGTGGTTTATTTTGTTGTCATTTCTGTTGTCCGGATTATTCTTAGGGTTGTAATCCGAATATTGTCTTGTGTCAAACCTTCTTATCTTTCCAGTTTGTCATATCAATTTGTTTAAGTTTTGTCAAGGCTGTGTTAGGATTTTATTCTGGTTATTTTGTTTGTTTTATTATTCAAACCATTTCGCCAATAGTCTAATACAAAAGCCGGTCTTTTATTATTCCAGTCATCTTTTGTTTAGTCCTTTTATCATTTTTGATCAGCACCGATTCTAGTGACATGACATGCGCACATATTGGGCCTAATCTTAAAAGTTAATCATAAAACCCTCGGAAGGTGATTAAAGCATTTAAAGGAAATAAGAACGGTTTGAGATTATTTGAAGCTCGAGTCATGTGGAACTGGGGCAAGTTAAACATAAAGAAAACCGTTAAATGCAGGTTTCGCCAAATTGGCATGAGGGTCGTTCATGAGAATGAGAGTGAGAGTGTCGCCCAACAGTGCTTTAGAAATGACAAATGAAAAAGCAAGTGTTTAACATAATTGTCAAGTCCAGCACCATTGGAAGAGACTATAAATCTATGTTCAATAGTGTTGTTTGCACTTGGCATGTTTTGAAGACTGGAATGACGAAGGCATTTTGTTCTGCTACCTAAACACTTTATCCTTCGTTACCCCTTTTGAGCCTTATTTATTTTCTTTCATACCCCTCGTTCGGAATCAATAGCAATGACTAGGAAATACGAGCCTGGAAGGTAAAGAAAAAAATAAAAAAAAATGAAAAAAGGAAAAGAAAAGAAAAATGATAACAATAAAAAAACAAACAAAAGAAAGTCAAATGAAAACAGAGGAATTGGGAACTACGTTTGACCTGATTCCTCAAAGAGGATACGTAGGCGCTTCACGGCTCGGTCATAGGGTGCATAGTGTGCATAATGTGCATGGTATGCATGGTGTAATAAAAATATAAATAATTTAAATAAATAATCCCCAAGCAAGAAACTGGGGCAAGGGTTGCGCTCGTGGTAAGCAAAAATTGGTTCCGAATGAACCCTAAATTGATTTGTTGTTTGAGCCTTTAATACCCTTTCTTTCTAGCCTGTCCAAAAACCCACATTACGGTCCAAAGAAAGACCTTCTGACCAGTCTGCAAAAGATGCCAAGTCAGACAAATGAGAGTCTTACCGGTGAACATAACATTCTGTTCCACAGCAGAAAGAACTCTAATCTCCAGCAGAGAGAGTCATACCGGCAACACTCCAAATCCCCAGCTGGAAAGTGATATAAATGAGAGAGTCTTATCGGTGAAAATCTTCGCGGACACCATAAGGCGATAAAAGATGAGAGAAAAACCAAAATGAGAGAGACTTGATGGTGAAAACCTTTTGGGCACTACAAGTCGAATAAGATTGGGAATCAGATGGAGGATAGTCAAGGGAAGATCTTGAAAGACGATTGACGACGGAGGATAGGCCACATATGCATGTCATGACCATTAGAGTCGGTGTCTGCGTTTGGTAGGTTTTTATTTATAATTTCTTTTGTTAAAGAGTCATCTTTTTCCTTTGTCTTTTATTCTGTTCCTTTTTATCTTTCTCCTTTCATAGAAAATTCCCCAGTAGAGTCTGTTTGGTTAGAACCAGTGGGAAATGACTTCAAAATAGGCCATCAGCTTTCCAATTATGCAAGATGAGATATGGCTAGTACATCCAAGTGGTATAGTCAGCAAGGAACGAGCACAAGGCCAGTGTCAAGAAAGATATCCCCAGCAAAAGGGAATTGACAAAAGGATTGACGAGTGTCAAGAGGGATATCCTTGCCAAAATCAGAGGTTATTAAAACCTCAAGGCCAAGGCCCGTGGACAAACAAGGAGAGCAATAAGCATGACTTGGAAAATTCATGCGAGACTAAAAGGTCGGAAAAATACAAGTCTTCGAGCCATGTCACGAAAGAAGAGGGATATCCCTAGCAGAAAAGGATTATCCCCAGCAAATAATATCGTCCCTGGTGGAATGCAGAGCAAGGAAGGAGAAAGGGAAAAGTCATCCCAGTGGAGTATCACAACCAACTACTACGCTTTAAGCTAACAAATTTTGTTTGAGTTAAAACAGGTAAAGGAAATGGCATTGATGTCGGAAATGCATGCCGCAAGAAAGATTGTCAAACTGGGGCAGAAAATTTTCTTTTCAGTTAGAAAATTTTCTGGAAAATCAGGTACCCATTTGGGGAAGAATAAAGATAGCACCAAGGAAGTGGTCTTTGAACCAGGGTTTCCCCCAACATAATAAGTTTCCAATGGAGGAAATTGATCCCCAGCAGACAAAACCAAAGAGATGAAATTGGTGTATAGAAAAAGCAAAAGCCATTGTCATCCCCAACAGCTTCCAGAAGAATGAAGCATCGATTTGAAGGGATAAAATTCCCCAGCAGCGTTATCCTCAACAACGTTATCCCAAAAAGATAACACTTATATCCCCAACAGTGTTAAAAAAATTGAATTTGAAGGAGGGGAAGAAAGAAGACTCCCGCAGTGGTATTATCCCCAGCAAGCAAGAACAAAGCATCGCAAAGGAAAAAGAAAAGAAAAGAAGAGATTGCAAAGGTAAGTTTCTCAAATCATTGATCTTTACATTTTTCTCCTAGGATAAAAAGTCCTAGTATGATGAATTTCCCTCCCGAGTCAAAATCTTGGTCTGATGAAATTGTTCTCCCAAGATAAAATCTTAGTCGGATGAATCTTTCTCCTAAGATCACAACAAAATGGACCTAGTCTGACGATTTATCTCCTAGAGTCAAAATCTTGGTCTGATGAAATTTTTCTCCCAAGATAAAATCTTAGTCAGATGAATCTTTCTCCTAATATCACAACAAATGGACCTAGTTTGATGATTTATCTCCTAGAGTCAAAATCTTGGTCTGATAAAATTGTTCTCCCAAGATAAAATCTTAGTCGGATGAATCTTTCTCCTAAGATCACAACAAAATGGACCTAGTCTGACGATTTATCTCCTAGAGTCAAAATCTTGGTCTGATGAAATTGTTCTCCCAAGATAAAATCTTAGTCGGATGAATCTTTCTCCTAAGATCACAACAAAATGGACCTAGTCTGACGATTTATCTCCTAGAGTCAAAATCTTGGTCTGATGAAATTGTTCTCCCAAGATAAAATCTTAGTCGGATAAATCTTTCTCCTAAGATCACAACAAATGGACCTAGTCTGACGATTTATCTCCTAGAGTCAAAATCTTGGTCTGATGAAATTGTTCTCCCAAGATAAAATCTTAGTCGGATGAATCTTTCTCCTAAGATCACAACAAAATGGACCTAGTCTGACGATTTATCTCCTAGAGTCACAATCTTGGTCTGATGAAATTTTTCTCCTAAGATAAGATATCAAATCCTAGTTTGATGAATTTTCTCCTAGGATAATTTGAAAAAAAAAAGTTTGAATTTGAAAAAAAAAAGAAGTTGTTGAAGTTAGGAGCCCCCCTGAAGAATAGAATGGCGATTTAAAGTTTGAAATCTTGCCGACCTAAAGAAAGGAATGGCGATGTATGGTTAGAAGTCAGGAGCCCGCCTGAAGAGAGGAAAGGCGTTTTTTAAAAAAATTGTTGAAATCTTGCCAACCTAAAGAAAGGAATGGCGATTTATTGGTTGAAGTCAGGAGCCCGCCTGAAGAGAGGAATGACAATTATTTTCAAAGTTGTTGTTGAAGTCAGGAGCCCGCCTGAAGAGAGGAATGATGATTATTTTCAAAGTTGTTGTTGAAGTCAGGAGCCCGCCTGAAGAGAGGAAAGGCGTTTTTTTTTTAAAAAAGTTGTTGAAATATTGCCAACCTAAAGAAAGGAATGGCAATGTATTGGTTGAAGTCAGGAGCCCGCCTGAAGAGAGGAATGACGTTTATTTCTAAAGTTGTTATTGATGTTGGGAGCCCGCCCAGATAACAGAGGCATACATATCAGTCTTTACATTTCAGTTGTTGAAGTTGGGAGCCCGCCCAGACAACAGAGGCATACATTTCAGTCTTTATATTTCAAGCATTGAAGTTGGGAGCCCGCCCAAATAACAGAGGCATACATTTCAAGTCTTTAATTTTCAAGTATTGAAGTTGGGAGCCCGCCCAGATAACAGAGGCATACATTTCAAAATCAAGTCAGAGGACAATAAAACAGAGGGTTACAATAGGAATCCCCAGCAGGAAACAATAAAAATCCCCAGCACCGGGAAACAGAAGGTTGCAACAAGAGGTCACAGTACAAACTCAAGTACATGTGTCAAAAGAAGAACAGCACCGGAAGAAATGCAAGCAGACAAGAAAGCAAGGCAACAAAAACAAATTGTACTCTAGCCTAGATTCTTGTTTTCTTTTAAGCATGGTGTAACAAGGAGATCGGTAAGCAGTGGTAATAGCATGCAACAACAGTAACAATGCAGTTCCCCGGTAGTCCCAGCTACCAAAACTTCCCGAACTACATTGACCTGATTCCTGTTTAGCCTAGGATATGTAGGAAACCTTTGAAGCAAAGGTTCGGTCAAATCTTTTTCAAAAAATGCTTCACACGGAGTACTCGGATGGGCAAAAATCGCTCGCTTTATCTTTGCACGAAAACCCTTCGTGTCTTCGGGCAAAGAGGGGCAGCTGTAAGCACGTGATTTTTGCCCTATATGAGAATTACTCCCAAAAAAATTCAAAATAAAATGATTTTCCTTGGTGTGAAATTTTGTGAGATTTTGTGATATTTTGGATAATTATTTGTATTTGTCTGTGTTTGTTTATTTGTTAAATTAATAAAAAAATACAAAAATATGTCGCATTTGCATGTAGGATTTAATTCTATAATTGTTACTAATTAAATTTGTTTACAAAAAATTAAAAATTACAAAAATAGGCATCGTTTGCATTTTTAGCATTTAATGTCCAAATATACAATTTTATGCTTAATTATTATTTAATTATGCGTTAATTGATATTGGGAGTTAATTTGCGCTTTTATAACTTAATTTAGTTCTTAATAATAGTTTAAGTATTTTTATAATTTAGTTTTAGAAAAAAAAGAAGAAAAGAGAGCGAAAATATAAAGAAAGTCGGAATTGGGCCTCTTCTTCGATTTCAAGCCTCAGGCCCATAAAATGGCCCAATCTTCCCAAACGACCCAGTCCATTTCGAACTGGGTCGACCCAGTCCATAACCCAACATCCTATTATCTTACATTTTACAAAACAAAACAAAAAAAAAGGAAGAAGAAAACCCCAAAACATTAAACCAATCCGCCCCCCCCCCCCCTCTCATTTTTCTTTTTCTTCCTCAAGCTCCAAAACACCCCATCCATGGCTGCCTCCTCCTAGCGTCGTCCCCAGTTGCGACCATGCCGTCCCCAGCTCCACCATAACACCATCGTTGTTTTGGCTTCATCATCTTCGTCGAGCTCTAACCATCGTTGCCTTTGCTTCATCGTCTTCGTTATGGTGTAACCCACGTTGCTGCTTCTTCTTCCTCACTTCATGCTGCTGCTATATCTGCTTTCATCTTCCCCGTCGCCACTGCTTCGTCGTCGACCAATCAGACCACGCTGCTGCTTCTCCGTCGCAGCTGCTGCCCGCATCCGCCATTGACGCAGCCATTTTTGCTCCCCGTTGCTTCTGCTTCAGCCTTCTTGTACTGCTGCTCGTCGAAGCTCTTGCTGCTCGTCGAAGCTCCAGCTGCTTTCCTATTCGCTGCATCCCAAACAAACCCCATCGATGCCTTTTGCTCCATTATCTCCATAGCAGCTGACGAGTCCGAAAACCATCTCGTTTGTTTTCGAGACTCAAATCATCTCGTTCAGTCCAGTCCGAAAACTTACTGCTTCATGTCCAGTCGAGTTCAAGCGTTTGTTCGAGCTTTGGTCGATGTTTGTCAAAACAGTCCATACATGGTTCGAGTTCGTCGTTGTTCATCTCCGGTTAGTTGTTCTAAGTTTTATTTTTGTCCATATTTTTGTGTGATGTTTTTCGGATCCAAAATTGGTAAATGATTCAATTCTTCTTTTTGTTTGTTCGTCGTTGAAATAATTTTCTAGTTTGTTCATATGTTTTGTTAATTTAATTTTCAGATTCAAATGGGAAATTAATTAGTTGTTTTTTCATGTTAATTTTATTCATTTTTTGTAAGAAAGGGATTGTTAGTTTAATGTTTGTTAGATTCAAATTGAAGTTTAAATTAATTATTTCTTTAATTTGTTTCATGTGTTTGATATTTTCAGAAATTGTTAACATTGTTTAAATCATGTGAATCCGTCATGTTTGTTGTTTTATTGAATAGATTTAATTCATGTTCATACTTTGTTTGGATGATCTTGAATCCGAAATTTGTATAGTTTGATTTCTTGTTTATCGTTTATGATTATTTCTTGAATTTATCTCATAATCTTGTTGTTTAAAGTTTAATATAGGAATTGTTGGTTGTAATGTTGTTATGGTTGATTTTAAGTTCAATATTATTGAATTTAATCTAAATGTACTTGTTTGATTGTTGTTGTTGTTTAAATCCGAAAATAGGTTTGTTGTTAAAATATTGTTCAATCAAATTTTAGTTGTTCTTTGTTGTTCAATTTGTGTTCATGTGATTTGTTGTTGAAATGTTGTTAAAATCGTGTTCATGTGACATTGTTGTTATGATGTTCATCCGTGTTCATATTGTTGTTTGAACATTGTTAGAAATTGATCATATTGTCTATATTTTGGTTAAGTTTGATTAATTGATGTGTTATAGCTGATGGGTAGTTTGGTAAATTTGTAGTACGTTCAGGGGTAGTTTGGTAATTTCAGTAAGGTC
Source organism: Nicotiana tabacum (assembly GCF_000715075.1). Lineage (NCBI taxonomy): Eukaryota > Viridiplantae > Streptophyta > Magnoliopsida > Solanales > Solanaceae > Nicotiana > Nicotiana tabacum. Next base: position 44,927,561 of record NC_134087.1, read on the forward strand.
GGGAGGGGTAGTTTAGGAATTGTACATTTTGTAATTGTTTATTTGAAGCATGGGGGACAAAATGAAATGGGGTGGGTTGTGATATGGTTATTTAATATAAAGGGGGGACAAGATTTAATTTAAAGGGGAATCTTGCATTATTTTAAATGAAGCATGGGGGACAAGAATTAATTATAAGGGGAATCTTGCATTATTTTAAATGAAGCATGGGGGACAAAATATAATGGGGTGGTGTGATATGTTTATTTAATGTAATGGGTATGAGTGGAAAGATAATGGGTTGGGTAGAGAAAAAGTATGGATTTTAATTAATTGAAAGGTTTTATGGGATGGGTTATATATGTGAAGTCTTGAACACAAGACAGAAGGAGACAATAGAAAGAGATAAGAGAAATACACACACAGATAGAGAGAAAAAAATGGACAGAGAATAGAAGAGAGAAAAATTTCGAAAAATATTTAAGTTTTCAAAATAAAAATAAAAACCTAAGAAAAAACATTCTGCTTTCTTTTGTTGTTTGAAATTAGAATTAATTGTTGTTTCATCAAAGCTGGAAGCTTTTGTTTTTTTGGGATTACTACTCCACCGGTCTGTTACTGGGTTGTTAATGTTGCTGGGCTATTGTTGTTGTGTTGTATTGATTTTACTGCTGCTGCTGATTCTCATATTCATTTTCTTTTGCTTCCAATATCAGGTACACAACTGAAAAGCTGGTTATTGTAATCCGAAGTATGAAGCGTGAATACATATGAAGAATGAAAATTTGAAGTTTTAATTTCGTTTTTTTCTCTCTCTTTGTTCCTTTTGTTGATTGTATTTAAGCTATTTCATGAATTACTAAATAATGACTGGAATAAGAAAATAATATCATAAGTTAGTCTGTAATAAATCGGTTCGGCAAAATAGGTTAATTCATTAGTTATGAAGGCTTCAAGATTATAGGTTGATCATGAACAAGTAGCTAAATTTAGCTAAGACACGAATTTAAATTAAACATCGTAAATTAGGCATTAAGGCATGACTTGAGCTTAAGCAAGATTAGAAGAACGTTTAAGTCTAATAAACTTTCTAATAAGCTTTAGTAATTATGGTTAAATTTAGTTTCAAATGATTGTGAATAATTAATCTCAATAATATTTTTTAAAAAAAATAACAATGCTGAGTTTTAATCTAGCTATATTTGTTTATTTTGAATATTAGTTGTTGAATTTTTATTTAATTTACAATTTTCGAAATTAAGAATAAAATTCCTTTTTCATTAATATTTGTATGAATCAAGCAATTAGCGTGTCATGTTTTCTTAAATAATAATAATAATAAAAAAAAACGTAATTAATTAGGATTTTCTTTATTCATTTTAGAGACTAATTTTAAATAGCAAAAATGTAGTCGCTTTAAGATTTATCCATTTAGGAAAATAAATGAGATGAGCCTCGCTTAATAAAATGTATAGATTGCGGGGCCCTCAATAAATATACATTTAATTGCTTAGAATTAAGGAGGAGTCGTTTAGCAAATTTCACGGCCCTACCCCAAAGTAATAAATCGCTAATTGCTTTAGGCGCGATATAATAATAATACATTCTTAAACACGGGTATGCATTTATGCGACCCAAATCCAAATCCCAAAACATTGAATAAAAATACGTTCCGGATCGTGGATGCATTTTATGTGACCCAATCCAAAGACATGTTTTTAAACGATGTTCACATTCTTTAAAAATATAATAATGAAAGCGGTAAAAAGATAAAACTTGCACATGAGTCCATATTTGTATAAAATCAGATAATCAAGCCAAATATAACAGTTGAGCGACCGTGCTAGAACCACGGAACTCGGGAATGCCTAACACCTTCTCCCGGGTTAACAGAATTCCTTATCCGGATTTCTGGTGCGCAGACTATAATACAGAGTCATTCTTTTCCTCGATTCGGGATTAAAATAGGTGACTTGGGACACCCTAAATCTCCCAAGTGGCGACTCTGAAATAAAGAAATAAATCCCGTTTCGACTGTCCTTTAATTGGAAAAAACTCCATTGCACCCTCGCGGGGGCGGAAAAAGGAGGTGTGACAATATATATCGTAAAACAACGTCAACCCACTCAATCTTTATGTACAATAATAAAACCAAGGAAAACAACAAAAAATAATAATAATTGCAACAAGGCTTAACAACAAATTAACAAGCCAAGTAATCATAGAAACAACAATGAACATGAAATAATTAAAACATGAAGCAATTATATTGGAAATGGGGAAAAGATCATGTAAGCAGAAAATTTGGTGGTGCATAGATACTCGTCACCTCACCTATACACCACACACATGAAATTTCACATAATAATTAAGTTGGGGATTCTTATTCCCTCAAGTCAAGGTTAAACCAAGCACTTACCTCGCTTTGCAATTTCAATCAATTACTCGACCACAACTTTCCCTTTTGAATTTGTCTCCAAAGGCTTCAAATCTATTCACAAACAATTCGAAATACAAAACACGAATCGTAGGAATGAATTGCATAAGAATTTACTAATTTTCCGGATAAAAATTCGAAATTCATTTTAATATTCAGTAGTGGGACCCACATTTCGAATCCCGGAAAAACTTACGAAATCCGAACACCCATTTCGATACGAGTTCAACCATACCAATTTTATCAAATTCCGATAACAACTCGACCCCCAAATCTTCAAATTAAACTAAGAGGGTTTTCAAGATTTTCCCAACTAAAATCACCAATTAAATGCCAAAACTAGTAATAGATTCGGGTAATCTAACAAAAATTAAGTTATGAACACTTACCCCGTTATTTTCTCTGAAAATATCCCGAAAATCGCCTCCCAAGCTCCAATTTGCTAAAAATGAAAAATGGGACGAGTCCCATTTTCAGAGCTTAAGAATCTGTCCAGAAAATGTCGTGGGCACTATTCACGCGTTCGGTACTGTTCACGGGATACTGTTTACGGGGTACTGTACACGATACTATTCACGGTACTGTACACAGTACTGTTCATGGGGTACTGTATACGGTACTGTTCATGTGGTACTGTTCACGGGGTACTGTACACGGTACTGTTCATGGGGATACACGGTACTGTTTCTGTAATTTTTCCTAAGTTCGAAATCACTCCGAGACACCTCCGAAACACTCCCGAGCCCTCGGGGCTCCTAACTAAACACATACACTAACTCAACAACATTCTACGAACTTAACCGTGCGATCAAATCGCCATAATAACGTCATATACCATGAATTAAGCTTTACAATCCAAGAATTCTTTCAAATTTCATAAAACATCAAATTTTCCATTTTCAGTCCGAAACACGTCAAACGACGTCCGTTTTCAGCCAAACTTTATAGAAAGTGCTTAAACCATATATAAGACCTATACTGGGCGCCGTAACCAAAATATGGGCCCGATATCATCACTTTCTAATCAAATTTCATTTCCATTTTCCTTAAATATTTTCAGAAAATAATTTTACTCAAAAATTCATTTCCCGGGCCTGGGACCTCGGAATTCGATTCCGGGCATACGCCCAAGTCCCATATTTTCCTACGGACCTCCTAGGACCGTCAAATCATGGGTCCGGGTCCATTTACCCAAAATGTTGATCGAAGTCAACTCAGTTGAGTTTTAAAGATCTAATTCATAATTTAATCCATTTTTCATACAAAAACCTTCCAGAAAATTATACGGACTGCGCACGCAAGCCGAGGAATTATTGATAGTATTTTTTTAAGGTCTTAAAACAGTGATATGATTATTTAATTTAAAGATGACATTTTGGGTCATCACAGGCTGAAGATTGAGGCATCTGATTATAGTTTTGTTGATGATAGAGAGAACCGTTTGAAGGAACGGTATTTCTCTAATGTGAAAAAAGGTTTGAAGGTAGATAATTTACATCAGTTTATAAAAAAGCGTTCTCGACTCCGTGATGGTGCAGCAGATGATGTATGTGATGATGTCGAGGTTTGCAATGAAGATGTTGTAAAGCTTGCTGAGATTTATATATTAGAAGTTGTTCTTTTGGGTAAAGACATTAATAGAAATATAAGTGAACATAATATGAAAATCATAGACGACGCAGAACTTTGTGCTTCGTTTCCATGGGGTAGTTTCTGCTTTGAAGAGTTGATTGATAATTTGTCTCATCTTCTATCAACTGAGTCAGTGAAAAAGAAAACAGTTGGTAGGCTTCTATCTTATACGTCACTTGGATTCCCGTTTTTGTTTAATGTATGGATAATGGAAGTCTTTACTGATTTCCGTCAATATTCAATATATGAGGATCGGGGGCCAATTAGGATGTTGTCTTACTCCAGCATTGGATGTCCAAAATATGACACACTTTACGATGAATTCTTTAAGAAAACAAGTGTGAGTTAATAGTATGTGAATTTTTAATATATACTTGTGCTCGTATATTTTGTTTTTGTCTAACTATTTATATATCTGTTTAATTAATAGAACTTCAAGGTTTTTAGGGTGGATCAATCATATCTTCTCCAAGCTTCATCAAAAGTTAATGTTAGCGACATTGTCAATGTAAGTAGTTGTTTCTTAAATTTATTTAGTCTTGCTTTTCATTAATTTTTACTATCGTATATTATATTTATGTTCTAATAACTTGCTTTTCATTAAGTTTATTCTGTGAATGATAATCTTCCAGTATGTAATACTGGAAGTGTGTCCTGTCAATGTTTGTCTTCCAGTATGTAATACTGGGATAATTGTTGAGTTGTTTATTCCAGTATATGTTAAAGGAAGTCTGGTGTGTGTTACCTTCTAATTCATTTCATCCAGTATATTATACTGGAAGACTGCCACTATATTATTTAGTCTTGCTTTTCATTAATTTTTACTATCGTATACTAGATTTATGTTCTAATAACTTGCTTTTCATTAAGTTTATTCTGTGAATGATAATCTTCCAGTATGTAATACTGGAAGTGTGTCCTGTCAATGTTTGTCTTCCAGTATGTAATACTGGGATAATTGTTGAGTTGTTTATTCCAGTATATGTTAAAGGAAGTCTGGTGTGTGTTACCTTCTAATTCATTTCATCCAGTATATTATACTGGAAGACTGCCACTATATTATTTAGTCTTGCTTTTCATTAATTTCTACTATCGTATACTAGATTTATGTTCTAATAACTTGCTTTTCATTAAGTTTATTCTGTGAATGATTGTCTTCCAGTATGTAATACTGGAAGTGTGTCCTCTCAATGTTTGTCTTCCAGTATGTAATACTGAGATAATTGTTGAGTTGTTTATTCCTGTATATTTTACAGGGAGTCTGGTGTGTGTTACACCTTCTAATTCATTTCATCCAGTATATTATACTGGAAGACTGCCAGTATATTATTTAGTCTTGCTTTTCATTAATTTCTACTATCATATACTAGATTTATGTTCTAATAACTTGCTTTTCATTAAGTTTATTCTGTGAATTATTGTCTTCCAGTATGTAATACTGGAAGTCTGTCCTCTCAATGTTTGTCTTCCAGTATGTAATACTGGGATAATTGTTGAGTTGGTTATTACAGTATATTTTACAGGAATTCTGCTGTTGTTACACCTTCTAATTCATTTCATCCAGTATATTATATTGGAAGACTGCCAGCTCTAGGCTGTTTTGTCCAGTATAATATACTGGATAAGTATAATATATTTCACTTTATTATGTTTTTTAGTTCTAATAATTTACTCCACAAAATTATATTCTTCTATTGTTGAATTCTGTTTACACTTAATAAGAATGTTTATTTGTTATGATGCTCTAATTCTTACGATTTTTCTTTTCTTTTCAGAGGGTATCTGTCAAAGTTGAAGACATTGTACATGCAGATCATGTTAAATTTAAAATAAAGATGAAGAAAAATATTAAAGATAATCGAAAAAAGATGAAGAGATATGTTAAGAACTCTGTTAAGGTAATTAACTAGTTTGGCAATTTATTTTACTGTTGATTTTGTTCGTACAATAATATATTGTATTCATTGTTGCAGGTTATTAATGACAAGCTTGATGTTGTTCTAAACTTTATTAAAAATTTTAAAAAACATGATGGCTTGTCGAGTGATGAAGATGAAAGCAACAAAAAGCATGACAAAAGCAGTGAACATCGAAATATCGAAAGTGATGAACAAGGAAATTATAATGATGGAGAGAATTATTCTGATAGAGATTTTTCAAATTTGTCGGGTGACAAACAGGATGAACAAGAGGAATATGTTGAGTTACCGGAACAGGATGAACAGTGCAATAAGGAGTTTGAGGATGCATGACCTTCTATTTCAATGACACCAATTATGGATATTGAGTCATTCCCTGAAGAGGCAAATAAAGAGAGTGATAATGAAGGTCGAGCACATTTTGATTCATTACCATTAGCGATGGATATTGATTCAGTTCATGGAGCACAAGTTACTCAAGAAGTTGTAGCAGCCAATGAAATTTTATTGGAAGGTCTTTGTGATGAAATAAGACCTGAATGTAATGCAATTGAACCAGTTCTGACAGAAGGTACAAAAGCTTTGATGGTTAAAATAGCTGATGGGAAACAAGAGCTTTCTACACCACATCACAATGAAAAGATTTTGCAAAATACCATAGCTGGATCGATAATTCCATCAGCCTTGGATGTTGAATCAGTCATAGATGAAGCTGCAGTAGTTGTTGGAGATTTAGTGAAAATTTGTTGTGATAAAGAGACTACTAATGAACAAGCAGCAGATGATGGAAATTCAGAGAAAATTCCTTGTGATGAAGAAAGAGTAGAAAAGTCAACTGGTACCAATGTTGGTGCTATCTTTCAAAAAATAGCTGATGGGACATATCAACTTTCAACGCCACAGTGCAGTCAAGATAATAAGGAAAATAGTGGAGTTGTGTCATCAATACTACCAGCCATGGATATTGAATCACTCCACGATGCACAAAATAAGAAATGCAGTGATCAAGGTGGACCAAGTGGTGCAGATGTAACGAAAGGTCCTGTTTGTAATAAAGAAAGAGCAGATAGTGGTCCAGATGAGACTGATCTTACAGCTGGTAGTGATATTGATTCTTTAATTAGAAAAATAAATGATGTGACATATGACACATGGTCGCCACAGTCCAGTCAAAATATTTTGCAAAATAACATACTTGAAGTCTCTCAGGGAAGTGGAACAGATGCTGTAACAGGAGGTATAGATGTTGAAGCCATTTTTCGTGATATTGAAAAAGGAAACATAATTTTGGATTCACCTGAAGTGGAACAAGGTATTCCTATAGAAAATGTGAATGCAGCATCTGGAGGAAAGGAAAGGGAACTTGAGACTGCTCTGGCAACTCTTTCTGAAATGCGCATCCAAGAAAGTAAAGGTAATTTGGAAGGAACAAATGCTGTAACAGGAGGTACAAATGTTGAAGCCATTTTTCGCGATATTGAAAAAGTGAATATAATTTTGGATTCACCTGAAGTGGAACAAGGCATTCCTATAGAAAATGTGAATGCAGCTTCTGGAGGAAAGGAAAGGGAACTTGAGACTGATCTGGCAACTATTTCTGAAATGCGCATCCAAGAAAGTAAAGGTAATTTGGAAGGAATAGATGCTGTAACAGGAGGTACAGATGTTGAAGCCATTTTTCGCGATATTGAAAAAGGAAATATAATTTTGGATTTACCTGAAGTGGAATAAGGTATTCCTATATTAAATGTGAATGCAACATCTGGAGCAAAGGAAAGGGAACCTGAGACTGGTCTGGCAATTCTTTCTGAAATGTGCATCCAAGAAAGTAAAGGTAATTTGAATGGAATTGGAAGGAAGTTGAATGAAAAAGCACCTCTTGATGTTCATGAAATTATTGAAAAGATTCAGCTGGTTAGTGTGCGCAGGCTTGTTTCCCTGTTTATTATACTGAAAATTTGTCCTAAGAATGATTGCTTTCCAGTATGTTATACTGGATGATTATTATATTATAGTTGAGTTTTGTTTGATTCCAGTATATATTTTACAGGAAGTTTACGGTTTTATAAGGTTGTTGTCTAGTATATTATACTGGATGAGTTCTGTTTATACCCTGTGTAAGTTCTGTTATCCAGACTAGAAATTTTTTTCACTTGTTATTAATTTTTTGAATCATTAATTGTCCTTTTCTTTTATAATATGCCCTTTGATTATTTTTCTTCTTTATACCCCGAGTATTTGCTTCTAGAGTTTCCCACCATCTAATTCATTTCATCCAGTATATTATACTGGAAGACTGGCATCTCTAGGATGTTTTTGTCCAGTAAATTATACTGGATAAGTATAATATATCATTTCATTGTGTTTTTCAGTTCTAATAATCTCTCCATTTATTTTTTGTTTTTTTTGAAGCAGGGAAAATTGTATACTAGAAAAAGAAAGAGGAAATCTGTGGATTCGTGCCCTAATTTTAATATTTTGACTCAGTCAAGTCAATCAAGTTATAATGTGTTTGATCATAAACCTACTATTGATCGCACCCCTGCTGAACAATCTGTTGTTGCTGATATGCAAAATAGTGATTCTGATAAAAAAATTATTTTATATTCAAGTGTGGATGAGGGAGTTTATGTTTCTCCTCTTAAAATTGCTAAGTTTGTTTCTCAATTGGATGATAATTCTGATCAGCAGACCACATTGAAACCTGAAATAAAACATATGGAGGTAGAATGTGAAAATAAAAAACTAAATTTTGCCTCCTATAAAGGAAAAGAAGTGTTAGGAGGACAAGTACAACAGATTGCACAAAGTGCTTATGTAGAAGAAGAGTTGCTTGGTAGAGGAAAAAGAATTCGTAATGCCAGTTGGCATTTAAAATCTCCATATAAGGGAACAAGTAAATGTATGAATTGGAGTTCAAAATATGTCCGAAGATGTTGCTGGCATTATCGGAAAACAATCAAATCTTCTGAGGATAATTTTGTACCATATTTAAATGAAAACAAGAGAAGAGGTCGTCTACCAAAGTGAGTTTTGATATTTAGCTTATTCTATTTTTATTTGATATATATGTTATTAAAAATTCTCTTTTATTTTGTTTTTAATATTTGTTCTGTCCTTGTTTTTTAGGGGTGTAACTGATATTTACAAAACAGATCCTGTACTGCAACAAAAGCCATATGAACTTTACAATGAGAAAGTTAAATCAAGGATGTTCTTTAAAAAGATTGTCGATGATAAGTATACTTTAACTGATGCGGTATGTATATATCTTTTACATTGTGAACTTTTGATTTTATTTTATATTATATTTGACATATATTTATTTTTGTTTTGTATTCAACACATAGATGTTTTATTGTATTATATGAGGAAGAAGCATATATATCACATCAATGAGTATCCATTTGCCTCAACAACAACAGATGTGGACTTTAATGACACTTTGGAATTTGCATATAGTGACTGGAAGCGTCGTCCAGAAGGCTGGACTAAGTTTGAATTTTGGAATGTGGGATTGGGATTTGGGCTTTGTCAGTATATATTGGGTGAGAATCGTAGATGTGGGATTCCATGGTCATCTATTGAAAAAGTTTTCTGTCCGATTCGACTTCCTGCTCCAATGGTAAATGGTAAAATTTCGCTTAGATTGTTGCACTCATTATTACCTGGCAGTTTTATACTTGAATGAGAAGACCATAGATGTATATGATTCTGTGTACGAGGGATATAGGTATGATGTTATAAAGACGCAGCTTCTTGCTTATCAGCATTTCATTCCTGTGGTTGTGGAGTATTGTAAATTTGGTGACTTGCATCCTACATTTGGGCATGTGTATGAACCATTTGATGTTCGCCGGAAAGAATCACCAAAACAGATAGGAAACACAAGTTGTGGTGCATTTGTTATAAGGTATGTTGATATGTTGATGCAGGGTAAAAATGTTATGACAATTGTGCCCAATACAATCAAATATTATCGGGAGTATCTTGGTTTTTGTCTATGGGGACAGGCAGAATGGAACACAAATCAGGGTATGAAACTCCTCCAGAGATGGTTGGTGATGAATATGGAGATAATGGAAATAACTTTTGTAAATATCCTTTAGCATATGGCAGTCCTCAAGTGTAAATACCTTGATAAACATAGTTTTTTGCTAAAACGACCCGACCGGTCATTTTGAACTTTTGCACTTTGATCGCCAGTTCCCGGGCATGACTTGCCCCGTGTAACGTATTATGACTGATGTAGATCATTGGTTTTGGTTTTCAGGAAAAATCAGAAAGAATTTGACGGAACAGTCTCACTTGAAAGCTTTGAATTTGAAAGGTTTGATTAAGAGTTGACTTATTTGTATATGAGCTCGGATCGGAAATTTTATGATTTGGATAGCTTCTTTGGGTGATTTCTGACTTAGGAGCGCGATCGGAATCCATTTTGGAAGTCCGTGGAAGGATTTGGTTTGAATTGGCAAAGTTAATATTTTGACGAATTTCGGTTGATAGGTGAAATTTTGATCCGAGAGTCAGAATGAAATTTCGAGAGTTGTTGTAGCTTCATTATGTCATTTTTGATGTGTGTGCAAAATTTCAGGTCATTTGGACGTCGTTTGGTCGACTTTTTGATTGAATTTGGATTTCGGAAGTTTTGGAATTCTTAGGCTTGAATCCGAGGGTGGTTTGATGTTTTTATGTTGTTTTGAGCATTCCAAAGGTTGGAACAAGTTTGAATTATGTTATGGGGGTGTGTTGGCATGTTTGGTCGGGGTCCCATGAGGCTCGGATATGTTTTGGAAGAGTTTTTGGAAGATTTTGCCGTTTTGAGCATAAACATGTAATGATCTAAAGGTCCATTTTTAGTTCTAGAGATCGAAATTTGATTTCGAGACTTCCAGAATTTTGATAATGAATTATAGGACTGATCTGGAAAGTTTGGTCTAATTTCATCAAGTTGCGATTGGGTTTTTGACACGAAACATGAGTTAATTGTTTAACGAGCGAAATTGGTATTGAACTGAGCAAATGAGCTCCAAATGGAGTTTAGACTGAAGGGCTATGTTCGTATTATTATTTGTGACTCATAGGAACAAGAATCATCGAATTCCGAGTTCGTATGATGGAGTTAGAGCCTTTTTAGTGAAAAGAAAAGCTGTTGCAATTTTCTGGGCAGTTTCTGCATTTTTCGCATGTGTGAACAGTAACCGCACCTGCGTGAACAGTATCCGTGTACAGTGCCATGTACAGTAAACATGAACAGTATCCGTGTACAGTACCCTGAAAATGGGACATTTTTACCAAATTGGAGCTCGGGGAGAGGCGATTTTTGGGAGATTTTCAGAGAAAACAACGGGGCAAGTGTTCTTAACTTAATTTTGGTTAGATTACCCGAATCTATTACTAGTTTTGGCATTTAATTGGTGGTTCTAGTTGGAAAAATCTTGAAAACCATCTTGGTTTAATTTAAAGATTTGAGGGTCGAGTTGATGTCGGATTTTAGTAAAATTGGTATGGTTAGACTGGTGGTTGGATAAGGTTTCATATTCCGTAATTTTTGTCGGGTTCCGAGATGTGGGCCCCACCGGCAAATTTTGAGTGCAATTTCGGATTTTAATGGAAATATAGAATTTCATATGGGATTAATTCCTATAATTTTTATTAACTGAATCGAATTATTGTGGCTAGATTCGAGGCATTCGGAGGTCGATTTGAGAGACAAAGGCATCGCGAGCTAGAGGATTAGCCGGTTCAAGGTGAGTAATGATTGTAAATGATGTCCTGAGGGTTTGAAAACCCGGATTTGCACATCGTAGTGCTATATTGAGGTGAGACACACGCTAGATGATGAGCACGGGGTCTTTTACTACCGGGGATTGTGACTTGGTCCATCCCGATTGATGATTTTACCGCATATTTGATTGAAACTTATTTGTTATCATCATGATTTGGGCTGATTGCCATACTTGGGCTTCGTGCCAATTATTTGAATCCTTTGGGAATTTTTATCACTATTTCCTCAATGTTTTGACTTATATTTAAACTCAGTCCTGTTGATAATTATTGTTTTACCAACTCAGCCGCTTTTATGCAGATTTGAAAACTCAAATGATATTTCTAAATGGTATTTTGGGCTGAGAACTACTATTTTACAAATGCCCGAGGGACTTATGATGATTCCCAGACTGAGTGAGGTCGAGGGCCATATGTGAGGATATGCTGAGTGATATGAGGCCGAGGGCCTAAGATACTATTTATGCCACGAGGTGGCTTGAGTGATGTGAGGCCGAGGGCCTGAGATACTTTATATGCCACGCGGTGGCTTGAGTGATATGAGGATAGGCTGAGTGATGATGCCACGAGGTGGCTTGATATAGCGATTGGGCCGTAAGGGGCCCCTCCAGAGTCTGCACACCCACAGTGAGCGTGGGTACCCATTGTTCTGAGTGATTGATACTATGCCCGAGAGGCTGATATGAGTGATTGTGAGGTAGCCCGAGGGGCTGATACTATTCTGATATTGAGCCCGAAGGGCTGTTACTGTTCTGATATTGAGCCCGAGGGGCTGGCACTGTTCTGATATTGAGCCCGAGGGGCTGGTTCTGTTGATATTATGCCCGAGGGGCGGTTTGTTGTACATGTTTTGCCCGAGGGGCTGTTTACATTTCTATCATTTTTGTTACTCACTTGTAAACTACTTGCTTTACTTGTTAGAAAAAGGGATTTTCACTTGATTTCTCACTGCTTTACTGGTTAAAGTGATTTTACTGCTTCAATATGGAATACCTTGTGTTTTTGTATGATTACAGTCTTTATTTATTATTATTACTCACTGAGTCAGAGTACTCACATTACTCCCTGCACCTTGTGTGCAGATTCAGGTATG